>NW_011495039.1:3325542-3367467 GCF_000754665.1 Bison bison bison | reverse complement strand
GAGTGCAGAAGAATAGATGCTTTTGAACTGTGGTGTTGAAGAAGACTCTTGAGAGTCCTTGGACTGCAAGGAGATCCAACCAGTCCACTCTGAAGGAGATCAGCCCTGGGGTTTCTTTGGAAGGAATGATGCTAAAGCTGAAACTCCAGTACTTTGGCCACCTCATGCAAAGAGTTGACTCATTGGAAAAGACTCTGATGCTGGGAGGCATTGGGGGCAGGAGGAGAAGGGGACGACAGAGGATCAGATGGGTGGATGGCATCGCTGACTTGATGGATGTGAGTCTGAATAAACTCTGGGAGTTGGTGATTGACAGGGAGGCCTGGCATGCTGCGATTCATCAGGTTGCAAAGAGTCGGACAGGACTGAGCAACTGCACTGAACTGAGACTCCTCTTTACAGCAATCTAAATCAAGAAAATTTGCACCTTCATGAGCCAATATTTATAAATGGCCTCAGGTTTTCAGCCTGTGTTCGTTCAAGTGAAACATGATCCCTTGCTTAACTAGATATTCATCAACTATATAAATGTATACATTTTTGTTTGTTTTTGCTGTGAAAAGCAGGTGTTTGTTAATTTTTAAATTAATGTTTATTAACATACAGTTGACTTACAGTTTTGTGTTAGTTTCTGCTATATAGCAAAGTGAATCAGTTATATATATACAAATCTCCACTCTTTTTTAGATTCTTTTCCCATATAGGTCTTTACAGAGTATTGAGTAGAGTTCCCCGTGCTATATCAGTTCAGTTCAGTTCAGTCACTTAGTCGGGTCCAACTCTTCGACCCCATGAATTGCAGCATGCCAGGCCTCCCTGTCCATCACCAACTCCTGGAGTTCACCCAAACTCATATGCATCGAGTCGGTGATGCCATCCAGCCACCTCATCCTCTGCCGTCCCCTTCTCCTCCTGCCCCCAATCCTTTCCAGAATCGGGGTCTTTTCCATTGAGTCAACTCTTCGCATGAGGCTGAAACTCCAATACTTTGAAACTCCAAAGTATTGGAGTTTCAACCTCAGCATCAGTCCCTCCAGTGAACACCCAGGACTGATATCCTTTAGGATGGACTGGTTGGATCTCCTTGCAGTCCAAGGGACTCACAAGAGTCTTCTCCAACACCACAGTTCAAAAGCATCCATTCTTCTGCACTCAGCTTTCTTCACAGTCCAACTCTCACATCCATACATGACCACTAGAAAAGCCATAGCCTTGACTAGATGGACCTTTGTTGGCAAAGTAATGTCTCTGCTTTTCAATATGCTATCTAGGTTGGTCATAACTTTCCTTCCGAGGAGTAAGCGTCTTTTAATTTCATGGCTGCAGTCACCATCTGCAGTGATTTTGGAGCCCCAAAAAATAAAGTCTGACACTGTTTCCACTGTTTCCCCATCTATTTCCCATGAAGTGATGGGACTAGATGCCATGATCTTAGTTTTCTGATAGTAGGTCCTTATTCGTTATCAGTATTTATATAGTAGTGTCTCTATGTCAATTCCAGTCTCCCAATTTATCCTTCTCACCCTTTCCCTCTTGTTAACCGTAAGTTTGTTTTCTACATCTGTTGACTCCGTTTCTTTTTTGTAAATAAGTTCATTTGTACAATGTACACTTTTAAATGAAATAAAAATTCTAACATGGAAGAGAGAGATAAGTTTGTCATGATTTATGAGTAGTAAAATGACACCTTGACCACAAAGCAATTACATCCTGATACTGACACAATGAAACATTACCACTAACAACAGAAAATCAAGATTATAGCATTATTAGAAAAAAAAGTTGACCTCCAAAATACCAAGAGAAAAGCCATGAAAATATTCTGTTACTCTGAATAGAAGCCTGGTAATACCTGAAGTATTTACATCAGCTTTCCAATAATAAGCTAAGTTGCTTATCCATGGCTTTCATTAAAATACAAATTTAAAAAACATACAGGGTTTAATTTATATCATCTAAAGGGCAATAACACTGTTGGCCTTCTTTTTAAGGTGGAGTTAGTTTAAATAGATATAATTTAGGCTGAAAAGTTTATGTGAGAAGTAGAACATATTAGGTATCTTAGGAGAATAACAAAGTTCTCTGAGGATCCTAAGGAACTTATATAACTGCAATTACATAACTGGAATAGAAATAGAAAAACTTTTGTTGTTGTTGATTTCAGGAGGGAGCATGTAAGGTTAAATGTTGTGCCTCTTATTGGTAATAGTTTGACCAGTTGAGGTGGTGGAGTAAGACCATTGCAACTTAAAGCAACCGTGAAGAATGCCAAAGATTTAAGAGGGAGTCAAATCAGAGAAGAGGAAGTTTGTGTGTGTGTGTATGAGTGCATGCAGTGGAAATTCAAACAGAAATATGTTTAGAGAAAATATGAGTGGTCTGATAGGTGAGTCTGAGTTTGAGAGTAAATTCATTTCCCCCTCTCCCTTTGGAAGATCAATTCGAAAACAATGTAGAGGTGCACTAGACAAAGGAAAAAATAGAGAACAAATAATTGGAAGCTGATGAATATTAGTTTGTGGCATCAGAAGGAATTGGGATTGGCTGTGTAAATTACTGAGAAATGTACTTCTGGAGGTTGTAATAATTTGATGTAGTTTGTTGGAGACAATAAGATCACGTACAACAAGAAGTCTTTACAAAAAGGAAGGCTGAAAAAAAAATAGCATTCATTTCCCATTCGTGTATATTTCAGCTATGCATGAGGCACTGTGCAAGGACTAAACATACGGAATGTGTAGCCTCTACACTATGAAGCATAACATCTATGTGGAGAGATATTAACCCTAAGACAGTAACGTATATGAGAGAGGTATGAATGAGGTGCTTTGGAAGCACAGAAGCACACATCTGTACTGGGGGGACATGGAGAGCTTTCTAGAGGAAAAGATGGCATGTTTTTTCCAGGTGAATGTGGGATTGTGACTGGATGGAATTTTCTGTTAAGAAGTGCTTGCACTTCTGAAACACCTGGAGTATAGTTTCCTTAATAGATGGATTGATTGTATGAGATGAGTCAGATGGGACACATGATGATCAAATCATCAAAACTTATATATTCAGGAGTTGGATTTTGCTGTAGATATGTTTTAAGTAGTGGAGAGACATGATCAATTTTCATTCAAATTAAAAAAAAAAAACACTACTGTCAAAGACTGATAAATTTGAAAAGAGGTAGAGTAATAAGGAATGTATCACATCAACCTAGGTTAGGAGCTGGAGATCAGATTAAGCCAGAGGAAGTATGAGTAGAGAGGTAGGAATAGATTCAAATGATGATGAGGATGGTACTGATGATTGTTTCTGTTGTTCTTGCTGCTGCTACTGATTACAGGTAACATTTCTGAGAACTTACTATTTGACATGTTCTGTGGAAAGTTTATTATATAAATTCTATCACATAATCTGCTGGCATCCCTGGACCTATTCTTATCTTCATTTGAAATAAAAGGAGAGATTAGAACACATATTTGAATAATGATTTTCTCAGTTTAATGACAATAATGCCTGCTCATCCTGCAATAAAATATGAAATAAAAGATTCCTGCCCCTTGTCATCTAATTTGCATACCCACCCATGCTCTTATATGACACACTGTAATAATGGAGCCATCTCTAATATTTACATCTTTACTGGCTTTTATGTGTGAGGAGCTAGACTGATAATTATAATTCTATTGCTGCTTTCATGGGCATCAATTCTCATGTTAAAAGAGAAAAAAAAAAACTGAGAACATCCCATGAAAATTACCTTGAGTACATGTAATTTTTTACTTGTAACAAATTTATACATTAGGGTGATTTTTAGTATTGAAATTTATGATGATCAGTCTATAAAAGAAGAAAGCCAATGCTTTATCAGGTAATCTTTCCATTATGCTAAAAGGTTAGACTGATAATGATTCAGAACTTGCACAGGAAAACCAATAATTCTAAGGTTTTACTTGAATGGCCCCTTGCATTATCAGGAACACCTTTTTGACACTGTAGATGAAGACTGTGCATCCAGGCAAGCTTGATAATGACATTCTGTCACCATAGAGCACACAGAGTGAAGCCCCTGGGGGGAAAGAGAATGTCTTAAACTAAATGGACGGCTAATGAGATACTTGAAGGCACAGCCAGTGAAATGTGTTATGGGAACAAGGTCTATACAAATTTGTTTGAGGCCTCTGGTTCATTGATCTGTTTATGGAGATGTCATAGGTTGATATATCCTTTATTGCTGTTGCCAAGAATGGATTGAAGACATATTGAACACATCTTATTTGGTGAGAGTTCCCAGAGGGAGCATGAGAATGAGCAACCTCCATCAATAACATTGGAGGGTACCCTGCTTGATTAAAAAAAAAAATTAATTGTTTAGTAATTGCTTCTCCAATGTTGTTTATATTGCAGCTAATTCTGAATGTCAGTAATTTACCCTGAAGAAGCAAGCAAAACCACATGTCCTTAACATTGTCATGACTGTCCATCTCATTTATGTGTAATTTAGCTGTGTCTAAACAAGGAAAATAAATGAAGAATTAAGCAATTAAAGAGGGAATTTATTTCCACCAGCCACACTAGATCACCATTTTATTAGTTTTCTTAGTAGTGACATGGACTCTCCACTTCTGTTTCCTGTGAATATAGGTGAAAACACAAATTAAAACTGAAGCACATATTTATACAATTTGTAATCATGAGTTTGAGCAGAATGCTAATGAAAATGGTGGCTCACTGGGAAAGAACCTGCCTGCCAATGCAGGAGACATGAGTTTGATCCCTGGGTTGGGAAGATCCCCTGGAGAAGGAAGTGGTAACCCACTCCAGTATTCTTGCCTGGGAAATCCCATGGACAAGAGGAGCCTGTTGGGCTACAGTTCATGGTGTTGCAAAGAGTCAGACACAATTTAGCAACTAAATAACAACAAGGCAATCATATCAACACTCCTAGAGGAGAATAAGAATAGCTCAATATAAAAACATCTCTTTTAAATGAGCAACTGGGAGAAAACTGATATTTTCAATAGGATTTTTCACATTTAAGTATTTGGATGTCTATTTATCAGAATCCCACAGAAACACACAAAAATCAAGTTAATTATAAAGCCCATAAAAGCGAGTCTAAAATGAAAAAAATTTAAGTCAGTAGGAAAGCTGCAAATACATTTAAATATATTACAATAGTCATATCCTTGACTAGTTAGTAAAAGAGAATCAGATCAGATCAGATCACATCAGTCACTCAGTCGTGTCCGACTCTTTGCGACCCCATGAATTGCAGCACGCCAGGCCTCCCTGTCCATCACCAACTCCCGGAGTTCACTCAGACTCACGTCCAT
Organism: Bison bison bison; assembly: GCF_000754665.1. NCBI lineage: Eukaryota > Metazoa > Chordata > Mammalia > Artiodactyla > Bovidae > Bison > Bison bison. The sequence continues at coordinate 3,362,140 of NW_011495039.1, read as the reverse complement.
CGAGTCAGTGATGCCATCCAGCCATCTCATCCTCTGTCGGCCCCTTCTCCTCCCGCCCCCAATCCCTCCCAGCATCAGAGTCTTTTCCAGTGAGTCAACTCTTCGCATGAGGTGGCCAAAGTACTGGAGTTTCAGCTTTAGCATCCTTCCTTCCAAAGAAATCCCAGGGCTGATCTCCTTCAGAATGGACTGGTTGGATCTCCTTGCAGTAAAAGAGAATACTTACTATATTTAGCACATTATATGTATTTCAATGTAGTAGGAAATTATTAATGACACAACAGATGAAAATTTCTGTGATTCAGATTTTCTTCAATATATCACCTTATAATTTAACCATCACACTGATACACCTTTGGCCAGGTGGCTAAAAATTGTAATGATGTGCAGTTTATAGCTGGAAATTACAGAAAATCATAACATAAAAATTTAGAATTTTTAAAATTATAATTTCTACTGCAGATTTCAGTAACATACATTGATGATGAAAATGGACCGCTTATAATTACTAAAAGTACACAGTGTGTATACACCTGTCATTCTATCTTATTTCACCTCTTGGATTTCTGTTCTCTTTACTGTTGGACGAATTAAACTATTTGTAAAAGAGGCTTTTAAAAATATTTTATCCTTTGAAGTGAAGTGTTAATCACTCAGTCATGTCTGACTCTTTGAAAACCCATGAACTGTAGCCCGCCATGGTCCTCTGTCCATGGAATTCTCCAGGCAAGAATACAGGAATAGGTTGCCATTCTCTTCTCCAGCAGATCTCTTTGACCCAGGGATCAAACCCAGGTCTCCTGCATTGCAGGCAGCTTCTTTACTGTCTGAGCCACAAAGGCTCCAGATTTTATCCTTTATCTTTACTATTTGAGCAGAAGAATTGTGATGATTAATTTTCTGTGTCAGCTTAACTGTGCCATGGGGTGCCCAGATTGAATATTATTTCTCGGTGTGTCTGTGAGGGTGTTTCAGAAGGAAATTAGCTTTCAAATCAGTAGACTGAGTAAAGATATTGCTCTCCTCAGTATGGGTGGGCATCATCCAATTATGAGGGCCTGAATAATAGAACAAAAAGTTGGAGAGGGGAATGTATTCTGTCTGCCTGGCTGTAGAGCTGGTACATTAGTCTTCTGTCCTTCAACTAGGACTTATACCATAAGCGATCCTGGTGCATTTGGACTAGATTTTATTCCATCAGTTCTGATTATTTTGGTTTTCAGGCCTTTGTACTTGGAGCTATATTAGAACTAGAACTGTACAATTAGCTTTCCTGGGTTTTCCGCTTGCAGATGGCAGGTCATGGTATTTCTCAGCCTTAATAATTGCATTAGCCAATTCTTTACAATAAATCACACATATATATGAATTATGCAATTATAGAGGGGAGATATATATATATATATATATATAAAGGAACATGGTGAGCTACAGTCCATGGGTTGTAAAAAGTTGGGTACACCTGAAGCAACGGAGCACAAGTGTGCACTCACACACACACATAATATATACATAGGTATTAGAGAGAGAGTAAGAGAGAACCATGACTAACGCCGGGATATTTCAAAGATAGCTAGTCTTTCATGCTCCTAGTAAAGAATTCTCATGTTGTAGGTCACCTGTATGGAGGCATAAGAAGTTATTTACAGATTGTCTGTTGATGAGCATTTTAATCCTTTTTTAGCATACTTTCCTGGTGGCTCAGATGATAAAGCGTCTGCCTGCAATGAGGGAGACCCAGGTTCAATACCTGGGCCAGGAAGATTCCCTGGAGAAGGAAATGGCAACCTACTCCAGTATTCTTGCCTGGAAAATCACATGGACAGAGGAGCCTGGTAGGCTACAGTCCATGGGGTCCCAAAGACTTGGACACGATTGAGCGACTTCACTTTCACTTTTTTAGCATATCATTGGATTTATTATCTCACAAATATGAACTAGCTTAGTTATATTTGAGATTCAATTTAGTCTACTAAATGTTTCAATTCAGTCTACTAAAATTCTGTCATTTTTGTCATGCAGAACATAGTGGGTTATGCTTACTTAACCAAAAATACCAAAATCTCAGTTTAAAACCAGGTGGAGTATACTTATATCTGAGTCACATTGCTGTACAGCAGAAACAAATGTTGTAATGCAATTATCCTACAATTAAAAAGAAAAAAAGCATGTTTGTTTCTCTTCATGACATTTCTTTGGTGGGTTACTGTAGGTTTTCCTCTAGCTCACCTCACTGCAGGCCTGAGGCTAATAGGAAAGTGACCATCTAAGCCACATTTTGACAAATTACAGCCCACAGGCCAAATAACAGCATGCTCCCTGTTTTTGTAAATACATTTTTACTGAGATTCAGCCATACCTGTCTATTTACATACTCATTTTTTCTACTTTTAACTAAGACAGCACAGGAAAACACCTGCATCAGCAACCCTAAAGCCTGCCAAGCCTAAAATACTTGCTATGTGACCCTTTTTGAAAAGTTTATTGACCCCAATCTGGTACATTTCTATTGCTGAATAGGGAAAATGGAAAGAAATCGGGTCTGGTGAGCCATTCTCTGGCTCTTAAAGTTTAATTCCTAAATTGAATTTTATCACATTTTATCTTTTAAGCAAGGGACCATGTGTTCTATTTACCTTGACTTATTTCAGTTTAGCAATATCTGCCCATAAATTTTAAACTGTAAGGACAGATAAACTGAGGATAAAAAAAAAATTAAATCACATTATTTTTTCCTGGAATATTTCAGTCTTTAATTATCTCATGACACTGGATATTGATGAGAAGTCTGAGAGCAGTCCAGTTTTTTCTCCTCCACTCCCATAAACTCTCTCCCCCTTACTTTTGTATTGATTGCCTGAAAAAAATTTTTTTTCTTGAAAATACAGCACTTTAAACGGTGTCTCTCAGTATGTCATTTTCCCTGAATAATCCAAACAGTTTTTTTTTTAATTAAGTAATACAACATGCATTTTCAGTGTACTTATTTAATTCTTCTTTCAGTGGAAGAAAATATTATTCTGTTGTATTGGTTCTTTTTCTAGTATTTGGTATTAACTGTGATTTTTAAGTCCTTTATGTCATTTTATTTTGGATATTTTTATTCACTTTCTCAAACTCATTACTTTTGTAATATTGTTGCTTGGTTCATGATTTTGTTCCCCTGAGTCAAAAATCCTATTTGTTTAGTTTTTCACGTTAATCTTCTCATGTTTAATATCTCATTTCATTCAAAGTATGCTGTGTTGAAATTCTTTTATGGAAACACCTATAATACTAGTGAAGTTATTTTGTGTGTCTGGGTTTTGTTTAATGTCAGAATTGAACACTTCATCACTCTGATTTTAATGTCTTTAGTGTATCTTCTTATAGTGTCATGGATAGAAGTCATTTTGCCTCATTTCTCCTTTCATTCATGTCTTTTTTTAAAAAAAGAATTTATTGTAGTAGAGTTGCTTCACATTGCTGTATTAGTTTCTCCTGTAGAGCAAAGTGAATCAGCTATAAGTGTGCATCAGTTCAGTTCAGTCAGTCCTGTCGGACTCTGTGACCCCATGGACTGCATGCCAGACTTCCCTGTCCATCACCAACTCCTGGAGCTGGCTCAAACTCATGTCCATTGAGTCAGTGATGCCATCCAACCATCTCATCCTCTGTCATACCCTTCTCCTCCTGCCTTCAATCTTTCCCAAAATCAGGGTCTTTTCCAAGGAGTCAGTTCTTTGCATCAGGTAACCAAAGTATTGGAGTTTCAGTTTTAGCATCAGTCCTTCCAATGAATATTCAGGACTGATTTCCTTTAGGATGGACTGGTTGGATCTCCTTGCAGTCCAAGGGACTTTCAAGAGTCTTCTCCAACACCACAGTTCAAAAGCATCAATTCTTCAGCTCTCAGCTTTCTTTATTGTCCAACTCTCACATCCATACATGACTACTAGAAAAACCATAGCTTTGACTAGACGGACCTTTGTTGGCAAAGTAATGTCTCTGCTTTTTAATATGCTCTCTAGGTTGGTTATGGGAGAAGGCAATGGCACCCCACTCCAGTACTCTTGCCTGGAAAATTCCGTGGACAGAGGAGCCTGGTAGGCTGCAGTCCATGGGGTCGCTAAGAGTCGGACACGACTGAGCAACTTCACTTTCACTTTTCACTTTCATGCATTGGAGAAGGAAATGACAACCCATGCCAGTGTTCTTACCTAGAGAATCCCAGGGATGGGGGAGCCTGGTGGGCTGCCGTCTAGACAGAGTTGGACACGACTGAAGCGACTTAGCAGCAGCAGCAGCAGGTTGGTCATAGCTTTTCTTCCAAGGAGCAAGCGTCTTTTAATTTCATGGCTGCAGTCACCATCTGCAGTGGATTTGGAGCCCCCCAAAATAAAGTATCTCACTGTTTCCATTGTTTCCCCATCTATTTGCCATGAAGTGATGGGACCAGATGCCATGATCTTAGTTTTCTGAATGTTGAGTTTTAAGCCAGCTTTTTCACTCTCCTCTTTCAGTGTCATCAAGAGGCTTGTTAGTTCTTCTTCGCTTTCTGCCATGAAGGTGGTGTCATCTGCATATGGGCTTCCCTGGTGGCTCAGATGGTAAAGTGTCTGCAGTGCTGCCTTCCCGGCTGCAGTCCTCGTTTTGCCCCAAATAAAAGTTAACTCACAACTCTCAAGTTGTACATCATTTTTTAGTCGATAATTATGGCAAGCGACGAAGTGACCCAGAGAGGACTTACTTCCTTCCACCTGACTCCATGAGGAACTGGAGCTTTGGTACCAGCAGTGGCCCCTTGTGCCCATCTGCCTCCTCTGGCGGGGGGTCAGGGGTGGGTGCAGGTGAATTTGGGACACTCTAGGGTTGTTTCTGACATTTATCTCAGTAATCTTTCTTTGGATGAAGATCAGGTGCCTCACACATGACCTGCAACCAAGACTGGAAGAAGACATAATTTAAGGAACCGTCTCCAACCTGGGTGGAAGGACCTTTCTATCAGGTACTCTTAACTAGCTCATACCCAATGAAACTGAAGGGAAATTGACTCCTGGGTTAATTCCCACTTCCAAAGGCCCCTAAGCTGGACTGGTCTATAGAGAATGCTGCTGACTTCAAACTCAGCTTAAAACAATGCTCAAACAGAGGAAACTGCACTACACCAGGACGAGAAGAAGATGATATCAGAAGCAGACAGCTTGCCCAAGATGCTGATCCGACCTTTATGATCATTTATAATGTTTTTGTGATTCCTTGGACCTATGCCTATCAATCAAATATTTTCTTTCATGGACATGATTCTATGCTAGTTTAAAACTCAATCCGATTGTTTGGTTGTGGCCAAATACCTGTGTCTAGTACTTCTGGGTTACCTTGGGGGATTTCTGTTCTCTAGGGCTTTGTTGGATACACCCTAGGAAATATATTTCTTTTTTTTTTTAATTTTATTTTATTTTTAAACTTTACATAATTGTATTAGTTTTGCCAAATATCAAAATGAATCCATCACAGGTATACATGTGCTCCCCATCCTGAACCCTCCTCCCTCCTCCTTCCCCATACCATCCTTCTGGGTCGTCCCAGTGCACTAGCCCCAAGCATCCAGTATTGTGCATTGAACCTGGACTGGCATCTCGTTTCATACATGATATTTTACATGTTTCAATGCCATTCTCCCAAATCTTCCCACCCTCTCCCTCTCCCACAGAGTCCATAAGACTGTTCCATACATCAGTGTCTCTTTTGCTGTCTCGTACACAGGGTTATTGTTATCATCTTTCTAAATTCCATATATATGCGTTAGTATACTGTATTGGTGTTTTTCCTTCTGGCTTACTTCACTCTGTATAATAGGCTCCAGTTTCATCCACCTCATTAGAACTGATTCAAATGAATTCTTTTTAATGGCTGAGTAACACTCCATTGTGTATATGTACCACAGCTTTCTTATCCATTCATCTGCTGATGGACATCTAGGTTGCTTCCATGTCCTGGCTATTATAAACAGTGCTGCGATGAACATTGGGGTACACGTGTCTCTTTCCCTTCTGGTTTCCTCAGTGTGTATGCCCAGCAGTGGGATTGCTGGATCATAAGGCAGTTCTATTTCCAGTTTTTTAAGGAATCTCCACACTGTTCTCCATAGTGGCTGTACTAGTTTGCATTCCCACCAACAGTGTAAGAGGGTTCCCTTTTCTCTACACCCTCTCCAACATTTATTATTTGTAGACTTTTGGATCGCAGCCATTCTGACTGGTGTGAAATGGTACCTCATAGTGGTCTTGATTTGCATTTCTCTGATAATGAGTGATGTTGAGCATCTTTTCATATGTGTGTTAGCCATCTGTATGTCTTCTTTGGAGAAATGTCTATTTAGTTCTTTGGCCCATTTTTTGATTGGGTCATTTATTTTTCTGGAGTTGAGCTGTAGGAGTTGCTTGTATATTTTTGAGATTAGTTGTTTGTCAGTTGCTTCATTTGCTATTATTTTCTCCCATTCTGAAGGCTGTCTTTTCACCTTGCTGATAGTTTCCTTTGATGTGCAGAAGCTTTTAAGGTTTATTTCAGATGAATGTTCAGTCCTGTTCTATCTATTCATGATATTACTAGATGGGATTCCTCACCTGGCCAATTAACATACCTGCTCTGATGCTGGCCATAGATTTAAGTTTTCTCTTAGGGTCATTCAAACTCAATCGGAATGATGAGCTAAGTCTGAATAAAAAATTAACCTCTTATCTGTTAATTGTGGGAAAACTCCCACAATTACAGGGTGAATCTACATGGTTAACACCAGGCTATGGTCATTTAAGTTTAAAAGCTCCTCTGTGTTGCTGCTGCTGCTGCTAAGTCGCTTCAGTCATGTTGAATTCTGTGCAACTCCATAGGCAGCAGCCCACCAGGCTCCCCCATCCCTGGGATTCTCCAGGCAAGAACACTGAAGTGGGTTGCCATTTCCTTCTCCAATGCATGAAAGTGAAAAGTGAAAGTGAAGTTGCTAAGTCGTGTCCGACTCTTAGCGACCCCATGGACTGCAGCCTACCAGGCTCCTCCATCCATGGGATTTTCCAGGCAAGAGTACTGGAGTGGGTTGCCATTACCTTCTCCCCCTCTATGCTGGGAATGGTTAAATCATACTAAAAATATGATCAACCTGATAATTACGAGACAAGGCTGGGTGCTTTATTACATATGCCTATTATTCCCCTTAGAGAGAGTGATTGGTATGGAACTCAGTGGATTTCTGGCACTAATTTATGGCCCTGACATCTACAGGGATGAATATCAAGGTGTAGGATGGGAGTCCCATGAATTTAAGGTCATACATGTTAACAAATTAGAGGTAATCCCAACCAATCTACCAATGGTATGATCCCATTGGGTCAAAGATCTGTATTCTACTGGTATGACCATCTAGCAGCTTTATGTATGTGTGTGTGACTTCATTGGGGTTAGAGGATGTAATTGGCCATATCGAAGCCTTAAATTTCATAAGCTTTAAATGATAGTAACTGGGCTATTAGCCTATTGAATTCTGAGATCTCTCTGTTGAGAAAGGCAGTGCTACACAACTGCAAGGCCCTTGACACCTTACAGCATCTCAGGGAGATATCTGTGCTACCATTCAAAGTGAATACTATATTTTCATTCCTGAAAATCCTTTAATGTATGTAACACATATGATGAACCATATGAAAAATCAGATTTCTGCTTTAAGTAACCCATTCCCTAGTCTTGATGATCTTTTAAAAAACTGGTTTGATGTGGGAGGTTCATGGCTAAAGTATTTACTTTTAATTCTGCTAATAATATTAACTATACTATTTGTGTTTTGCCCGTTTCACAAGATTATTGTTTCTTGTATTACCAAATGTATGACTGAGCCTCGAACAAAAATAATAATGACTAGACTTATAGCAGTTGATCAAATGTATAGCTCGATATATGATCAATGATTGTAATAGTGTAACTCTAGATATAGGAAGATGCAACAAAAGGGAATACTTTCCTGCACCATAACTAGAATACAGGTGTCCAGAGAACTTTGACTTTTAAGGCCTAGTCCAGTAATAAATAACACATTGAGTGGCCTATCAACAAAAACCTTCTTCAGAACTGGGGACAAGCCTTCCCAGCAACATGGGACAAAATGGTCATGAAAGGCCCCCCAAAGTATGCTCGGATTTATGACCACCAGGGGGCTGAAATTGACACTTACCAAGAGCATTGCCAACAACTGAACAACAAAGGCATTTGCCATCTGCCTCTACAGGAGATTGAGCCCCAAGCTGCTATAGCTGTTGACCTTCAACAACCCCTGAGGGAGTTCAGGGTGGAGTGAGGTGCTCCAGGGAATCTGGTGGGACAGGTCTTTAGATAGTTGGATGCTTTTAGGAGAACTTTTCAGGAGACATAAGAGACGCTGGCTTGATCCCTGGGTTGGAAAGATCCCCTGGAGGAAGAAATGGCAACCCACTCCAGTACTGTTGCCTAGAAAATCCCATGGACAGAGAAGCCTGGTGGGCTACAGTCCGTGGGGTCACAAAGAGTCGGGCACGGCTAAAGTGACTTAGCACAGCACATCTGCATATCTGAGGTTATTGATATTTCTCATGGCAATCTTGATTCCAGCTTGTGCTTCAACCAGCCTGGAATTTCACATGATGTACTCTGCATATAAGTTGAATAAGCAGAGTGACAACATACAGCCTTGACTTATTCCTTTCCTGATTTGGAACCAGTCTGTTGTTCCATGTCCAGTTCTAACTGTTGCTTCTTGACCTGCATAGAGGTTTCTCAGGAGGCAGGTAAGGTGATCTGGTATTCCCATCTCTTTAAGAATTTTGCACAGTTTGTTGTGATCTACAGAGTCAAGGGCTTTGGAGTAATCAATAACCCAGAAGTAGATGTTTTTCTTGAACTCTCTTGCTTTTTCAGTGACCCAACAGATGTTTGCAATTTGATCTCTGATTCCTCTGCCTTTTCTAAAACTAGCTTGAACATTTGGAAGTTCACAGAGGGTCATGTACTGTAGAATTCTGGCTTGGAGAATTTTGAGCATTACTTTGCTCAAAGTAATTACTTTGAGATGAGTGCAATTGTGTGGTAGTTTTAACATTCTTTGACATTGCCTTTCTTTGGGACTAGAATGAAAACTGACCTTTTCCAGTCCTGTGTCCAGTGCTGAGTTGTCCAAATTTGCTGGCATGTTAAGTGCAGCACTTTCACAGCATCATCTTTTAGGATTTGAAATAGCTCAGCTGGAATTCCATCACCTCCACTAGCTTTGTTTTTAGTGATGCTTCCTAAGGCCCAGTTGACTTCACATTGCAGGATGTTGGGCTCTAGGTGAATGATCATACCATCTCCTCTTTTTTTATTTATCTACAAATATTTTTATTGTGAAAAGTATAATAATAATAATCCATTTACAAGTCCCAAAGCACCAGAATTAAGGAGAACACATAATTTTTATACACGCATTTTTCGTACAAAATGTTGATCTTTATAGGCATTTAAAATAAATGATCCATACATCAGTAGCACTGATTGCGAAATAAGTATCTTGCTCTCTGTCTCAAGATGACCAGCCTCCTATGTGGCCAAACATTTTCTTCGTATCTATATCACCAATGTTTTCCCAGGTATCTCAGATGGTAAGGAATCTGCCCACAGTGCAGGAGACCCCAGGTTGATCCCTGGGTCAAGAAGATCCCCTGGAGAAGGGTTTGGCAACCCACTTCAATATTCTGGCCTGGAGAATTCCATGGACAGAAGAGCCTGGTGAGCTACAGTCCATGGGGTCACAAAGAGTCAGACACAACTGAGCGACTGACACCCCCACCAGGTCACCACAGAGCACTGAGTAGAGTCCCCTGTGCTATACAATAGGTTCTCATTAGTTATCTATTTTAGTTAGTTTCACTCATTTTTAATTTGAACAATTGTATTTATATTTTGTTTTTCTCATGTGATTTAGTTAAATTTTCCTTAACTCTTCTTACTGTTTTATCTAAGACTTGTTTGTCTCCACATCTAACATTTTATCTGAGAGGGATAAATTGTATGTTCTCTTTGGTCTTCCAGGAGCCTGAACATATGCCAGTATTTGTGTAAGGGAAGGTGGGAGTGGGTTAGGGTCAAAAGTGCTGAGTTAGAACTATGTATTCAGTTTGGGAACTGGCAGTTAGTCAGGAGTTCTGTCACAGGGCTTACACCACCTGGTTGGAATATGTTCTGTCCTTTTTAGAGATATTTTTGAGCTTTGAATTTTTCCCCAGTGCATTTGGATCCTTTTGCTTTTGGAAAACACACAACCCAGATATCCTCATCAATTACTTTTGTTAGTTTTTGAGTTAGGAAATTCCAGGATCAGCCAGTCTTTACTCTGCCACATTATTTAGGGTGTTAAAAGCTATTATAAATGTATTGTCAATTTTAGAAATGCCCCAGATCATTTTTGGAGGAAAGCAATGAATAAATAATAAATGATAGAAATGTTAGCCCTACATAGCTGGTTCTTCTGTATAAAAACCTTTTATCAACAATTTGAGAGTATGGCTTCAGGTTATGCCAACAAAGTATTTTGAATTAAATTTAAACCAACTCCATTAAACAGGTTTCTAGCATAATTTTTTTCTTTATAATCCATTGCACTGCTTGATATGCAAGTGACAAGAATATTAGCTGTCAAGGTGACACATAATTGCTATTAAAAGTTCAGTTCAGTTCAGTCGTGTCCAACTCTTTGCAACCCCATGAATTGCAACATGCCAGGCCTCCCTGTCCATCACCAACTCCCAGAGTTCACTCAGACTCACGTCCATCAAGTCGGTGAGGCCATCCAGCCATCTCATCCTCTGTTGTCCCCTTCTCCTCCTGCCCCCAATCCCTCCCAGCATCAGAGTCTTTTCCAATGAGTCAACTCTTCGCATGAGGTGGCCAAAGTATTGGAGTTTCAGCTTTAGCATCATTCCTTCCAAAGAACACCTAGGACTGATCTCCTTTAGAATGGACTGGTTGGATCTCCTTGCAGTCCAAGACACTCGCAAGAGTCTTCTCCAACACCACAGTTCAAAAGCATCAATTCTTCTGCACTCAGCTTTCTTCACAGTCCAACTCTCACATCCATACATGACCACAGGAAAAACCATAGCCTTGACTAGATGGACCTTTGTTGGCAAAGTAATGTCTCTGCTTTTGAATATGCTATCTGAGTTCAAAATGGAATCAAATAGGCATAGGTTCAATCTTGGTTGTTTCTGACCAACTGAGTGACTTTGGGTGAGCCAGTTCACCTCTCTGAACTCTAGTTTCCTCTTATACTATCCGTATCTTTGGTTTATTGTGACTTCAACTGTGGGTGAAGTATCTAGTTTATTCTGTCATAGAATATCCTAGGCGAATAGTTGTTATTAATGTTAGTTAATAATTGAGTGTTTTATTCAATTTAATAAAAGCATCAGGTGACAACTATCCTATGGTTTTGCCATAAATGTAAAAACACATAGATTGATGTAAATGTTGTAGCTACGTTTTGCCACAACAAGATATGAAAAATAATTGTTGACAATTTTGAAGACCTGAAAACAAGTGTGTAAAAATTGTTCCACATACTGTCTTAGTATAATAGATCTGAAATTGTTCAAGTAAATCTCATTTACTCTAGGGAGTAAACAATACTTTAATTCTTTAATTTTTAGTTATTTTTAAATAACTGTTGATTTTCATTTATTGTGTTTCTTTCCCATTTGGAATAGTAATTTCAGTTAAAAATTTCATAGCAAATTTATACCATCTAAATTATTTAGAAAACTGAAAATTTAACAAATGTCTTCATGAGTCACATACTTTCCAGCTTTTCTTCTTTGGTAATCAATTCTCTCATATCTTATTAAATGAGATAAACTTCCAATTGCAACTTATTGATGCTGAAATGTAGTATATGACTTGATAAATGTAAATTAAATTAACTGAGTTTATTAACTGTTGAACTCTTCAAAACCCTCAACATCTACCAAAGAAAATAATTTAAAAACCCACATGTTTGGATAGGGTAGTCTTGTGCTAAAACAAAATGGTAATGATTAATGTTATGTTAATGTTACATTTTTCTGAGTGTACTTTTTAAGTTTCCTCCAGGATAATCAGAGAAAAGGCAGTTTTTTATATACCTGTTGTGGGTGGTTCATCTTTTCTCCCTCATATCTATTTATTATGTCTGCATTTTATAAAAAATCAATAGAAAGCAATAAAAAAATCTAAAGCAAAATTAATTTAAAACTTTCTGTAGGAAAAGTACATGTAATATCAGAAAATTTGATTTACAGAAACATTTGATTTGACAGAGAATAAGTGTTCAATAAAGCAAACTCCACCTAATTGCATTATTTCAGTGTTTATAAGAATTATGTTTGTCCATTTATTCATTTGTTGCTTTATTTCAAAATAAAGCAACTTTTTTCTTTTTTAAAAGATCTTGACTTCACACTTATGTACATTAACAAATCCATTTGATTTTCGTACAATATCTACCTGCTGCTGCTGCTGCTAAGTCGCTTCAGCCATGTCCAGCTCTGTGCGACCCCATAGACAGCAGCCCACCAGGCTCCCCCGTCCCTGGGATTCTCCAGGCAAGAACACCGGAGTGGGTTGCCATTTCCTTCTCCAATGCATGAAAGTGAAAAGTGAAAGTGAAGTCGCTCAGTTGTGTCTGACTCTTAGAGACGTTATGGACTGCAGCCTACCAGGCTCCTCCATCCAAGGGATTTTCCAGGCAAGAGTACTGGAGTGGGGTGCCATTGCCTTCTAGTGACCTGTTAAAGTCAGAAGGACAACCGCTATGAAATCTTCATAGATTTTGTTGAACTTTAATTGTCTTTTTAGTATGGCTGTGGACCTCTGAACCTGTGACCTTTAATCTCTTACGGAAAACAGAAATATTACTTTACCTCCATGTTTACAATTTTCTACAAATATTTTTCCTGAAAATAATGTATTTCTGCCTAATTATGCAATCATAAGGCTTTGTTCATTATAAAGTGTTACTCACTGTTTTATTGAGGAATTTATTTTCAAGATTCTAATAAATCCTAGTTTACATACAGAAAAGTTTTACAGGCAGTTCTTAATCCATAAGTGCAGATTTTATAAGGTGCACAACTTAAATGCATAAGCAGAGATTTCACAAAGCAAGACCACCTGACCTTAATATTCTGAGAAATGCTTCCAAGTGATAATAGTCCACCCTTCAGTATTATTCCACCAATGTGTACCACTTGTCTTTAAACACTAGGTTCTCATAAGGATGCTGCTGTCTGTGGCAAGTTGACATTTCACAGGGCGGTTGAGCTACTCAAAAAGTGTGATCACCAAATATTAAGCAGTATAAATAAAGAGATAGTGCATACCTTCTGAGCTAGTGGGTCTTCAGACTTCTTCATTACCTCTGCCTTTGTCATTTCCCTCATTTTCAGAAACTATGACATACTAAATGCATTCTGTGAAGGAGAGATTAGAAGCAGCATTCTCATGGCAATTATCCATTGACTTTAGGCTTTGACACAAAGAGTAGAGCCCAGCCCAATGCTTTATGGGACGAAATATGACCTTTCATATTGCATATGTTCAAGAAAAGAAGCCTAAAGTACATCATCAGAAGATTGATACATAATAATCTATTTTTTTAGATCCAAAAGCCATTGCTCTTTGAAGGATCAACTAATCACTATTTTTCCCATTCTTTGTCTCCCTCATAGGACAATTATGATGTCGTATTTGGAAAAACCAGAGCCCTGCTAAAATGGCATATGGCATTTAACAATATAAATCTCCATTTTCAGTGCTCACATAAATCTAATGATTTTTTTCTCTTGAGCAAAGAGTCTTTAATGCCTTCCTGGTGTGTTTTGCAGAGCACTGGATCAACATCACACATGGAATATATTTGTAAAGAGACAGGCAGGATTATGTCATACCCAGAAGGGATAATAATCAGGTAACAAGCCTGCATTTGCTGTATTAATCATATTTTTGTGACGGAGAGAATTAAGAATAGAGTTGGTTAATATACTCAGGTTGACCTTGTTCTCAGTCTCTCATTTTGGTGTTTGAAATCTGTTAACCTGTCTGTGCATTGTGTCATTGATAAAGTAAGGCTAATCATGCTTAATACCTCCTCATTGGCTTAGGGCTTTGGAAAGTAAAATTTCACATTTTGCATGTTAACTTGAAAACTTTTATACTGTTAGGTGCTAATGGCTTTGTCTGGCAAAGAAAACTAAAGCATACCCTCTTAGGATGATTTAAAGATTTTTTTTTTTTCTTAAGATTTTGTTTTGACATGTCTATACTGCTTTATTATTTGTTTTTATTTTTGGCTGCTCTGGGTCTTCACTGCTGTTCGTGGGCTTTCGCTAGTTGCGGAGAGCAGGGGCTGCTCTCTAGTTCCAGTGCAGGGACTCTCATGTTGATGGCTTCTCTAGTTGTGGAGCACAGGCTCTAGGTGCACAAGCTTCCGTAGCTGTAACACGCGGCTTCAGTAGTTGTGACTTGCCTGCTCTGAGACGTGTAGGCGTCATAGTTGTGGCACTGGGGCTCATTTGTTGTGGCTGATCGGCCCTAGAGTCTGGGCTCAGTAGTTTGGGTCCACAAACTCAGTTGCTCCACGGCATGTGGAATCTTCCCAAACCAGGGATCGAACCTATGAGCCCTGCGTTGGCAGGCAGATTCTTATCCACCGCCACTAGGGAAGTCCTGATTTGAAGAAGATTTTAAGTGAATAATTACATTAATATTTTAAGTCAATTTCACCTCATATTTATATCATAATATTTAGGGTTATTAGCACTCAGTAAAAATTAAAATGTAGATATTAAGGGTATTAAGATTGAGGGAAATGATAAAATGCAGTTTTAAGAAAACGATTTGGTTTTAGGTAAGATAATGTTACATTATATCTGGTAAAAGGTAATTTAGTAAAATTTTTCTGTATAGTTTAGCATCGAATTGGAAATGAGAATGACTGGAAATGGTCATGCTTTATTAATAAGCTTTTGGGATAAATTTTATGGGATAATTGTATGAAACAAGGTAGTTGTAATACTTGTCAAAAACCTATCAGTTGAAGTAGAGTTATAAGTGCTGTACTAATAAGACATTACTATTTGTCAATCTAAAAATCATATAATAGTGATGCTATAATTGATAAAAGTCAAGAGTTTGAAAAGTCATGGATGAAGAGTCTTTCTATTAAGAAATGGTCCATTTCCTAAATGATACCTCATTGCAAAGCAGTTGTACATGTCTGTCAATGTCAGCTTGCATATAGAGAAGAATACAGGATAGGGTAGAATGTGTGTTTCTTTTTAAATTAAACAATGTAGACTTTATAGCCATTTCTCATTTTTTCTTTTTAACAGAACGCCACTTTTGTTCAGGCACTGGAGAGCCAAATACTAAAGGTCATATATTTCAGAGTGTATGTACCTGGGGCTAATTTTGTTCAGCTAAGCCTATGATTATAATTCAGTTTTCATGCTGATGGCTGAAACATGTGGTTGACTTCTGGCTCAATAGACATGAGGGAAAATCTGCAAGGAGGGCTCTGGAAAAGACTTATTCTCACTGATAGCAAGAAAAAGTAGAGGCAAAATAAGTCTTCTCTCTGATGGATTCCTTTGTGACACCTGAAACTTTGGCACGTGTTTGGGAGCATGACTTGAGCCAACATAAAAGACTTAGTCAACATACATGTAGGCAGAGAAAAATCATAGAAAGAATGACTCATTATGATGTAATGTATCCACTAAATTAGCCAGTCATTCTGACTCTGATCTTTTTAGCTGCAATATGAAATTTCTATACTGCCAAGTTAGCTTGTTTTGGTTCTTCTCTAACTTGCATATAGTTGATGCTTGAAGTGTTAGCCGCTCAGTCATGTCTGACTATTTGCGACCTCATGTACTGTAGCCCACCATGCTCCTTTGTCCATGGGATTTCCCAGGCAAGATTACTGGAGTAGGTTGCCATTCCCTTCTGCAGGGAATCTTCCTGACCCAGGGAAATGAACCCTGGTCTCTGCTTGGTATTCAATATATTGAAGCACTTATTTGTGATAGACATTCTTTCTGATTGGATTTGAAAGCATTGAAAGTTTGTATCAATGGGATGGATGTATCAATTAGGGTTGCATTCATCCAAATTTGTAGGACAACTTTTAGGTAATATTGTTAAAATTTAGAACAGAGAGGACCTAAGATAACATTTTGTAAATTTCCTTTCCACCTCACCATTTTATAACAAATACAGTGAACTCCCGAAACATTCATTGGCCTACCAAAGACAGTCTGGTTTTCTGTATTTAGAGCTATATTTAAATACTTGTCCTTATTCTTGATTCAATTTTCTTTGTGTTATACTATGCTCTTTCATGAAGCTTAGGAACTAAATCATATATCTGATTTTAATTATTACCTTAGAGCCTTGTTAGGTAGTTAAGTCTTCTTTTACAAACTTGGTGGTATTTGTGAATTTTCGGTATTAACCAACAGACTTGGTTTAACTCTTGGTATTGGCTGGTCACTGTCCATGGTGCTATCATAGTGGAAAGAGGAAAAAGCTTTCTAATGTTGACTCAGTTCTTTTTGATATTAGGCGGTCACATACCTGTGGTATCATTTAAATTTTATTTAAAATAAAAATTTAAGGATAACTTTTAAAGTTATTGCCCACTTTAAAAAAAATAGCATGTTCACTATATTTGTCTTGAAATTAAGATTTTAAAATTGTGTTTATTTCTTTGGGGCATCCTTGGTGGCTCAGATGGTAAAGAATCTGTCCACAATGCTGGAGACCTGGGTTTGATCCCTGGGCCAGGAAGATCCCCTGGAGGAGGGTATGGCAGCCTGCTCCAGTATTCTTGCCTGGAGAATCCCATGGACATAGGAGCCTTGGAGGCTATAGTCCAAGGGGTAACAATGAGTCAGATAATGATTGAGCAATTAACACTTATTTGTATATTATACTGCTAAGAGTTTAGATGAATATCTTTTTAGATTCTATGTGATCTATAATGGAACAGTTTAAAATTATAACAGAATAATAAAGTAATTGCATGATTTGAGTTTTAGTTAGAAGTTTTGAGCACTGGTTTAGAAGTGGTAGTTTAATATGTTTAATTTTTTTTACGTATATATCAGCATCTCAGACTGCCATAAATCAATTATTCATGTTAAATATAAGGAAAGTTACATACTTTCCTCAAAGTACTATAATTTCCTTACCAAGGCCAATGAGACTCTATATGATATAGCCTCCCTAATCTCTTTCATGTCCTAGCAAGCTCCTCTTCTTTTACTTGTGCCGGCAACAATTGCATTTGTGCTGTTTCTGAAATATACCAGCATGCTCCAGTTTACACTTTTAACTCTTTATTGTTCCCCCTTCTAGACAGCTTTTTTCTTCAGGTTCATATGAACTCACTTATCTCCTTCCTTCTGGTGTTATTTAAAATGTCACTTTCTGTAAATAAATGACAAAAAACAGCATAAAATTGATTTAAAATGTTGACAACATAGTAACAAGTCAAATGATAAAAGGCCCAGTGAACCATTTTCATAAACCATCTAAATGGTTGTCATGTCACTGTTAATAGAGGTATTATCATCAGTGCTTCTTTGACCCTATTGGCACAAAACAGCTTTCTTTGTAGTATTTATTCAGCTCAACTATGAAGAATTTCACATTTAGCTTTATTTCATCTGATATAAGGACATGTATATATCCTTGTATATATGTATACAAGTATATATATATACATGTATATATCTTTTACACATGTAGAGATAAAGAAAAAGTCAGATAACTTTCCCAAGGCCATCTGACTTGTAAATAATACAACTGGGAGGGTACATGTTTTTAAGTGGTAGAAGTTTTTTATTTTTTTTTTTAATAATAGAGATCCTTAAATATCTAAAAAGCATAATATTTATTATAAACCTTATAAAAGTGATAATTGAACTTTAGCAACTTTATGCTTTTTTGGGAAGAGCATTTTAGTGTTTCTCAAATATAGCTTATGTTATTTTGCTTCAAAATGTTTTTTGCTTTTTTCTTAAACTATTTTCAGGATAGAAGAATCTTTATCCAGTCATGCGCAAAATTCAATAAACTTAATTTTCCATAAAAATGTAGAATTGTATATCATTCCAATCTATAAAACTCTGCAGAATTTAAGCCACCATTGTTAGATTCCATAAACATTTCAGTTCTTACCTTGATCCTGGACTCCAGCTCATTTTCACATGTGGCTCTGTTTTGTAAAGGATATGAGCAAGACAATGATTTAAAAGAGAATAGGCTGCTAGCTCAGTTGGTAAAGAATCTGCCTGCAATGTAAAAGCCTTGGGTTTGATCCCTGGGTTGGGAAGATCCCCTGGAGAAGGAAATGGCAACCCACTCCAGTATTCTTTCCTGGAGAATCCCATGGACAGTGAAACCTGGGCGTCTACAGTCCATGGGGTTGCAAGAATCAGACACAACTTAGCGACTAAACCACCATAGGCTGCAAGAATCTCTAATAACCTTGAAAGAAGCATTAAGTAAGCCATGAAGATCATATCTAAGTATGAATAACCTAAGTATGATCATATCTAAGTATGGATAATCCAGTGGATCCAAGAAAAGAGTCATGGTAACTTGGGAACTTTTGGGTGTCTATCACATGAGCAAAGTGATAATAGCCCAGATAATTTAGAAACAATGGATTGAATCAACTGAGTTCATTAGAACATGGCAAGCTTATACTGTGATAATTCATCTTTTCCACTAAAAGGATATGCCCGTGTATTCTGTTTGCCCACAAATATACAGTTCTTTGAAGCATTGTTATTTACTAATCCTGAAATAAACATTTTTAAAAATCAAAATTAAAGAGAGAGCTTGAAAGAAAGTTTGAAACAAAAACTTGAAAATTTTCATACTGGGACAATCAGTGAAATAAAAGGAGTTCAGTTCAGTTCAGTTGCTCAGTCAAATCTGACTCTTTGTGACCTCATGAACCGCAGCATGCCAGGCCTCCCTGTCCGTCACCAACTCCCAGAGTTTTCTCAAACTCATGTCCATTGAGTCAGTGGTACCATCCAACCATCTCATTCTTTGTCATCCACTTCTCCTCCTGCCTTCAGTCTTTTCCAACATCAGGGTCTTTGCAAATGAGTCAGCTCTTTGCGTCAGGTGGCCAAAATATTGGAGTCTCAGCTTCAGCATCAGTCCTTCCAATGAACACCCAGGACTGCTTTCCTTTAGGACAGACTGGTTGGCAGTCCAAGGGACTCTCAAGAGTCTTCTCCAACACCACAATTCAAAACATCAATTCTTCTGTGTTCAGCTTTCTTTATAGTCCAACTCTCACATCCATGCATGATTACTGGAAAAACCATAGCTGGGGATTTTATAGGAAAGAATTATTGAGGAGCATATATGGAGATGAAAACAGTGTTGTTTCCCTAAATTCCATCATTATTTGCTCTCAGACAGTTAACAGTAGTTCTTCCACAGATCTACCTGCTTTGAAAAATTGTCTATTGAATAAGCAACTACATGCCAGATAAATGGTTTTCTGACCATGACTTTGTTGGCTTGAGTGTAACTGCACTTCCACCATTTGTTTATATATGTCATCCTACACTTTACTTTTTCTGCTGCCTCTTAACCTTTCTGTTTCAATTTGCAATAGTGGTTGATGTCTAAAATGTATAGCCCTGAGGAGACAATCCCACAATGAAATTGGGCAGTCAGAGCCTGATACCACCGGTAGATCAGACTCATAATACTTCGGTTACATCAGTCTAAATGTAATGGAGACAGCAGTCTGTCCTAAAACAAAATTTAAAAATAAACAAAAACCTGTTTTAAAACCTGCGTTAAATTAGATTAAAAAGGAAAATGGCTTGATTATTCTTATATGATGATACTGGACAGAAAATGTTGCCCAGGACATGGTCTCTCTGTCCCTTGTCACTGATGATGAAGTGACCTTCTCTTTGACTTAAAAGATTATGTATCTCAACTTGATGCTTCAATAATTTTTCATCTACCAGTACTTAATGGTGTTCCCAGAGTCTACCAACATTACTGCAACAGTGCAGGTGAGCACTGTATATATATATATATATATATAAAATAGGAGCTGCCATTTAAGTAAAATCTTAAATATCACTCAGCCCTAGCTAGCTGTAAAAATACCTTTTTCTTACCCTTCATCTCTTTTCCTTCTCTTTTGCATTGTTATGAGGAAACCTGAGATCTCTAAAGTCTATAATTTCAAATATCATTACTGATTAAAAAAAAAAAAAGTTACAGAACTGAATGACAAGTTGGAATGATTTGAAACCCAAAATTCAGGAATCCAAGTTTGAGGCATGGGTTCATAATTCTTGTAGGAGAGTGCATTCTAAGTAGCTGTACTCAAATTCTCTACTCTTTGTGATACAGGTTTTTATCACTTCCATCATCTTTTTTTCTGATGCCACATATAGTTTCCACAAAATGCTCTGCACACTCTGGATTACTAGAATTCGAACTCTGCTTTTTATAGGAGCTATAAAGTAAAATATATATATATATATATATGACTAGCTCACCAAATAAAGTTCTGTGTCAGCTTTTTCTGTGCAAGAAAGCTATAGAGGTAGTTTAAGTACCATTTCTAATTCAGGTCAAAAACCAAAATTTCTAAGAAAATTTTCAAGATCACCTCCAAGATCACCCCTGCTTTCCATCACTATAACATAACACATTATATAATGCACACTTTAAGTCTATAAACTGAAAGACACAGTAACATTTTTGATATTTACATTTAAGATTCCCCCTTTCCTTCCTTCATTTCTTTTTTTTTTTCTTTCTTTCTCTTTTGGTATTGTCTGCACCTTCTGCTGTCTCCATTTATCCCAGATTTCTGGATTCTCACATTTTAAATCCACATGTGACTGCTGACCATTTAGTACTACCATTCTTCGCCATCCCCAGTTTATGTAGGCCAAGACACTGGAGCTAATTGGATAATCTATTGGAGACAGAGGAAGTTATCTTTGATAGATTTCTGTATGTTCCACTATATTTAGTGTTTCAGTCTCCTTATTCTCTCTTATGTCTTCTGTGTTATGTTTTCCAGAGTGGAGAAGTGAGTACCTCTTTCATGGTGGCTCCATGAAGGTTAATGACTTTCATGAATAGCAACAGACAATCCAGTTGACTGCACCCTCTTTTTGGAACACTGGCTTCTACAATTTACAGGACATCACACTTTTCTGATTTTCTTCTTACTTCTCTGACTTTCCCTTCTCAGATTTTTTCCTTTTTTTAGGCTGATTTCTGTTCCTCATTGTACTCTTGAACTGGAATATATTAGGCTACATTTGAATCTTTCTTTTTTCTGTGATATATACATAATTATCTGTACATGATAATATATTTTCTCCCCATATGCAATGTGCCATCTCTTTATAATGCATCTCTTAATACACAGTATATCTTCTTTACATACATACAAATGTATGAGTCATTAAAGTGCTATTGAAAAAAATGGAATATTAATAATTATAGCCAAACAGATTCATGACGTTATTTTCTAAAAACTTGGAAAACAACTGTGATCAAATAGCATGATATACAATGGAGAATATGCTTTCTAATATTAAGATTGTTTATCTTTTGAGAGGTAAGATAAGTAATTTTCTTATCTTTATTGTTGTCTTATGCTGTTTCTTTCATGTGCTTATATATTTGCACATATATAGTATATGTGTATCATAATTAACATATATTTGTATATAGTAGAGTAACAAAAACATTATTCTTAAAAAGTAATAGATCAATGAATAAAATAATTCTTAAATGTTACATATTACTCCATTAATGTTTATGTAGCTTATTTTTAGATACAGATTTTAATAGACTCAATGGATATTATGTGGCATTTATAATGGGATAACAAGGGATTAAAGTATTTGCGTATATCATGTGGTCATCGTATTTGGTGGGTCATATGACCAAAATCACTAAGTTAAAATATTTCTCGTGAAATATGCTCAGTATCTAATTCTATTTTCCATAATTCTCCCGTTCTACCTTGGACTTTTCCAAAGAATTGAAATTGGAAATATAAATTGGAATCTAGCTAAAATAATTTATTGCTTAAAATGGTATACTGACTTTCTTTTGAGAGTCTAATGCTGAATTATGCAATATATGAACACTGAATGGCTTAAAACAATAAGCAGTTATTCGCCCGTGAACATGTAGTTCATTGATTTAACCTGGACTTAGCTGGTCAGTTCTGTTCATTCCGGCTGGACTTATTCTCAGATCTAGTAATCAACCAGCTATAAACTGATGTAGGTTAGCTGTGGTAAGCTGGTGCAGCTGGCTCTCACCATTCGCCCTTAAATGTCTAGGCTGAGCATATTCTCTCAGTGCGGACAGAGATGCAAGGGCACAATGGAAAGCTTCCAAATACTTTGCAAAGCCCTGCTTTTAAAATACTTGCCAATATTCCATCGACCAAAGCAAGTCTTATGCCTAAATCCGTAGTAATAGTGGGAGAGTTCTGTTTGGTTTTAGGTCAAAAAACATGAACACTAGGTGGGGAGCAGAATAAGGTCAGTAATGGAAATAGTCTACCACATGTGATATGAACACATTGGAAACTGCTGTAGGGATTATAATCATCTGTGGAACATGTTAACCCAGACATACACCTCTCCCTCAGAATTCTCACTCAAAGTGTATATGTGTTCAAAAAGCCATACAGATGATTGGAATATATACACCTGATTGGGGATCACTAGCTTAACAAAATTAATACCAAGAGATATGGTGTGGCAATTTGGTTGGTCTAAGAAGAATGTACTTATATTTTTGGAACAGTCAAGCAGTTTATCTGGTTCAGAGCATCCACAGAAACTTTAGAAGTAAGCCATTTATTCAAAGGAAAATTTCATTCTAGGGCTTGTGATTTATCCCTTGTGCTTACTTTTTAAAACATAAAAATCAAGAATAATAAATATCTAACTTCAGTAAAATGTTCCTCCTAGATTCCCTGTTTCATGTTTTCACTTGGTTTTTCTACTTATTTCGTTTTATAATCCAGTTTTTTCCTTTATCCAGACTTCCCAAAGTATCTGCCTTCATTCTCAGACTTGCTCTGATTCAGTGGACTTTTCTAATAATAGCTTAGTAGTAAACTCTGACTAAAGTCTATGCCACAAAATAACTCTGCCTTTAGTATTTTAGTGCCATTTGAATTACTAATACCAGAATGTTATTTTCCAGTTCCATCATAAAATGTTATTGTAGTAAAATATCAAAGGTCAGGTTAAAAATACTGAAATAAGAAAATATATATGAAAATTGACTCATGAATACACATAAATATGTACAAGAACTCTACAAGATTTTAACATAGGAAAAAAACAGACTATTTTCTCTTTAAATTTTTCCATTTTTTAATCTGCTTCATTGACTGGCTTTAAAATAATCTCTCATCTAGAAACTTCAATTCTTATGAAAAAATAAGGTTATTTTTGATGTTCAAGAATTTTGTTGGTATACCCCTCTTTTTGTCTATTTTCATTTTGTTGTTCTTGCCTTGGTGTTTTATCTGTGAAACATTGCCAGACCAGTGTCATGAGCTTTTATGTCTGTGTACTCATATAGAAGCTTTGGAGTCTGGGGAATTAAGTCTTTAATCAATTTTAAGTTGATTTTTGTTTATGATGTAAGATTAAGGCCCAATCCACTTTTAAGTATGTGGATATCAATTTTTCTAAAAAGCTAATCTTTCCTCATTGTGCGTTTTTAGCACCCTTGTCAAAGATCGATTGACCATATGATACATGGATTTATTTCTGGGTTTTCTATATGTTGTTCCATTGATGTGAATGCCTTTCCTTATGTTAATACCATACTTCTTTAATTACTGTATCTTTGCAGTACATCTTGTAATAAGTAAATGTGATGCCTTCAACTTTGTTCTTCCTTCTCCAAATTTTTTGGTTATTTGGATATTTTGTGTTTCCAAATGTAGTTTAGATTGTTTTTTCTACTATAAAAAATACCATTGAGATTTTGATAAGGATTGCTTTGAATCTATAGATCACTTTGGATAGTATGGACTTTCAAATTGCCAACGTCTGCTGGATCATGGAAAAAGCAAGAGAGTTCCAGAAAAACATCTATTTCTGCTTTATTGACTATGCCAAAGCCTTTGACTGTGTGGATCACAATAAACTGTGGAAAATTCTGAAAGAGATGGAAATACCAGACCACCTGCCCTGCCTCTTGAGAAACCTATATGCAGTCAGGAAGCAACAGTTAGAACTGGACATGGAACAACAGACTGGTTCCAAATAGGAAAAGGAGTACATCAAGGCTGTATATTGTCACCCTGCTTATTTAACTTATATGAAGAGTCCATCATGAGAAATGCTGGGCTGGAAGAAGCACAAGCTGGAATCAAGATTGCTGGGAGAAATATCAATAACCTCAGATATGCAGATGACACCAGCCTTATGGCAGAAAGTGAAGAGGAACTAAAAAGCCTCTTGACGAAAGTGAAAGAGGAGAGTGAAAAAGTTTGCTTAAAACTCAACATTCAGAAAATGAAGATCATGGCATCTGGTCCCATCACTTCCTGGAAAATAGATGGGGAAACAGTGTCAGACTTTATTTTTCTGGGCTCCAAAATCACTGCAGATGGTGATTGCAGCCATGAAATTAAAAGATGCTTACTCCTTGGAAGGAAAGTTATGACCAACCTAGATAGCATATTCAAAAGCAGAGACATTACTTTGCCTACAAAGGTCCGTCTAATCAAGGCTATGGTTTTTCCTGTGGTCATGTATGGATGTGAGAGTTGGACTGTGAAGAAAGCTGAGCGCCGAAAAATTGATGCTTTTGAACTGTGGTGTTGGAGAAGACTCTTGAGAGTCCCTTGGACTGCAAGGAGATCCAACCAGTCCATTCTGAAGGAGATCAGCCCTGGGATTTCTTTGGAGGGAATGATGCTGAAGCTGAAACTCCAGTACTTTAGCCACCTTATGTGAAGAGTTGACTCACTGGAAAAGACTCTGATGCTGGGAGGGATTGGGGGCAGGAGGAGAAGGGGACGACAGAGGATGAGATGGCTGGATGGCATCACTGATTCGATGGACGTGAGTCTGAGTGAACTCCGGGAGTTGGTGATGGACAGGGAGGCCAGGTGTGCTGCAATTCATGGGGTCACAGAGTCGGACACAACTGAGCGACTGAACTGAACTGAACAATATTATGTCTTTCAGTCAAACTAAAACTCTTCAGAGAAAAAGAAACAATGAGTAGATGGAAACAACTACCAATAGCATTAAAAATGAACTGAGGACATGAATAAACATTTCTCCAAAGAAGCCATACAGATGGTCAACAGGTTTTTGAAAAGGCATTAAACATCATTAACCATTAGAGAAATACAAATTATAGCTACAATGAGGTATCACTTCATCCCTGTTAGGATGGATATTAAAAGGAAAAGATGAGTATTGTCCAGGATGTGGAGAAATTGCAACCCTTGTAAACTTTTGGATGAAATGCAAAAATGGTGATGCCACTTTGGGAAATAGTATGGGGATCCTCAATAGATGAAAAACAAAACTGCCTCATGATTTAGCAATCCCACTTCTGGGTATTTATTTAAATAATTGAAATTAGGGTCTCGAAGAGATAGTAGCATTTCCATATTGCAATACTAGTCACAGTAGCCAGATATGGAAACCAACCTGAATATCCGTCAGTGGATATGTGATATAAAAATACAATGGACTATTACTCAGCCTTAAAAAATAAGAAAATTGTGCAATATGCGAAAACATGGATGAATTGTAAAAACATTATACTAAGTGAAATAAGCCAGCCACAGGAGGATATATATGGCATGAATTCACTTATATGAGATATCCAGAATAGTTAAACTAATACAAGTAGGGAGCAGAATAGTGGTTGCCAGGGCTAGGAGAGAAGGGGAAATGGGGAGCTTCTAAGCAATGGGTGTGAAGTTTCAGTAATGCATGCTGAATACATTCTAGAGATCTGCTGTATGTTATCATGCCTAGAATTAACAGTTCTGCAGTATACACTTAAAGATCTGTTAGGAGGGTATAACTCATAGTAATTTCTATAGTTACTACACGAGTAAAGGACTTCCCTGGTGGCTCAGATGGTAAAGAACTTGCCTGCAATGCAGGAGACTGGGTTCTATTCCTGAGTGGGGAAGATCCCCTGGAAGAGGGTATGGCAACCCAGACCAATATTCTTGCCTGGAAAATCCCAGGGACAGAGGAGCCTAGAGGGCTGCAGTCTACAGGGTTGCACAAAGTCAGACGTGACTGAAGCAACTTAGCATTCATGCCACAGTAAAACACAAATAAAATTAATATTATTGGATAAATTAGAATTAAATGTCATAGTTGAAGAAGCTACTTAAACAGATGATCTACCTATTGAAAAGCTGAGGCCTGGTTTCAGAAAACTGGACCAAAGAAAGTCTAAAGTGCTTGAGGCATGTTTCCTGGCACCATATTGCATCACCTTTTCTGAGTCTGAAGCCAAAACTCATAGCTTAAAGAGTAGGATGTTGATTGTCAATGTGTTACTAATCAAAAGCTAAGCCCTAAGATTTCCAAACCAGACATATTTGCAAAACCATTGAAATTTCTTATTTTTTTCCCAGTATCAGCTATTCATCTCACACTCCTGAAAAGCAATGCATGACTTCATTCATTATGATCTGTGCTTTGGTTTGAACAATTCAGGAATATTCATCAAGATTTACCATTAATCAGTTAAAGATGTTCATAAACAAAGCCAATGAATAATTCATATAAAATTGAGTACATGTGCTGTTATGATGAATAATCATGAACTTATCTGGAATTTGTTAATGACTTATGAATATTTATCTCTCGATGGTTCTCCTGTGCAATTCACAATACCATGAAACAGCTTGCTTTCAGATTTCACTGTGTACTTCTGCTGAAGATACCATTGGGACCATTAAGTATCTCTCCTAAAGGATTATAAGACAATAAAAATTGTCAATGTGATGTCATCTGCAAGACTTACTAAACACACAAAAAATATTAATTTTTTTCCATAGTCTCAGTCCAGATTTTTCTCAGATAATATTGTCTTTCACCATATGATCTTCTTATATGACAAGAAGATTGCTATGTGAGGCTCCCTTAAATAGTCAGATGTGAAAAATGTGAAAAAATAAGTCAAATTGAAAACCAAATGCTGGAAATAACATCTCCCTGAAGCAGCCACTAATCTCATGCCAGGTGCAGAATGCAATGCTCTTCTGTGACTGTCTTCTTAGTGTGCCCTCTGGCCGCTTGCAAATTGGAAATTTGACAAAAACTTTGTATTCACTATTTATATGACATGAGATACTTCAGCCTAGGATTGTCATCAGCTGGCCCTTCTCAGGATGAGGAGAGTTAACAAGCAACGTTTTTGGAACACTTAAGGGGTTCCAAGTGCTTGGCAATCATTTACCAGTTAATCTTTGTTTGAGGGAGGTCAATTTTCACATGAATTTTCTGCCTGAATTTTTATATGAAGTATTTCACACAGATGTGAAATAATCTCTAAAAAGGCCACAGGGCAGCAAATCTAGGGTAAAAGAAATAATCAGATACAGACCGGGAGCAAATTGAGGAACAAGAAAATTATACCTTTGGTCGACCATGTGGATGTTCTTTCTACCAGCTACTCTTACTCTAAACACAGTCAGCAAGTCAATTCAGTCACTAGTTGTGTCCGACTCTTTGTGACCCTGTGGACTGCAGCACTCCAGGCCTCCCTGCCCATCACCAACTCCCAGAGTTTACTCAAACTCATGTCCATTGAGTCGGTGATGCCATCCAGCCATCTCATCCTCTGTCATCCCCTTTTCCTCCTGCCTTCAGTCTTTCCCAGCATCAGGGTCTTTTCGGATGAATCAGTTCTTTACATCAGGTGGCCAAAGTACTGGAGTTTCAGCTTCAGCATCAGTGCTTCCAATGAATATTCAGGACTGATCTCCTTTAGGATGGACTGGTTGGATCTCCTTACAGTCCAAGGGACTCTCAAGAGTCTTCTCCAACACCATAGTTCAAAAGCATCAGTTTTTCTGCGCTCAGCTTTCTTTGTAGTCCAACTCTCACATCCGTACATGACCACTGGAAAAACCATAGCCTTGACTTGACAGACCTTTGTTGGCACTACTTTAAAGTCTCTACTTTTTAATATGCTATCTAGGTTGATCATAACTTTTCTTCCAAGGAGTAAGCATCTTTTAATTTCATGGCTGCAGTCACCAGCCAGATGCAGTCACAAGATGCAGTCACCATCTGCAGTGATTTTTGAGCCCCCCAAAATAAAGTCTGACACTGTTTCCACTGTTTCCTCATCTATTTCCAATGAAGTGATGGGATCAGATGCCAGGATCTTAGTTTTCTGAATGTTGAGCTTTAAGCCAACTTTTTCACTCTCCTCTTTCACTTTCATCAAGAGGCTCTTTAGTTCTTCTTCCCTTTCTGCCATAAAGGTGGTGTCAACTAAAAAAGATGTACAACTTGAGAGTTGCAAGTTAAGTTTTATTTGGGGCAAAATGAGAACTGCAGCCCGGGAGGCAGTGTCTCAGATAGCTCTGAGAGACTGCTCCAAAGCGGCAGTAGGGGAAAGTCAATATCTAACATTTTGGTGAAGGGGGGAGTTCGATACCATGAAGCACTCAATTTACAAAAGGTTTTTTGTTAGTCATGAGGGTCTGATGTCACCATGAAGGGATTTAGTGCTTCTCTAGATATGAGGAGATGCAAGGATTGAGATCATAAAATCTGTTCCTAAAAACACCCAGCTATATTAATCCTGTCCCACCAGATTCCCAGGGAGCACAGAGTACCTCACTCCACCGTGAACTCCCTCAGGGACTGTTGAAGGACAACAGCCATAGCAGCATGGAATTCAGTCTCCATAGAGACAAATGTCAAATGCATTTGTTATTCAGTCACTGTCAGTGCTCTTGGTAAGTGCCAATTTGTAGTTGACAGTGGTGTCATCTGCATATCTGAAGTTATTGATATTTCTCCCGGCAGTCTTAATTCCAACTTGTGCTTCATCCAGCCCAGCGTTTCTCATGATGTAGTCTGCATATAAGTTAAATAAGTAGGGTGACAATATACAGCCTTGACCAGTCTGTTGTTCCATGTCCAGGTCTAACTATTGCTTACTGACCTGCATACAGGTTTCTCAAGAGGCAGATCAGGTGGTCTGGTATTCCCATCTCTTTCAGAATTTTCCACAGTTTATTGTGATCCACACAGTCAAAGGCTTTGGCATAGTCAATAAAGCAGAAATAGATGTTTTTCTGGAACTCTCTTGCTTTTTCCATGATCCAGTGGATGTTGGTAATTTGATCTCTGGTTCCTCTGCCTTTTCTAAAACCAGCTTGAACATCTGGAAGTTCATAGTTCAGATATTGCTGAAACCTGGCTTGGAGAATTTTGAGCATTACTTTACTAGTGTGTGAGATGAGTGCAATTGTGTGGTATTTTGAGCATTCTTTGGCATTGCTTTTCTTTGGGATTGGAATGAAAAGTGACCTTTTCCAGTCCTGTGGCCACTGCTGAGTTTTCCAAATTTGCTGGCATATTGAGTGAAGCACTTTCACAGCATCCTCTTTTAGGATTTGAAATAGCTCAACTAGAATTCCATCACCTCCACTAGCTTTGTTCTTAGTGATGCTCCCTCAGGCCACTTGATTTCACATTCCAGGATGTCTGGCTCTAGGTGAGTGATCACACCATCATGATTATTTGGGTCGTGAAGATCTTTTTTGTATAGTTTTTCTGTGTATTCTTGCCACCTCTTCTTAATATCTTCTGCTTCTGTTAGGTCCGTACCATTTCTGTCTTTTATTGAACCCATCTTTGCATGAAATGTTCCCTTAATATCTCTAATTTTCTTGAAGAGATCTCTATTCTTTCCCATTCTGTTGTTTTCCTCTATTTCTTTGCATTGATTGCTGAGGAAGGCTTTCTTATCTCTCCTTGCTATTCTTTGGAACTCTGCATTCAAATGGGTATATCTTTCCTTTTCTCCTTTGCTTTTTTGCTTTCTTTCTTTTCACAGCTATTTATAAGGCCTGCTCAGACAGCCATTGTGCTTTTTTGCATTTCTTTTCCATGGGGATGGTCTTGATCCCTGTCTCCTGTACAATGTCACGAACCTCCGTCCATAGTTCCTCAGGCACTCTATCAGATCTAGTCCCTTAAATCTATTTCTCACTTCCACTGTATAATCGTAAGGGATTTGATTTAGATCATACCTGAATGGTCTAGTGGTTTTCCCTACTTTCTTCAATTTAAGTCTGAATTTGGCATTAAGGAGTTCATGATCTGAGCCACAGCCAGCTCCTGGTCTTATTTTTGCTGACTGTATAGAGCTTTTCCACCTTTGACTGCAAAGAATCTGATTTCAGTGTTGACCATCTGGTGATATCAATGTGTAGATCCTTCTCTTGTTTTGTTGGAAGACGATGTTTGCTATGATCTAAATAGAGGCAGGAGTCAATTTATTCTTTGCTGCAGTCCTAAGAAGTTGGTGTTAGGGTTGTGTCTATTATACAGATGATTAAACTAAGGCACACAATGGGTAGATCTGTTGTTCAGTACCTGGCTAGTAAGTGGCAGAGCTGGAATTCAAATCCATTCAGCAGGGCTCCAGGCTGGTCTGGTGTGTGCTTAATTGCTCAGTCGTGTCTGACTCTTTGCGACCCTTTGGACTATAGCCTGGCTTCTCTGTCCATGAGAATCTCCAGACAAGAACACTGGAGTGAATTGCTATTTCCTTCCCCAGGGGATCTTCTGGACATAGGGATCAAACCCACGTCTCCTGTGTCTCTTACATTGCAGGCGAATATTTACCCACTGAGCCATTGGCTGGTAATCATTCTGATATGCTATCTCCACCACCTGTGAGATGTCTGCTGCCCCATTTTGTGTCTGGCCAGTCAAGATTGTCCCACCGTATTTTGTCCACCCCAGCAATTAACTGTATATACATTTCTGCTAAGTTTTATCTAAGAAGCTTGTTTTATGTCCAGTTACTCTCTTGTCTCTGCTGCTGCTGCTGCTGCTAAGTCACTTTAGTCGTGTCCGACTCTGTGCGACCCCAGATGGCAGCCCACCAGGCTCCCCCGTCCCTGGGATTCTCCAGGCAAGAACACTGGAGTGGTTTGCCATTGCCTTCTCCGACTCTCTTGTCTCTGGTAGGGAGCTATTCAGTTATCCCTAGTATGCAACTGTTTTTGTTCTCTGAAACTGTTTTGAAAGAAAAAGTTTTGAAAATGCTTTTACAATGCCATATAAGTGGGTTGATACTGTCCCTTTTAAAAGATTAGCTAGTCAGGAGAAAGTGTGGAATTTTACATCATTTTTTCTAGAAAATCCTAAAATGTGTCTTGGAAAAAGGGGATGCTTTTGCAGTTAAGCCAGGGAGGGGATCATTACTAACTGGATGTGCATATAATAGTAATGAGTGCAGGATTGAACCAGCAGCGATCGCATGATCTTTGACTTTTTTCCCATGATGCTAGGACATTTTCTTAAGTGCAGGTGTGGTATTTCTGGGTATAGTTAGGCAAACTACTTTGAGACTAGAAATCCTGTTGATGTCACACACTGGGTGGTTAAATTCTTCAGTTTTTAGTGAAAGTTAATGGTTGCCATGAGGTCAGTCTGTATTCAAAATAATTATTCTATTTAGAGAAAGGAAAAAATCTTTGAACTATTTTACTTTCCTTTGAGTTCAGGACTATTTCACACAGTTTTAAGTGTTTATCTCTGGACCAAGCTTTTAGATTATGTATATACATTTTTAAAGCAGTTCTCCCCATCTCATCAAAAGGATAGTAATATTTGTTAATAACCAGGAATTATAGTTATTGGTTAATTTACAAATTTTATTGGTATAATGGGAATGATATCTGACATCTATAAAAGAGTTGTGAATATGCAATGGTAAATATTATAACATAATAAATTATGAAATCTGTAAGAGACCAAATTGAAAAAAACTAGGTTCTTAGAAACATTTCTAAAATTACCTAAATTGTCGATGTTCATAGAACCTTTTTATTTTATGTTTAAGATTTTCTTCCTAGGAAAAAATTTCTAAGGGCCAGTAGTCTTCTAAATGTCTATAAAATTTTATGAAAATTATTCTATTCACCTTTTTCATAAATGTTGTATACAGTTGTCTTCAAATAAAATAGTCTGATTCAACAACCAGAAAACATAGCTTTATTATTAGAATTAATAGCAATTTTATATAGACTGATTTCATATTCAGGATTTTTCAAAATTTTTCTCTCTTTCAGTTTGTTAACACTGTATAGGTCTTAGATATTACTAATACAGATTATTCTTTTGTAGATCTACTGTAAAGATACTGTTTTCTCATTTATACCTATTACTTTAAAATCATAATTGCTATTTTAGCAAAATAAAATCTGTTTTTAAAATAAAAGTCTTACCTGTATTAGCTCATATACTGTCTATTATGTCTCTTGTGTAGTTACTTTTATTATACCTATATTAAAAAGGAAAAAAATTGAGACAGATTTAGTCACTCAAAGTTGCAGTTAATATTTGGTCAAGTTCAGTTTATACATAGGCCTTTTAAATATAGAACATGCATTCTTAAGCAATACTTTGTTTGGGTTTTATTTATTTCATTTTATATTACTTTTCTGCAGCTTTACTGAATCATGATTGACAAATTCTGTTCTGTTTCTAAATCTCTAATAGTAGTACCCAGCTAGTGATAACAATGCCCCCCTTTTTTCCATCACCCATTATCACTTCCCTTTGCCCTCCATCATCCTTTTCAAAAATTGTCTCCACATTTCTAACTAATGTAGTTTACAGAACCATGTCTATTTTTCATTGTTAAACTTTACTTATGGACTTACATTATAGAAGAGGATTTACCTTGTAGAGTTCTTCCCTTTGGGACTCCACTTCTATAGCCATTCTCCTAAAATACTAATATCCAACTTCCTGGTTAAATCAGATTTCAGTGTTTACATTTTTATGGTTTTGCAAATATTGCTCTCAGTTGAGTCATTGTCAGAACTTTCACACTTCATTTCTATACTAAAGACACTAACACTTCATTTCTTGTATGAGTTTTTCTTTATCTTGGAGTTACCTCACTCACTTCATTTTTTTTTGCTATATACTTAACACTAACTCAGCACCCAAATGCTTTCAAAGTACTGTAAAATTATTTTCAATATGATCTAATACTTAATATACATCTATAAGTTTTACTATTTTTCCCTTGATATGTCCTTCCTGGATCTCTCTGTTTCCGTTGCTCCCATCTGACCTGTTTATTCACAAAACCCACTGCACATATGGCTTTGAATATTACCATGTTTTCATCATCCTGAGAATTTTCTTCCTCTGACTTCTCTATTGGATCTCATGTGTTCCATTTGGGTATTTACCTCCTAATTTAGGTGGAGTATTTTCTAAGAGATCAGGAGTAAAGCATTTAAAGACCTCATATGTGTAATCATGACTTGACTTTAAATTGTAGGCTGGAATTATTTCATTGACTTTTAATTTTCTAGGTTGATCTTCTAGAAATACCCTGAATACCTGTAGGTTTAAATACCCTGCAAATTTTATATGTAACCTTTTTCCTTCTCTGGAAAAAAGATCTGAATATAGGTCTGAAGTATCATTATGATCTTGCCTGGCTTACTGTTTTTCTTTCTATGGAGTAATCAGACAGTCCTTATATATAATCTGAAAACCCATAGGATTCAGGTCCAAGAAATCACCCTCCCTGTATCTTTCTTTGTTATCTCTTTCTGGAACTATTAATTGCTGGTTAAAATTTTTGATTATCAAATATTTATCTTCATCAGCGTTATCAAATGTTTCTATAAAGGGCTAAATATTAATATCTTAGACTTTGGAAGGCCATAGAGTCTCTGGCACAAGTACTCCAACTCTGCCTGTAAAAGCAGTCATAGATGACACCTAAAGGAATGGGCATGGTTATGTTCTAAGAAAACTTTATTTACAAATACAGTCAGTAAGCTGATTTGGCCTGCAGAGAATTGTTTACCAACCCTGATCTTGATCCACTTTACTGAAATCATCAATTTAATTTTTATAATTTTCCAAATCATTGCTTGGATTTTCTAGATGAAATCATTCAGGTATAGATTTGCATAAACAAAACAGCACAAAAACATAGATTCTTTCTTTTCATTGCTACATTATTCTTTGAAAAAAATTTTTTTTGACCAGATGTTTCAAATGAAGGAGTTAATACTATTGACAGCAATATTCTAATGTTAATGTGAAAGATTCTAGTATCATACTAGCTCTTAGTTATAGAGGATTCCTTAATTTTCCAAGTTATTTTTTTTAACTTTAAGTACAATTTAATTGAATTAAATTGATTGAATTGCCTATGCCCCAACCAGTAATGCTGAAGAAGCTAAAGTTGAACGGTTCTATGAAGACCTACAAGACCTTTTAGAACTAACACCCCCAAAAGATATCCTTTTCATTATAGGGGACTGGAATGCAAAAGTAGGAGGAAATTAAGAAATACCTGGGGTAACAGGCAAATTTGGCCTTGGAATATGGAATGAAGCAAGGCAAAGGCTAATAGCGTTTTGCCAAGAGAACACACTAGTCATAGCAAACACCCTCTTCCAACAACACAAGAGAAGACTCTACACATGGACATCACCAGATGGTAAACACCGAAATCAGGTTGATTATATTCTTTGCAGCCAGAGATGGAGAAGCTCTATACAGTCAGCAAAAAGAAGACCGGGAGCTGACTGTGGCTCAGATCATGAACTCCTTATTGCCAAATTCAGACTTAAATTGAAGAAAGTAGGGAAAACCACTAGAGCATTCAGGTATGACCTCAGTCAAATCCCTTATGATTATACAGTGGAAGTGAGAAATAGATTTAAGGGACTAGATCTGATACACAGAGTGCCTGAGGAACTATAGAGGGAGGTTTGTGACATTGTACAGGAGACAGGGATCAAGACCATCCCCATGGCAAAGAAATGCAAAAAAGCACAATGACTGGGGAGGCCTTACAAATAGCTGTGAAAAGAAGGGAAGCAAAAAGCAAAGGAGAAAAGGAAAGATATACCCATTTGAATGCAGAGTTCCAAAGAATAGCAAGGAGAGATAAGAAAGCCTTCCTCAGTGATCAATGCAAAGAAACAGAGAAAAACAACAGAATGGGAAAAACTAGAGATCTCTTCAAGAAAATTAGAGATAGCAAGGGAACATTTCATGCAAAGATGGGCTCAATAAAGGACAGAAATGGTATGGACCTAACAGAAGCAGAAGATATTAAGAAGAGGAGGCAAGAATACACAGAAGAACTGTACAAAAAAGATCTTCATGACCAAGATAATCACGATGGTGTGATCACTCACCTAGAGCCAGACATTCTGGAATGTGAAGTCAAGTGGACCTTAGAAAGCATCACTACGAACAAAGCTAGTGGACGTGATGGGATTACAGTTGAGCTATTTCATTTGAACTATTTCATTCCTAAAAGATGATGCTGTGAAAGTGCTGCACTCAATATGCTAGCACATTTGGAAAACTCAGCAGTGGCCACAGGACTGGAAAAGGTCCATTTTCATTCCAATCCCAAAGAAAGGCAATGCCAAAGAATGCTCAAACTACTACATAATTGCACTCATCTCACACGCTAGTAAAGTAATGCTCAAAATTCTCCAAGCCAGGCTTCAGCAATACGTGAACTGTGAACTTCCCAATGTTCAAGCTGGTTTTAGAAAAGGCAGAGGAACCAGAGATCAAATTGCCAACATCTGCTGGATCATGGAAAAAACAAGAGAGTTCCAGAAAAACATCTATTTCTGCTTTATTGACTATGCCAAAGCCTTTGACTGTGTGGATCACAATAAACTGTGGAAAATTCTGAAAGAGATGGGAATACCAGACCCCCTGACCTGCCTCTTGAGAAACCTATATGCAGGTTAGGAAGCAACAATTAGAACTGGACATGGAACAACAGACTGGTTCCAAATAGGAAAAGGAGTACGTCAAGGCTGTATCTTGTCACCCTGCTTATTTAACTTATATGAAGAGTCCATCATGAGAAATGCTGGGCTGAAGAAGCACAAGCTGGAATCAAGATTGCCAGGAGAAATATCAATAACGTCAGATATGCAGATGACACCACCCTTATGGCAGAAAGTGAAAAGGAACTCAAAAGCCTCTTGATGAAAGTGAAAGAAGAGAGTGAAAAAGTTGGCTTAAAGCTCAACATTCAGAAAATGAAGATCATGGCATCTGGTCCCATCATTTCATGGGAAATAGATGGGGAAACAGTGGAAACAGTGTCAGACTTTATTTTTTTGGACTCCAAAATCACTGCAGATGGTGATTGCAGCCATGAAATTAAAAGACGCTTACTCCTTGGAAGGAAAGTTATGACCAACCTAAGATGG
>NW_011495039.1:3325306-3325442 GCF_000754665.1 Bison bison bison | reverse complement strand
TACAAAGGTCCGTCTAGTCAAGGCTATGGTTTTTCCAGTAGTCATGTATGGATGTGAGAATTGGACTGTGAAGAAAGCTGAGCGCCGAAGAATTGATGCTTTTGAATTGTGGTGTTGGAGACAACTCTTGTGTCCC
>NW_011495039.1:3307365-3325206 GCF_000754665.1 Bison bison bison | reverse complement strand
GAGACATTACTTTGCCTACAAAGGTCCGTCTAGTCAAGGCTATGGTTTTTCCAGTAGTCATGTATGGATGTGAGAATTGGACTGTGAAGAAAGCTGAGCGCCGAAGAATTGATGCTTTTGAATTGTGGTGTTGGAGAAGACTCTTGTGAGTCCCTTGGACTGCAAGGAGATCCAACCAGTCCATTCTGAAGGAGATTAGCCCTGGGATTTCTTTGGAGGGAATGATGCTAAAGCTGAAACTCCAGTACTTTGGCCACCTCATGCGAAGAGTTGACTCATTGGAAAAGACTCTGATGCTAGGAGGGATTGAGGGCAGGAGGAGAAGGGGACGACAGAGGATGAGATGGCTGGATGGCATCACCGACTCGATGGATGTGAGTTTGAGTGAACTCCGGGAGTTAGTGATGGACAGGGAGGCCTGGCGTGCTGCAGTTCATGGAGTCACAAAGAGTCGGACATGACTGAGCAACTGAACTGACTGATAGCTTGTATTAATTTCCTTTTTTTTTCTGACGTGATAATCCCCTTTTTTTTTAAAAAAAAGGAGAAATATGTCTTTGTAATATTGTCTGTACATTATATATAGATAATAACTGAGTTTTAAAGGTATAAAATATTTTCATGCAAAATTTTTTTAACTTTGGCAATTATATGACAGTTTTCCCCCAGGAAGGGAGACTGTTGCACCAAATTTTTAGAATCACTGATTTGCTTTGTGAGACTTTAATAATTTTGCCATTGATTAAATATTTTAGCTCTTATTTTTCTCTAATCTATATTAGCTAAGGGCTTCCCTCATAGCTCAGTTGGTAAAGAATCTGCCTGCAATTCAGGAGACCCTGGTTCAATTCCTGGGTCTGGAAGATCTGCTGGAGAAGGGAAAGGCTACCCACTCCAGTATTCTGGTCTGGAGAATTTCATGGACTCTACAGCAAAGAGGTGGACAGGATTGAACGACTTTCACTCACTTTTAATATTAGCTAACATTTTCAGGTAAATAAAAGCAGTCCTGAAAGTGAAAGTGTTAGTTGCTCAGTCGTGTCCACCTCCTTGCAATCCCATGGACTATAGCCCACTAGGCTCCCATGTCCATGGGATTCTCCAGGCATAAATACTGGAGTGGGTTGCCACTTCCTATTTCAGGGGATCTCCTCAACCTGGGGATTGAACCCACATCTCCTGCATTGGCAGGCAGATTCTTTATCATCTGAGCCAGCAGAATATTAGCTAACATTTTCAGGTAAATGAAAATAGTTATATTGCCTAATATTAATATATTGCAGTATTTTTCAGTTAATAGAAATATCTCTTCTATTGATATTTTACTAAGAATTTTATTTGTTTTAAAATCACAAATGGATGGTGATTTATTTTATAAAATTTGAGATTTCTTTAATTCATTTTTTTTCCCTCCTTTGAACCATTAAGCAGTGAAGCATATTCATAGATTTCCTGATAGGTATTCATAAATTTTTAGATTAAAGCAGCAAAAAATTGTCATAGGGCAAATACAGTAAATTTTTCATTCATGATGAATATATGGTATTAAAACAAACCTACCATTAGCTGTTCAATTGATGAGGAAAAAACAGAAGAAGGCATAAACATTCAAAATAAGAAATAATAAGTAGAGATGACTACTGAAACATAAGAAATTTAAATTTAAATAAGTTTGTATATTTTCAATTAAAATAAATTTGAAGACCTCAATGAAATGGATAATTTCTTAGGGAAATACACATTAACAAAAGTAACCCTAGTCGAGTTAGACAGCTTCAACAGGGCAATTCCCTAATCAAGAAAATGATTAAGGAACTATCATGTAAGTGCCAGGCTCAAATGGTTTCACAAAGGAATTCTACCAGTCCTTCAAACTAGATAATCTCATTGCTCTATAAATCATTTGAAAGCACTAGTAGTAAAGAAAGACTTAAAAATTCCTTTTAGAAAGCAATTATAACACGCATAGCTTAGGCTCCTTCTTCTGTCTTCGGTACAGCTTTTCATCATCTGCTTTCATTCCCATAAGCCTGTCCACGAGAAGGAAATGACATGATAGTCTGAAAGATTATATGGTGCTCTGTGGTGAATTACTTTTCTCCTTCTGTATTAAAGCCTTAGCATTCTCTGTCATCAGACTATATGAGGGTGTTATTTGTATTGA
Source organism: Bison bison bison (assembly GCF_000754665.1). Classification (NCBI taxonomy): domain Eukaryota; kingdom Metazoa; phylum Chordata; class Mammalia; order Artiodactyla; family Bovidae; genus Bison; species Bison bison. The sequence goes on along the minus strand of NW_011495039.1, from coordinate 3,323,042 downwards.
ATATAATATTTCATTTTGATTTGTTGCTACTTGATTTGTTTAGACATATATAGCCTGAATTTGGGCTCATTTTCACTAGGTATATAATATTATTGCTCCATTGCTGGCATATATTTTTAATCCTTATGCCTTTGCAATATATGTACTTGCTTATATTATAGTGTGACTTCTTTCCACATTTATTGTTTTCTGCCGTGCATGCTACTTTGCTTAAAAATTATAATTCACCTCTTTATTTTTCATGATTTTCTTATGTAGATTCTTTTCTTTTAAGCTTCTAAGTCAACAGTGTCCATGACACAGGTTTGATGCAGAGTAAATTACTTAATATATGTAAATCACTTAGAAAAGTACTTGATATAAGTATTTGACAGTAGTATTTTGTTTCAAGTAAGCAAAATTTAGCTATATATTTAAATTTTGTGTGAGACTATCAGTTTTTGTAAATGTATGTACGCTGGGCATATCTCAGTCATGGTGGATGTCAGATCCCTTTATCCTTACCTGCCTCCTGGTCTGTTCCCTTGCTCCAGCAGATGCTACCAGGACAACTAACCCATGTGCCCTTGGTCTTCCACCCATTTGAGACTGAAGCCCAAAGTCTCATTATCCTCCCACTACTTACAGATGTACTCCAAAGTCAAACTTGCCTGTTACTCCAGGTATCTCTCGACTTCCTACTTTTGCATTCCAATCCCATATGATGAAATGGACATATTTTTTGGTGTTACTTCTAGAAGGTCTTGAAGGTCTTCATAGAACAGGTCAACTTCAGCTTCCACAGCGTCAGTGGTTGGGGGCATAAACTTGGATTGCTGTGATATTGAATGGTTTACCTTGGAAATGAACCAAGATCATTCTGTCATTTTTGAGATTGTACTCAAGTACTGCATTTCAGACTCTTCTGTTGACTACAAGGACTGCTGCACTTCATCTAAGGGATTCTTGCCCACAGTAGTAGATATAATGGTCATCTGAATTAAATTCGCCCATTTCCATTCATTTTAGTTCACTGATTTTCTAAGATGTTGATGTTTAATCCTGCCATCTCCTGCTTGACCATGTCCAATTTACCTTGATTCAGGGACCTAACATTCCAAGTTCTTGTGCAATATTGTTGTTTACAGCATTGGACTTTAGTTTCACCACCAGACACATCCACAACAGGGTGTTGTTTCCACGTTGGCTCAGCCAGCCTTTCACTCTTTCTGGAGCTATTTCTCCACTCTTCCTCAGTAGCATATTGGACACCTTCTGAACTAGGAGGCTCATCTTCCAATGTCTTATCTTTTTGCCTTTCCATACTGTTCATGGGGTTCTCAAGGCAAGAATACTGGAGTGGTTTGCCATTCCCTCCTCCAGAAATTGACTTCTGTAATTGCTGGAGAACGACCAGGTAATACACCTGAAATCAGGGATATTAGCTCCTCTTGTCATGAAATTCGACTTTGACCAGCATTGGAGGTGGGGGAAGGTGTGGGGGAGTGAAATGATCGATACAGTAGTGTTAGTCTTTCAGTTGTGTCTGACTCTTTGCGACCCCATGGACTGTAGCCAACCAGGCTCCTCTGCCCATGGGCATTCTCCAGGCAAGAATACTGGAGCAGGTTGCCATTCCCTTCTTCAGAATAACAGATATGCAAATAAGTTAAATTACCCTTTCCATACTTTTCTGAAAGATAGTATTTGTATCCTGTTTGGCTGAGGTAATGGATGTGTCTGTTTGTGAAACTGCCTGTTCATGTAATTTTCTTATATTTTTTAGAATGTTGTTAGTTCTGTCCTGATTAGATGATCTCCACTGCATGATGATTTTCTGAAATAACCCATGTTTTCATGACTTAGTAACACAGTAACATGTAGATTATGGATGCAGTTTTGAACTTGCTTCAGATCCCTTTCCACTGGGATCCACTCACAGCTAGCAACTATTCACAACTAATAATAAAAAATGAGTTGGGATATTATCAAGTATATTGTACGCTACTTCTGAAATTTCAAAAGACCTAAAGCTGTTGTCTTAGTTAGTGTCAGGAAGTATAATACAATGTAAAATCTTTCTTTTTATCTTAAATATCCAAGAACATCACAGACAGTTGTCATCCAGACCCCTCAATATCTATAGAGTTTCTCCGGTAGTGTGTTGGTAAATGTTTAACAGTTAGAACTGGACATGGAACAACAGACTGGTTCCAAATAGGAAAAGGAGTAGGTCAAGGCTGCATATTGTCACCCCGCTTATTTAACTTCTATGCAGATTACATCATAAGAAATGCTGGACTGGATGAAGCACAAGCTGGAATCAAGATTGTCGGGAGAAATATCAATAACCTCAGATATGCAGATGACACCACCCTTATCGCAGAAAGCAAAGAAGAACTAAAGAGTCTCTTGATGACAGTGAAAGAGGAGAGTGAAAAAATTGGCTTAAAACTCAACTCTCAGAAAACTAAGCTCATGGAATCTGGTCCCACCACTTCATGGCAAATAGATGGGGAAACAGTGACAAACTATTTTGGGGGCTCCAAAATCACTGCAGTCATTGACTTCGGCCATGAAATTAAAAGACGCTTACTCCTTGGAAGAAAAGTTATGACCAACCTAGACAGCATGTTAAAAAACAGAGACATTACCTTGCCAACAAAGGTCTGTCTAGTCAAAGCTATGGTTTTTCCAGTAGTCATGAATGGATGAGAGAGTTGGACTATAAAGAAAGTTGAGCAACGAAGAATTGATGCTTTTGAACTGTGGTGTTCGAGAAGGCTCTTGAGAGTCCCTTGGACTGCAAGCAGATCCAACCAGTCCATTCTGAAGGAGATCAGTCCTGCATATTCATTGGGAGGACTGATGCTGAAGTTGAATCTCCAATACTTTGGCCACCTGATGTGAAGAACTGACTCATTGGAAAAGACCCTGATGCTGGGAAAGATTGAGGATGGGAGGAGAAAGGGACAACAGGATGAGATGGCTGGATGACATCACCAACTCAACGAGTAAATTCTTGGAGTTGGTGATGAGCAGGCAGGCCTGGCATGTGGCAGACCTTGGGGTCACAAAGTCAGACACGACTGAGCGGCTGAACTGAACTGAACTGAACTGAAATGTTTAACAATTAGCTCTCTAGCAAAGAAAAAAAAAAGTACTCTTTTTTAGATATGTAAATTCTTTCATAGAACTACTTCCACTATTGCCAAAATTTGGCTCTCTGTACACCAATGCCAAACTGAAATACAGAGAATTATGGAGGAGAAGGAAAGATTGGCTTCATTAATTTGCCAGGCTAAGGGTGCTAGCACCTCAAAAACTGTGCCCTCCTTCCTGGGGAATAGGGAGAGGTTATAGAGTCAGGCAGGAGTGTTGCAGGAAGAGGGACCCCTTCAGGGCCTGAAAGTGGGCTCTTGTCTAACACTTGGACAATTCTTTTCCAAGCATGTCAGCCCTACATGCTGACAAAGGAAGAGGTTTTATTGGTAAGGAGCACCCTGGAGCAGTAGCATAAGGGAACCTGGGAGAATTGCTCTGCCACTAGGACCTCCTGTCCTAAAATAACTCATGCACATGGTTACTATGGTGCCTGACCAGGATGGGCGGTTTCGGTCAGTGTGCTTCCCCTACCTGAGATATGTGATAAGGATCAAGGCAGTCATAATCTTCATTTCTTTTCTGCAAAATTTTGAAAGGGTGGGGTGGCTGACAAGCTTATGGTGTGTTCAGGGTCTTAGCTTGTCTCCTAATCTTGATGTGTTTCTCTGGTCACTTTACCTTGCCTTAGATGGTTTCTTTGCTGCTTCTCCTTTGGTTAGTGACTGTTCTGCCCTTTGGAACTCAGAGAAGGTCATGGATGCTAGAGTGTTGCCTGCAAGGATGGGGAGCAAAAAGGCCTCTATGCCCAGGAGTCCCACAGGGCCCTACTCAGCATCATCACCATGGCTTATTTCAAATTATCAAAGTGCATTTCAGAATCCATACTTGGGAAGAGATACACACATTTGGATCTCAAAAGCTGTTGCAGAACAGCTGCACGAAATCTCTTTTATATTCTGATAATGAATTACTAGTTGATCTAGGATACATGTAGCATTTTGCTCACCAGGATCAATATGGTGTTACTTCTAGTAGTATTAAGCTATGTTTTTTTTCCAGTAGTCATAAAGAAGGCTGAGCACTGAAGAATTGATGCTTTCGAACTATGGTGTTGGAGAAGACTCTTGAGAATCCCTTGGACTGCAAGAAGATCAAACCAGTCAATCCTAAAGGAAATCAACCCTGAATATTCATTAGAAAGACTGGTGCCCAAACTGAAGCTCCAGTACTTTGGCCACTTGATGTGAAGAGCTGACTCTTTGGAAAAGATCCTGATGCTGGGAAAGATTGAAGGCAGGAGAAGGGGACAACAGAGGATGAGATGGATGGATGGCATCACTGACTCAATGAACATGAGTTTGAGCAAGCTCTGGGAGATGGAGATGGACAGGGAAGCCAGGCATGCTGCAGTCCATGGGGTCACAAGGAGTCAGACAACAACAACAACAACAACAACAAAACATTGAGCAGGGCTCAACTTTTGAAAGAATAGTATAGCCCAGTAACACAACATAAACTGATTAGAATCAAGTGAGTCCAAGATGGAAGACAAGTCAACTTGTCTTGATCCTCCATCAGCAAGGTATATTACACACCCAGAAGCACCATGACAGTTTCAGTGAGTGAAAGTCAGTCAGTTGTGTCTGACTCTTTGTGATCCCATGGACTATACAATCCATGGAATTCTCTAGGCCAGAATACTGGAATGGGTAGCCTTTCCCTTCTCCAGGGGATCTTCCCAACCCAGGGATTGAACCCAGGTCTCCCACATTACAGGCAGATTCTTTACCAGCTGAGCCACAAGGGAAGCCCATGATAGTTCCAAGACACCATCAAAAGACCAAAAATTGGCAGTGGCCCAACTCTTGAAAATCTCCACCCCTTAGACAAAGTAATAGGAATAATCCTCCCACTCGTTAGCCCGAAATTACCCAGCCCATAAAAGCTAACCATGCCACATTTTGAGGTTGCCAGACTGGCCCTCTGCAATGGTCCACACTCTGTCTGTGGGGTGTGCTTTTCTTTGAATCTGAATAAATCCACTTTATCTGTCACTGAGTACCTTCTGTGATGAGACATCAAGAACCTGAGGTCCATTAGGTCCTAAAACCAGGCACTGTGGGTCTTGGCTGAGTTCAAGTCCTGGTCATGTGGGTTTGAGTCTCAACCCGCGTATTGGCTGGGTTTGAGACCCAGCACATGGGTTCAAGTCTCAGTCTGAGGTCAACAGTTTTGTTAACACAAGTCGTGTGCCAGACAACACAGTGAGGCCAACCAAGCTCAAAACATCGGAGTGTGGAGTGGAGAAAAGTTTATTTCAAGGCCATACAAGGAGCTGAGGTGGCTCCTGCACTAAAAAGCCTTGAATTCTCCCATGGGTTTTGGTAAAGCATTTTTTAATAGCCAGGTGAGGGAGAAAGAGGTCACGGGTGCATGATCAGATTGTGCACATTTCTCTGGTTGACTGATGATGAGGGAACAGGGTGGTGTCACAGGGGTTAAGATTATCAGTCCTTAGGCTCTAGGAAGCCTGGGGCTTTGTGCTCACCCATCAGGTAGTTAACATATTCCTTTTGGTAGGGGGTTTTCACATCTGCAAAACAGTTCAGGAGATTTGCATCAAATACGGTTGTCTAAGTACTTCAGAGAGGAGCTAAAGCAGATTATGGGAGAAGGCCTGTCCCAGGATGGCCCCATAGGGTCCTGCTCCAATACAGTAGATTGTCTGTGATGTTCTGTAGACCACATATAAGAACATCATGTGTAATTTTGTATGGCGTATCAAAGAAAATCAAAGCCTATGTGTGTATATTATGATAGAAGAAGAGAATTCATCTGAGTTCTACATTGAAGTTGCACTGTTGGCTTTAACATATAAAAGTAAGTTGCTTTTGGGCTCCCTATCATGGAGCTCAAGAAGAAAGTTCAGTTCAGTCACTCAGTCATGTTCGACTCTTTGCGACCACATAGACTGCAGCACGCCAGGCTTCCCTGTCCATCACCAACACCCAGAAATGGTTCAAACTCATGCACACTGAGTCATCCATCCAACCATCTCATCTCTGTCATCCTGTTCTCCTCCTGCCTTCAGTCTTTCCCCAGCTTTAGGGTCTTTTCCAGTGAGTCAGTTCTTAGCATCAAGTGGCCAAAGTATTGGAGCTTCAGCTTTAGCATCAGTCCTTCCGATGAGTATTCAGGACTGATTTCCTTTAGGATTGACTGGATCGATCTCCTTGCAGTCGAAGGGACTTTCAAGAGTCTCCTCCAACACCACAGTTCAAAAACATCAAGGCTTGGTGCTCAGCTTTCACTTTGGTGCAAGTCTGACTCCCATAAATGACTACAGGAAAAACCATAGCTTTGACTAGATGGACATTTGTCGGCAAAGTAATGTCTCTGTTTTTTAATATGCTGTCTAGATTTGTCATAGTGTTTCTTCCAAGGAGCAAGCGTCTTTTAATTTCATGACTGTAGTCACCATCTGCAGTAATTTTGGAGCCCAAGAAAGTAAAGTGTGTCACTATTTCCATTGTTTCCCCATCTATTTGCCATAAAGTGGTGGGGCCGGATGCCATGATCTTAGTTTTTTGAATGTTGAGTTTTAAGCCAGCTTTTTCAGTCTCCTCTTTCACTTTCATCAAGAGGCTCTTTAGTTCCACTTCGCTTTCTACCATAAGGGTGGTGTCATCTGTATATCTGAGGTTATTGATATTTCTCCTAGCAATCTTGATTCTGGCTTGTGCTTCATCCAGTTCAGGATTTTGCATGATATACTCTATATATAAGTTAAATAAGCAAGGTGACAATATATAGCCTTGTATACTCTTTTCCCAATTTGGAACTAGTCCATTGTTCCATATCTGGTTCTAACACTTGCTTCTCGACCTGCATACAGATTTCTCAGGAGGCAGATAAGGTGGGCTGGTATTCCCATCTCTTTAAGAATTTTCCACAGTTTGTTGTGATCCACACAGTCAAAGGCTTTACCATAGTCAATGAAGCAGAAGCAAATGTTTTTCTGGAGTTCTTTTGCTTTTTATATGATCCAACAGACCTTGGCAATTTGATCTCCAGTTCCTCTGCCTTTTCTAAATCCAGGTTGAACATTTGGAAGTTCTCTGTTCATGTACTATTGAAGTCTAGCTTGGAGAATCTTGAACATTACTTTGCTAGTGTGTGAAAAGAGTACAATTGTGCTGTAGTTTGAACATTCTTTGTCATTGCCTTTCTTTGGGATTGGACTGAAAACAGACCTTTTCCAGTTCTGTGGCCACTGCTGAGTTTTCCAAATTTGCTGGCATATTGAGTACCTCACTTTCACAGCATCATCTTTTAGGAATAGACATAGCTCAGCTGGAATTCTGTCACCTCCACTAACTTTGTTCATGGGGATGCTTCGTAAGGCCCACTTGACTTTGTGCTCCATCTCTGGCTCTAGGTGAGTGATCACACCATTGTGGTTATCTGGGTCATTAAGATCTTTTTTGTATAGTTCTTCTGTGTATTTGCCACCTCTTCTTAATATCTTCTGCTTCTCTTAGGTCCATACAGTTTCTGTCCTTCATTATATCCATCTTTACATGAAATGTTCCCTTGGTATCTCTAATTTTCTTGAAGAGATCTCTAGTCTTTCCCACTGTATTGTTTTCCTCTATTTCTTTGCTTTGATCACTTAGGAAGATTTTCTTATCTCTGCTCACTGTTCTTTAGAATTCTGCATTAAAATGGATTTATCTTTTCTTTTCTCCTTTGTCTTTTGCTTCTCTTCTTTTCATAGCTATTTGTAAGGCTTCCTCAGACAACCATTTTGCCTTTTTGCACTTCTTCTTCTTGGCGACGGTTTTGATCACGGCCTCCTGTCCAATGTTATGAAGTTCTGTCCATAGATCTTCAGGCATTTTATCTATCAGTTCTAATCCCTTGAATCTATTTGTCACTTCCACTGTATAATGTAAGGGATTTGATTTAGGTCATACCTGAAAGGCCTAGTGGTTTCCCTACTTTCTTCAATTTAAGTCTGAATTTTGCAACAAGGAGTTCATAATATGAACCACAGTCAGCTCCTGGTCTTCTTTTTGCTAACTGTATAGAGCTTCTCCATCTTTGACTGCAATGAATATAATCAATCTGATTTCGGTATTGACCATTTGTTGTCCATATGTAGAGTCATCTCTTATGTTGTTAGACAAAGCTGTTTGCTATGACCATTGTGTTCTCTTGGCAAAACTCTATTAGCCTTTGCCCTGCTTCATTTTGTACCTTCATTTTGGCCTTGTAAGGCCAAACTTTCCTTCTACTCCAGGTATCTCTTGACTTCCTACTTTTGCATTCCAGTCCCCTATGACGAAAAGGACATCTTTTATTGGTGTTAGGTCTAGAAGGTCTTGGGTAGGTCTTCATAGAAGTGTTCAACTTCACGTTTTTCAGCATTAGTGGTTGGGTCATAGACTTGGATTACTATGATATTAAATGGTTTGCCTTGGAAATGAACAGAGATCATTCTGTCATTTTTGAGATTGCATTTTGGACTCTTCTGTTGACTATGATGGCGTCTCCATTTCTTATAAGGGATTCTTGCCCAAAGTAGTAGATATAATAGTCATCTGAATTAAATTTGCCCATTCTGGTCCATTTCAGTTCACTTATTCCTAAAATGTCACTGTTCACTCTTACCATCTCCTATTTGACCACTTCCAACTTACCTTGATTCGTGGACGCAACATTCCAGGTTCCTATGCAATATTGTTCCTTATGGCATTGGACTTTACTTCCATCACCACTGGGCTTCATTTTTGCTTTGGCTCAGCCTCTTCATTCTTTCTGGAGCTGTTTCTCCACTCTTCACCAGTAGCATATTGGGCACCTACTAACCTGGGTAGTTAATCTTTCAATGTCATATCTTTTTACCTTTTCATACTGTTCATGGGGTTCTTAAGGCAAGAATACTGAAGTGGTTTGCCATTCCTTTCTCCAGTGGACCACGTTTTGTCAGAACTCTCCACCATGTCTCATGTGTCTTGGATGGCCCTACACAGCATGGCTCATAGTTTGATTGAGTTAGACAAGGCTGTGATCCAAGTAATTAGTTTGGTTAGTTTTCTGTAATTGTGGTTTTCATTCTGTCTGCCCTCTGATGGATAAGGATAAGAGGCTTGTGGAAGCTTTGAAGAGGAAAATTTTTGTCAAATCAATTTCTACAGAATAAGTGCCAAAGAATGTGCGAAAATGAATCATTCCATATGAGACATGGCAGTTTTATTTAAGACTGCCATATTAATAACACTATAGCCCTTTACATCATCATCTACTGTAATCCATATGGTTTTAACCAGAGGCCATATAAGTGAACATATAAGGGGATATGTCTGTGTCTGTCTGTGTTAGTTGCTCAGTCCTATCCACTCTTTGCAACCCCATGAGCTGTAGCCCACCAGGCTCCTCTGTTTATGGAATTTTCCAGGCAGGAATACTGGAGTGGGTTGCTATTTCCTCCTCCAGGGGATCTTCCTGACGCAGGGATTGGACCCAGGTCTCCTGTATTGTAGGCAGATTCTTTAACATCTAAGCCTCCAGGGAAGCTCAGAAGGGGATATAATGGGGGCCAATCATAGTGAATCCTTCACTTTTTTTATGTAGATACATTGCTATATTATATATTGATATATTTTTAAACTAAAATCAAATACAGGTATAATAAAACTCATTTTTTATTTTAATTATGAATGGTAATTATTTGGAAAGAAACTTATGGTTCAAAGAAGCTTGTCATACATATATATTTAAAACAGTAAGAGTTATAGGTGAATAGTTTCATATTTTATTATATATATTATTTTTCATAAATATAATTTCCTCCACAATATCATATCTTTCTTTCTTCTCATGGAAGTGTTCAGGAGATAAACTTTCATTTTTGAAATTTTGTCAAGCATAGACCATATCTCAAGGGTCAAAGTCAATGAGTCTTCACCAGGCTGAACACAGTAATGGAACTGCCCCCCAGATTGAGAGGTAGGGCATTATTAAGATACCAAAAATCTTTCTTGAGTACCCCATTTCACTTAATAACCCTAACGATAAAGGTGACTGCTGTCCTGACTTAAGAGCTTAGATTAGTTCTGCTTCTTTTTGCTATTAATGGAATCATACATTATGTGCCCGTCTGTTTCTGACTTCTTTGTTTCAACATTTTACTTGTGAAATTTATCCATGCTTTTGCCTTTAGTTGCAAATCATTCATTCCTGTTACTGTGTAGTATCTTTTTGTAAGGATATTCCATTTTAGTCAACCTAAAAATTTATAGATAACAGTAAGGAATACCTTTTCAGATATTTATTGGCTTTTAAATATCTAGTATCTTTTGCAAATATCTGTTCAAGTCTTTTGTACATTCTTCTGTTAGATTTTTGTCTTTCTCCTATAATAAGTTTATTTTAAATATGTTTTTTGTTAGAGTATATATATTGCAAATATTTTTTCCGCTCTGTGGATTGTGGTATCTTTTGCCAAATATTAAGATGGTAATAAAAGTTCAATTAAAAGAAGAGTTCTAAAAAATTTATTTGAATGTATTCTATCCTTCCCTATTTATTTTATCTAAAAAGCTGATTTTATCTCTTGATATATTTAAGAACAAACATACTCTTTTTACCGATATCTGAATAAATAGCTTTTTCAACATTGACTCTCCATTATCTGAATGAATTATCAGACTCTTTGCCTAAAGGGGACCATTAGTATATTAAGTAGTTTTTTACCAAATAGTTTAAGGTTCATATATATTCATTTTTAGTAAACCAGCATATTGTTGACAGTGGGATCAGTAATGCTACCAACTAATGCCTAAGTGTCAACATTTCAAGCAAATCATTTCTTATGTCAAATTCCGTTTACTCAAGGAATAAGCAAATTATTATAATTATCTCCTCTCACCTCGTTTTTAGTAGATTAATTGACAATTCTGTCTTTTTATGGATGAATGCATATATACATATGTGTGTGTGTGATGAAATAACACACACACATACATAGAGTTGAAAATAGTGACTTACCAGAGGATAAACTGCAAATAATATTTCAGGCCTGAAGAACATTTAATTACAAGTATAAGTTTGACATCATTTATTACTGTGATTTGCAACAAGTCTACAAGATTCAAATATAAAGATGTTAAGTTTCCTCTAAGCAAAAGCATTGATCTGAAGACGTTTAACTTCTTCCCATTGACAAAATATATCGGAAAAGTGTGGGAAAGGCCAAATAGAGCTATTTGTTCTTAAATACTTTAAAGCACTGCATTTTTTTCAAAGTATTCCTTAAGATTTCCTAAAGGAAATCAGTCCTGAATATTCATTGGAAGGACTGCTGTTGAAGCTGAAACTCCAATACTTTGGCCACCTGATGCGAAGATCTGACTCATTTGAAAAGACCCTGATGCTGGGAAAGATTGAGGTCAGAAGGAGAAGGGATGACAGAGGATGAGATGGATGGATGGCCTCACTGACTCAATGGACATGAGTTTGAGTATGTGGGAGTTGGTGATGGACAGGGAGGCCTGGCATGCTGCAATCCATGGAGTTGCAAAAAGTCGCACACGACTGAGCGACTGAACTGAACTGATGCCTTAAGCATAATCATTAATAAAAGAAATCATTAAATAGTATTGTTGTAGCCACATTTTCTGGGAAACAAACTCACTCAGAAGGACAATGCAGATAGTGGAGAGCAGTTTATTACACTGGCAGGCCCAAGGCAAAGTCTCCTCTTAGCCAAGGACCCACACCGACCTTTGTGAAAACCTTGTATACCTTAAATGTACTGCTCAAGCCCACATCCCCAAATTCCTTAAACCTAGCCTGGAAAGTGTTAAAGGGAGATACAATCAGGTTACAGCCATGATTCATAATCAGAAGGGTCAGCTGGTTATACATTGTAGCCTATACCAATGGGTACCATAAAGATTACAGAGGTGATTGACTACAAGGGGATTATTACATTCTTTTTGGCAATGGGAAATCTTGGTATAGAATCTGGTGTTTATCATTCTGGGAGGCCAGTTCGGCCATGGTATGTTATCCCCATGGCTACCAGGTGCATAGTCCAAAGCTCACTTGAAAGTGCAAGATGGAGTTTCCTTCTTTTCCTTCGGCCTGTTCCTTTCCTCCCTCAGTATAAATAGGAGAAAGAATAAAACAGAATAGGGAAGTAGTAATATCAGTATAATTTAGAGTTTGTAACTTTAAAATTTCTAGTTTTTGAAAATAGCCTAATACTTCCTCCAGATTACATTAAAATAATTGTACAGCATTCTTTTCTTCTACAGTGACTTTTTTTGTGTGACTAAGTGATTTAAGAACAAAAACAAATGTTCCTTTGAATTATTTTTCATTTTCAATCCGTTCCTTAGGGGCCATTGTTTTTTCTTTCTCTATTGAAAATTTTAAATCTAAGCCCAAAATGTTCTCTGATGCATTAGAAACATATTTTCCCCCTATGCTCTTGACTTTGCCTAGATGGATAAGTCATAAAAGGATGGGGGCATAAGCTGTTTTTAGAATTGTCTAATGTACAACCACTTCTCTAAATTAAAGAAGTACTCCTTCCAAGTAAACTCCTCTTCATATACACACATATGCATATTCATGCATAAAAATAAGCTAAATAAGTCACAGGAGACATATTTTTTCTTGGACTTTTATTTCAGGAAATGTAAAATCCAGCCGAAAGGAAATGGGTTGCAGAGAATACACAACTTATTTATTGTCAAATTCATTCAAGTTAAATGACTCAGTGGAGCCTGCAGTCATCAAGAGGAAGGGGAAGTTGAGTAATAGAAATATCCACAGTGTGTTATTTAACCAACAGAGAGCTATAATGGAAGACAAGTGAGAGTTTTGATTGAGGTGCGGGGCTCTCTCTGGAGTGGGCACTTGTACCTCTGTTTCATAGGCGAAAGCCACTGGGCGTCCAGTCACTTCATTTCTGTTTGATCTTTTAGGGGGTGGAATGACTCCTGATCTCTGTGCTGTAAAAATATCTGTGATGGTGTTCTGCTAAGAGCAAATATAAAAAATATCCAAATAACTGTACTAATCTTCATGTTTTCACATCTTACATATTTTTTTGGATGTTTCATTCTGGTCATTTTGTTGGACTGAATATAGATTTTTTAAAATTTATTTACTTAATGAGTCAGCACATTGAAGTTAATATTATAGTTTAGTAGCTGCTGCTGCTAAGTCACTTGAGTTGTGTCCGACTCTGTGCGACCCCATAGACGCCAGCCCACCAGGCTCCCCCGTCCCTGGGATTCTCCAGGCAAGAACACTGGAGTGGGTTGCCATTTCCTTCTCCGATGCATGAAAGTGAAAAGTGAAAGTGAAGGCGCTCAGTCGTGTCCGACTCTTAGCGACCCCATGGACTGCAGCCTACCAGGCTCCTCCGTCCATGGGATTTTCCAGGCAAGAGTACTACAGTGGGGTGCCATTGCCTTCTCCAAGTTTAGTAGCTTCCTTAACTAAAGTTCCAAACAAGAATTTCTTCATCTAAGAATGTATTTCAGAAACTTTTAGCCCTGTAGAAATAGCCAAAGCATCTAGATAACACCAATATCTTTGAAACATCAGAACAAATTTACAGTTCCAAAAATAGCTTCAACATGTTACCATCTCACTATTCAATACGGCATGCTTTTCTTTTCTAGTCAAGCCTTTGAAGGTAGGGTAGATAATTCACCTTGAATTTTTCTTCAAACTTTTAAATGATCCATAAATATCCTTCCATAAAAGACCTAAAACTACTTTTTTGGAAAGCCTTTAAATTTTTCAAATGGTTGATACAATTTGTGCAAACTGAAAATGTCAGCAGGGAAAAAAAGTATCACTAGAAAGAATTACAAACTCTTCAAAAACAAGGAGCAACCTAAGATACAGTCTCTTCATCTAAAAATTGAACCCTAAGTGACAAATTTTGTTGCCACAGAGAATTCATTAAAAATTTTTTCTTCAGTCTTATACTGACAAACCCAACAGGAATGTAGCAAAAGATGACATTTCTTTTTCCATTTAGTACAATTTTTACTTGAAATAAAATTCTGATAAATCTATTTTTATTCCGAGTTTTATTTTCTTTCCTGCTTCAACCAAAGTAACATAAAAATAAACTGCCAAAATATTTTTTAGGACAGTTTTTATTGCCTTTTTGCAACTGGGCTCCATTTGTAATAGGATATTTTGTAGGACAATGGTATGTAGCCCTTTTCTTCAAGGGAGTATTTGTTCAGGGTGTGTGTAGGAAAAAGCGGAAAAGTGGTGCTGAGTTTCTATTTTCAGTGAGTTTGGGATGTAACATTGACCTGTCTATTTTTCTCCATCATTCACTTGCAGGCTGCCACTGTCTGACAGACCCAGTTCACATAAATAAGTAAGAAGGCATAACCAGTAGTGTCAGGGAAGGTAAGAATACTTTTAATCAATGCAGAACAGGAGTGCCCTTGAGCATATCTGAGAGATCACATACTACCACTGTATTTTGAATCTCTTTTATATTTCAGATATATTGAAGGTGAACTGGGTGCTCAACACCAAATAACTGTGGTATTTTTAGTTATGAAAGAACAATAAGTTTGACTTTCCATGTATTAAAATATTACAAAAGATAATGTATCCCCCCTAGAACAGCTTTGCTATATCAGATACAAAATAACCTGTTTTATTTCTTTTTGACTTTTTTTCTGATAGCAAAGTAATATAAAATCAATGTAAGCATTAAAAAATACAGAAATTAGCATAGCAAATTTACCTTCTCAAAGCATATTTTTCAGAACTTGACTCATAAATATATAGAATGAACATGTCAAAGAATTTTGAACTCATTAATGAAGGAACCAGTGGGCGTTAAAATGTAGTTACCAGTGGTGTAGATGCGAGATGCTGTAGGACTTGAGGGCTTGGGGGAAGACTTATGGAAGGGAAGGGGCTCTCTGGGCTTGAAGCCTGGGTTGGATTTGGGCAGAGGACAGGTAATTCAGAATCACACCCTAGTGAAAAGGGAGAAGGAAGGAAGAGTTAGTACCTCAGTCATGTCCACACTGCGATCTCATGGACTGTAGCCCACCAGGCTCCTCTGTCCATGGGATCTCCTAGGCCTGAATACTAGAGTGGGTTGCCATTTCCTTCTCCAGGGGATCTTCCTGACCCAGAGCACAAACCTGGGTCTCCTGCATTGCAGGCAGATTCTTCACCGTCTGAGCCACTAGGAAAGCCTAGTAGTTACCAGAGCAACTGAGTATTTTTACACATTTTAAAAAAGGTACTGTTAGAAGATTTCTATTTCAGATATAAAACTTGAGGCAATAAAATCCCATTGAGCGTGTCTTTTCTCCCAGGCAGAAATCTGCAAATGACCATGTATAGTTTTCCACTTCTAGATTAAAACAACAACAACAAAAACCTTGATACCTGATTGAATCTCCTGGTACAGCCTGACCATTGTCTAAATGATGGTAGGTTTAAGCTCCAAAGCCTAACACTGTGAGTCTATTCCTATAGGTATCAGTAGTTTAAAAAAAAAAAAAAAAAAAACCTTGTTTATT
>NW_011495039.1:3306864-3307068 GCF_000754665.1 Bison bison bison | reverse complement strand
AAAGCTATGACAAACTTAGACAGTCTGTGTCCATTTAGTTCAGTTGCTCAGTCATGTCCGACTCTTTGGAACCCCATGGACTGCAGCACACCAAGCTTCCCTGTCTATCACCAACTCCTGGATCTGGGTCAAGCTCATGTCCACTGAGTCGGTGATGCCATCCAACCATCTCATCCTCTGTTGTCCCCTTCTCCTCCTGCCTTC
>NW_011495039.1:3274147-3306764 GCF_000754665.1 Bison bison bison | reverse complement strand
TTAGTGGTTAAAAAAAAAAAAAAAAAAAAACCTTGTTTATTGGTTTCCAGGAAAGTAAGCATACCTTTCTTTGTTGAAGATGAACATTTGCCTATATCTTATACAGAACCAAGCATGAGATAAATGCAGAGAATATCTGTAGATGCTTGAGATAAATGCAGAGAACATATGTAGATGAGACTGAATAGCTGTGTTTAATTTATTACAGACCAGTATCAGTGAGGAGAGGAGTAAAGTTCTTTATCGGGGTATCAGGAATAATTCTTTCATAAGAATTGTATCAGCGTTGCCTCTGAGGACATGTTAAGGACAGCGAGGGCATTGACAAATCTTTAGGGCTTTGAAATCCATTTTGAAAATTGTAGAATCTCTGAAATATTTATGTAATTCACAATTTACTTGTATAAAATCATCGTTTACTTTGAAATCTCTTTCCATGCATCTCTTATAATAGTGTTAAGCTAGGCCAAGACATATGGAGCATTTCAAATAAATCTAATTTTTTTCTATTTCCCTTTTGATTAAATGAGGAAAAACAAGCCTTTATTATTCTCCAAATGTCTCTAAGAACTCTAAACTTAGTTTTAGATAGAAAAGACATGCATTTTTTGGACTAAATTTAGGGTTTGATCTAAAGGAAAACAAAAAAGATTAGCATGGAAAATTTGGTCATCTGATTAAAATAGGCTCCTAGGTGTCTAAGAACAATTAATCAGTATGACAATATAATACTTTAAGTAAACATGAGAGAAGAAATCTCAGCTCCTTCTGATGAGCAATATTTTTTCATTGTTTAAATATCAAGGACATGATGAGGACAAAACAAAATCATACATTTATTTGGATACTCTGATGAGGCATGAAATGCAGCTGTTTGGGCATACCATTTCAATACTCCATGCACGCTGCAGTCCATGGGGTCCCAAAGAGTTAGACACAACTGAGCAACTGAACTGACTGGTGTTAAGAAATGACAACATACTTCAATTATGATATTAATTGATACCTAAATTCTGTCTTGCACTAATATGTGGCAGTAAAAAATGCATCAGTTCACTTTTAAAAACTTGCTTGAGGACAAGACTATGCTCTTTCTTTCTCTTAAAACCAAGAACTTACTGCATACATGCAGTCATTTTTTCCATGCCATTATAATTCTTAGTCTAATCTCAAACATCAAAATTGATTATAACTTTCAGTCAGGTAAGTTCTATTGCAACTGAAGGTAGTCAGTGTCAACCATGTTTCTAGACAACAAAGGATCTAGAGCAAAATAATGGGCTACCTACTGATACCCACACTACTTTTACCCATTCTTAATTGACTAAATGGACATGTTCATTAACTCGACCCCCAAGTATAGCCACTCTGTAGCATGCTAAAGTAACAAAAAAGGTGTGCATATATATATGTGTGTGTGTGTGTATCTTACTCCTTGAAAGGAAAATTATGACCAACCTAGACAGCGTTTTAAAAAGCAGAGACATCACTTTGTCAACAAAGGTCCGTCTAGTCAAGGCTATGGTTTTTCCAGTAGTCATGTATGGATGTGAGAGTTGGACTATAAAGAAAGCTGAGTGCCAAAGAATTGATGCTTTTGAACTGTGGTGTTGGAGAACACTCTTGAGAGTCCCCTGGACTGCAAGGAGATCAAACCAGTCCATCCTAAAGGAGATCAATCCTGGGTGTTCATTGGAAGGACTGATGTTGAAGCTGAAACTCCAATACTTTAGCCACCTGATATGAAGAGCGGATTCATTTGAAAAGACCCTGATGCTGGGAAAGATTGAGGGCAGGAGGAGAAGGGGACGCCAGAGGATGAGATGGTTGGATGGAATCACCAACTCAATGGACATGGGTTTGGGTGGACTCTGGGAGTTGGTAATGGACAGGGAGGCCTGATGCACTGCGGTTCATGGGGTCGCAAAGAATCGGACATGACTGAGTGACTGAACTGATCAGATCAAATCAGTCACTCAGTCATGTCCGACTTTTTGCGACCCCATGAATTGCAGCACGCCAGGCCTCTGATATATATATAAAATTCACACTTTGTAATATTTTACAAAGTATCTAAATATTTGGAGGCTTCCCTGCAGGCTCATAAGTATCTGCCTATTAATGCAGAAGACACGGGTTCAATCTCTGGGTTGGGAAGATCTACTGAAGGAGGACAACCCATTCCAATATTCTTGTCTGGAGAATCCCATGGACAGAGGAGCCTCACAGATTATAGTCCATGGGGTCTCAAAGAGTTGGAACCAACTTAGTGATATCATGTCTGACTTTGCAACTCCATGGATTGTAGCCTTCCAGACTCCTGTGTCCATGGAATTCTCCAGGCAAGAATGCTGGAATGGGTAGCTGTTTCCTTCTCCAGAGGATCTTCCCAACCCGGGGATTGAACCCGTGTCTCCTGCATTGCAGGCAGATTCCATTTGAACCACCAGGGGATCCCTAAACAACAACAAAATATTGTTTATTAATGATTTTATTTCACTTCATGGCAAATAGAAGGGGAAAAGGTGGAAGTAGTGACAGATTTCGTCTTCTTGGGCTCTAAAGTATCCGTGGATGGTGACTGCAGCCATGAAATTAGAAGATGATTGCTTCTTGGCAGGAAAGCTATGACAAACTTAGACAGTCTGTGTCCATTTAGTTCAGTTGCTCAGTCATGTCCGACTCTTTGGAACCCCATGGACTGCAGCACACCAAGCTTCCCTGTCTATCACCAACTCCTGGATCTGGGTCAAGCTCATGTCCACTGAGTCGGTGATGCCATCCAACCATCTCATCCTCTGTTGTCCCCTTCTCCTCCTGCCTTCAATCTTTCGCAGAATTAAGGTCTTTTCCAAGGATTCAGTTCTTCGCATCATTGGCCAAAATATTGGAGTTTCAGCTTCAGCATCAGTCCTTCCACTGAATATTCAGTATGATCAAGGCTGGGAGGGATTGGGGGCAGGAGGAGAAGGGGACGACAGAGGATAAGATGGCTGGATGGCATCACTGACTCGATGGACGTGAGTCTGAGTGAACTCTAGGAGTTGGTGGTGGACAGGGAGGCCTGGCGTGCTGTGATTCATGGGGTCACAAAGAGTCGGACACGACTGAGCGACTGATCTGATCTGATCTGATCTGATAGTCTTTCTAGTAGTTACATATGGTTTTAAAAGCTGGACCATAAAGAAGGAAGAGCACTGAAAAACTGATGCTTTCAAACTGTGGTGCTGGTGAAGACTCTTGAGAGTCCCAGGGACAGCAGAGATCCAGCCCATAAATCTTAAAGGAAACCAACCCTGAATACTCATTGGAAGGACTGATGCAGTAGCTGAAGCTCCAATATTTTGGTCACCTGATGCAAACAGAAAACTCATTGGAAAATATCTTGATTCTGGGAAAGAGTGAAGGCAGAAGGAGAAGAGGTAATCAGAGGATGAGATGGTTGGATGGCATCACTAATGCAGTGGACCTGAACTTGGGCAAACTCTGGGAGAAGGTGAGGGTCAAGGAAGCCTGGCGTGCTGAAGTCCATGGGGGTGGCAAAGTGTTGGACACTCTAGGTGACTAAACAACAACAACAACAACAATAATATTTGAAATAAATTCATACCTTTGGGCTAGGCTTGTCCTTAAATAAGTAAGGATATTCAACATTTTGTTAAGCTTACAGACAAAAATGAAACTGAATACTTATTAATTCTTAACTAATACTTATATTAGCATAAAGTTTTAGAAGTCCCGCCCCCCCAGGTTTCCTGAAACTTTGTTTAGTTGCTCAGTCATGTCCAACTCTTAGTGACCCCCTGGACTCTAGCCTGCCAGGCTCCTCTGTCCATGGGATTTCCCAGGCAAGAATACTGGAGTAGGTTGCCATGGGTTCCCTAATATTTGGTTTATGTGACATTTATTAGTCTCTATAAGCTAATTAAACAGTGCCCCTTAAGAGATTTTATAGTTCAATATATTGGTGTAACATGAAAGAAGGAACAATTTCAAAACTCACATCAAGAGGTACAGATGTTTCCTAAATACACAGATATGTAGAGTTTGCAGGTTTGTTTTTACAAATCAGTCACAAAAATAAGCACAAAACAATAACAACAAAAAATCAATGCTGCAGGTCTCAAAAAGCTATTCTTCTTTCTGCTGCTGCTGCTAAGTCACTTCAGTCCTGTCTGACTCTGTGTGACCCCATAGACGGCAGCCCACCAGGCTCCCCCATCCCTGGGATTCTCCAGGCAAGAACACTGGAGTGGGTTGCCATTTCCTTCTCCAGTGCAGGAAAGTGAAAAGTGAAAGTGAAGTCACTCAGTCGTGTCCGACTCTTGGAGACCCCATGGACTGCAGGCTACCAGGCTCCTCCATCCATGGGATTTTCCAGGCAAGAATACTGGAGTGGGGTGCCATTGCCTTCTCTGATTCTTCTTTCTAGTGGGCAAGAATTATGTTCTTCATTAAGTTCACTGAACTGAACTGAATTGAAGTTCACAAAGTATGCAAATGAACAGAATAAAAAACTAAATAGACAGATTTATATCATCTCTCACCTGACTGAAAAAGATCTCCATCACCTCAGAAAAGATTATCAAAAGTTCAGATTACAGAACTAGAATCCTAATCGTTGCTGCAGCCCAGTAAGAAATAAGTTATTGGTCATACATAAAGTAGAATCAGAACCATAGTTGAACAACAACCTGAAACAAAAAGTACTGTCAGCATATTGGCACTTGGAAATAACTCTAAAGATCCATTCTACACCTCAATAAAATGTCAAAGATTTAATACCCATTAATGAGGAAATCACTCAAATAAAAACAGTAAAGCTTATTTCAAGAACATTCAAGAAGTTGAGAATTTATTGAAGTATATGAAGTTAAAGGAGTAGGAGGAGGAAGAGACGGGAGAAGGCAATGGCACCCCACTCCAGTACTCCTGCCTGGAAAATCCCATGGACAGAGGAGCCTGGTAGGCTGTAGTCCATGGGGTCACTACAAGTCAGATACGACTGAGCGACTTCACTTTCACGCATTGGAAAAGGAAATGGCAACCCACTCCAGTGTTCTTGCCTGGAGAATCCCAGGGACCAGGGAGCCTGGAGGGCTGCCGTAATGGGGTCACACAGAGTCGGACATGACTGAAGTGACTTAGCAACTTGGCAGTAGGAGGAAGAGAAGAGAAGAGTATTGTAAGGATAAGATTGTTAATTACATACAATTCTATTTATTGTCTTACAAGGCAATAAATCCATACCTTTGGGCTAGCTTTGTCCACCAGACAGAAAGTTACAAGTTAATAGCAACATCACATTTTGTGAACTAAAATTAAATAATAAATATAAAGTAAAAAAAACAAACAAACAAACAGATACACTCACTTGGGTCCAAAAAATGAAAGATTTGTTATTAGAAAAGGTACATGATGACATTAAAAGGGCATGCTATAATCCATTTTGTTGTGGTTTTCTTTTCCTGTTTTCAAATTTGTATATTATTTCTTTGGTACTTTATCCTTTCAAGTGCCAGAGATTACTATTTGGTCCATAGATTTTTTTTCCATATATATATAATTATACTTGGGAACTTTGTATGGGATCTTATATAGTTTAAAAGCTTCAAACTTTTCATGGTAAGGATATAACTGCCTATTTCATTCTTAATTCATTAATATGGCCAACTTGGGACTTTTCTAGTGATTCAGTTGCTAAGACTCTGCGCTTCTAGTGCAGGGAGCCTGGATTCAATCCCTGGTTGGGAACTAGATCCCATGTGCAGCAAGTAAAAGATTCTGCATGCTGCAAGGAAGATGGAGGAGCTTGTGTGTTGCAACTAAGACCAGGCACAGCCAAATAAGTTAACTAATTAAAAAATATGGCCAAATGAATGTACATATTTTCCATTTTATCCTAATATGCCTCTCTTCATTATATTATTACATCATATAAACAGTAAAAATTTAGACCCTCAATACTTTTAATCTTAGAGAAATAATTTTAGGACATAAGGATTTCTAAATTTTAAGTTAATAGTATAGTGATATGTTTCTCCACTTCGTGTTATTTTTTAGTTGAGGTGTATGTCTCAGTGGTCGTGAGTAAATGATTTGTGAATATGAGTCTTTGAACTATGTTCATTGTGTTTACCATTTTGTATGAAAATGACAAATACTTCTGTGCAGCTGGTTTCTCAGTCATCGTGTATATTCACTAGCTTTTTCTTTAGTTTGGTTTCTCAACAAAGAGAAGACATGTCTAGAGAGACTGTGTTATTCTCTACCAAGGCTCTGTGCATTTTATTTAGTTTTTCCCTAGGGAAAAGCCTGAAGGCTAGCAGTAATGTTATGATTTAGCTAGAAATTCTTGAGATGAATAAGCAAGTTGTGAGTGGCAGAAAAGGGTCTGCAATAGAGGAGTAGGAGGAGAATAGAAAGGGAAAAGGAAACAAATTACTCCATATTGTAAAACCTCAGAACTAAATATATACCATCATCTCTAAGAAATTCATTATAGGTTTATTGCAGTTTTCTTCTTTTGTAATCTGTAGAAATAATTTTAATCTGTAGGAAAACCATATATTGAAAATAATACATTTTTCTGCCCTTTTTATCTATAAAAGAAAAATATTTCTTAAATAGTTTTAAATTTCCACAATTTATTTATATTTATTTATATAAGCTTATCTCCTTATATTCTTAAAGTTTGTAGGCTGCCAAGTGACTGAAATTTTGTAAACTCTCCTAAAATATGCACACATTTTTTCATGTTATAGAATTTATTAGGTTGATTCTTTCAATTCAAATGAATAATTTTTCTCAGACATCTTTATACTCACTAAATTACTGAGTTAGTTTGATTCTCGTTCTTAGTACTGCCAATCCCAATCTAAAAGGTATATCCTGATGCTAAATTGGTCTTTCTAAACCAGACATTTTCCATTATGAGGAAATCTGTTATGCATCTCATTGGTTCCCTACAGTTTCATTTCTATTTGTTCTTCCAAATCTACCAAATATATCTGTATATATCCTAATGTCAGTTATGGACTTGATTAGAAGTCATTTCCTTCAAGGGAGTCTCCAAAGTTTTCCATATAAGCTAATATGCACTATTCAGTGTTTTTAAGTTTACCTGTCAGATGTATTCCCTCTCAGCTGTCACCCAAAATAGGTACATTGCTACATCTAAATATAATGCCTAACTCAAGCTTTTTTGATCTTTAGTATTATTAACTTTACATGACATATTTTAGGATATTATGGCTTAATATTTTATTAGTAAAAATCAAACATATGAAAGTTTCTATATTTTCCCTTGAAATTAAAAACCAACTGTCTCACAATGCATTGCATAGAGTAAAACAAATTTATAACTTGACACATTTCACAAAAAAGGACCCTCATCTTTTGTATCTGGGAGCCTAGAACTTACTACTAAATATTTGATGAGTATCAGTATGCTCATTTACCCCTAAACAAATTATCTGAACAGTTTCTCACTGACAAATATGTTAAAATAAAATAAAATATGTTTTATTTGAGCAGTGTATTTTGTTGAACTGAAGCTTCATGTTTTCTTTCAATATTTTATTAATATTGCTTTCCATGTTGTCTGTTATGATCTAAATATATTTATTATTATTGTATTTTTATGTGTTTTAGGTTCACAAATACTTTATTTTTAAAAGACAAAGCACAACTCTTAAAGTATAGATATTTTGGGTTTGGGATGCTATTATGGTATGTACAGATGAATACAAATATACTTTAATATCTTTATGGTGCCTACAGTTATGTCCTTTAGGAGTCTAAATGTGCTCTTTATATTTTTATTTCCTTCTTCATGCATTAATTGTTCCATTTTTCTTTTTAAGAGTGATTGTATAAAATAAAACTAAGAGTATTCAACTCTATTTGTGTATGAACATATAATTATTATTTTACATAATGTAAACAAAATATTTTAGTGAGCCTGCTATGTGCAAGTCCCTGTAAGAGGCTTTAAGGAGAGAAAATAAAGTCATCTTTAATATATATATCATGTATGAATAAAATATCATTAATAAAATTTTTAATTTCTGCATATCTTACATATGGGAAATGGAGATAAATTGCTAGGCCTGCTTCTTGGCTCCACACTTGCCAAATTAGCCACAAACAGCTTTAAGAATGCTTCATACAATTTTTTAATGCCTTTACTTTTTAGCACTCTACAGATTTCAGGGAGCTTTCAAATTCAATGACTCATTTATCTCATACACCCTTATGAAAGAAAGTAGGCGGAAACAGAAACAGATTCAGTGTTGTAAAGTGACTTGTTTGGGGCCAAAACAGTAAAAGTGTCTGTGAATTTCCTTTTGACTTTAACTCCAAGCTCAGATCTTTTTTCATGATAACTTAATTTTTTTTTTCAGAAATACATTGATTATACTGGAAATGAAACTGTTGGTGGTTGCTTGGGGCCACTTTTCTTCACTCTCTCTGGCATCTGTTTCCCCCAGCAGAGAGGACATCGACATACTTGCTGGGCTGTGTATAGACACATAGGAGTTCAAATTTCAGATTTGATGTTTTCTCACACTGATATGGAGAATGTGGACAAGAGTCGATTTCTCTGGTCCTGTTTCCCACACGTTGAAATGAAGAACTGTGCAACTAAATGTTTGTTGAAATCCACTCCAGCCAGATTACTCTGTTCTAGGAACTGGTTGTTTCTATTCTCTATTACAGAATTGAACGTAGCAACAAAATGATGGATCTTATTTGTCAACAAAGAGCTTCCCAGTCATGCCTAACTCTTTATTTCTGTATGTTCCATTATGAAATAAATATCTAAAGTGTACGTGATAAAATGATAAACCTTCAGTTTAGAGAGGAGGCCTCAAAGGGAGAAAAACCATTTATATAATCACAGCACTTGTATATACTGGAGGACATCTTTAAACACATGTAATTATTATAAAAATCAATGCTGACCTTCTCTACAAGCACTACTTCTCAACATTAAATAGGATAAATCATTTATTTAGGAAAAGCTGCTGGGAGGGATTGGGGGCAGGAGGAGAAAGGGACGACAGAGGATGAGATGGCTGGATGGCATCACTGACTCGATGGACGTGAGTCTGAGTGAACTCTGGGAGTTGGTGATGGACAGGGAGGCCTGGCGTGCTGTGATTCATGGGGTCACAAAGAGTCGGACACGACTGAGCGACTAAACTGAACTGAACTGAATATGGAAGAGTTACTGACTTTTGTAAATTTGAGATTAAAAATTCCCTAGATCTTGCAAAGTATTTTCAGCATCTTGAATTGCTAGTCTTTTGAACAAGAATGTTTCTTTTCAAAATGTCCTCAGCCTGATATATTATTACTATGACATATAAAATTGAGTTATATCAAGTAATAAAACATACTGAGAAAGATACATTATTTTGAAGTACAGCAGACTCCCCTTATCCGAGGTTTCATCCATGATTTCAGTTAACCCACGGTCAGCTGAGTCCCAAAAATATGAAATGAAAAATTCCAGAAATAACAATTCATATATTTTAAATTGCACATCATTCTTAGTAGCATGGGGCTTCCCAGGTGGTACTAGTGGAAAAGAATCTGCCTGCCAATGCAGGAGACTTGGGAGATCCTTTGGGAGAGAAAATGGCACTTCACTCCAATATTCTAGCCTGGAAAATTCAGTGGGTAGGGGAATCTGGCAGGCTACAGTCCATGGGGCTGCAAAAAGTCAGACATGACTGACTGACTGAGCAGTGAATATCAGGATGAAATCTCATGCTGGCCCACCAGATGTGAATCATCCTTTTGTCTAACATATCCTGCTCACTAGTCACTTAGGAGTATCTTCATTATCAGATCTATTGGTATCACAGTGCTTGTGTTCAAGTCACCCTTATTTTACTTAATGGTCACGGTGCACAAAAGTAGTGATGCTGGCAATTTATGCCAAAGAGAAGCCATCAAGTGTTTCCTTTAAGTGAAAATTCTTGACTTAATGAGATTAAAAAAAAAAGTCACATGCTGAGATTGCTAAGATGTTCAGTAAGAACAGATCTTCCATCTGTGAAATTGTGATGAAGGAAAAAGAAATCCGTGCACCTCAAACTGCAAAGTAATAGCCACAGTACATAAATGCTCAGTTAAGATGGAAAAGGCATTACACTTACACAATCAGATACTTTGAGAGAGGGGGAGACCACATTCACATAACTTTTATTACAGTGTATTATTATAATTGTGCTATTTTATTGGTAATTTTTGTTGTCAACCTCTTACTGTGCCTAATTTATACACTAAACTTTACCATGGGTATGTACATATAGGAGAAAACATAATATATATAGGATTTTGTGCTATTCTCACTTTCAGCATCCACTGTGGGTCCTGGAATGTATTTCTATCAGGTAGAGAGGTTCTAGTATAGTAGTCTTCCAAAACTTAGAAGAAAGCATGTCTTAAAAAAGATACAGATGTGCATGTCTAAAATTTCCTCACTTGCATTTTTTTGGTAGAAAATAATCAATGTGCCCTAAGTATACAAGTAAATCAAATGTAAATATAGGCATTATATTAGCATGTCTTTATCAGGCTTTTTAAAACATTCCTTACTGAGAATTGCCTGCACGAAACTTTGAAAAATACAAGATTTTGGTAGGGAACATTTGGAAAATGGAGTGTTTAGAAGAAAGTGTCATCACTTCTTCACAACAGATACACCTTGTCAACAAGGATTAGTTTTCATTCCTTGCTTGACAGCAAGTTAATCCTGTCTGCCTTTTCAGTGCAGAGCAGTTCCATCTGAAGCCAATGAGGAAATATATAAGCTTGCAATCACAGGAGATTTAGAGATGATGACAATTTATTTGCCTTAATTTCTCATCTGTCTAACTAAGAAGCTTTGTCTCTGATTAGATTTTTGTTTTAAGTGAGGCCAGTATGTAGCAAAAATTATATACCCCCTGTATCTGTATCAGTTAAAATTCCTATTGTTTGAATGTACATTTGCAGTGTACATTGCCAGACTTCAGGTTTCTTAGAGACTATTACCAACACTAACATTTAAGGACACAAGCGTAGAAATTTTGAAAATTATTTCAAGAAGTATAAAGAAATATTGAAGTAGTTTTGAACTCTTGAGAATATGTTACAGAATAAAGCAAATATTTAAGTAGGTTTGTTATGTTGTTTAAAAATTCCAAAAATTATACTATCTGAGGGAAAGTAGAAAGGGTTTTACCACTTAAGTATTTCCTCAAGTCCTTACTAGTCTTGGTAACTCTCAGTTCA
The DNA here is from genome assembly GCF_000754665.1 of Bison bison bison. NCBI lineage: Eukaryota > Metazoa > Chordata > Mammalia > Artiodactyla > Bovidae > Bison > Bison bison. Next base: position 3,295,475 of record NW_011495039.1, on the reverse strand, counting down.
GTTCAGTTCAGTCACTCAGTCGTGTCCAACCCTTTGCAACCCCATGGGCTGCAGCACACCAGGCTTCCCTGTCCATCACCAACTCCCGGAGCTTGCTCAAACTACATCCATTGAGTCAGTGATGCCATCCGACCATCTCATCCTCTGTCATCCCCTTCTCCTCCTGCCTTCAATCTTTTCCAGCATCAGGGTCTTTTCAAATGAGTCAGATCTTCGCATCAGGTGGCCAAAGTATTGGAGTTTCAGCTTCAGCATCAGTCCTTCCAATGAATATTCAGGACTCATTTCCTTTAGGATGGACTGGTTGGATCTCCTTGCAGTCCAAGGGACTCTCAAGAGTCTTCTCCAACACCACAGTTCAAAAGAATCAATTCTTCGGTGCTCAACTTTCTTTATAGTCTACCTCTCACATCTATACATGACTACTGGAAAAACCATAGCCTTGACTAGATGGACCTTTCTTGGTAAAGTAATGTCTCTGCTTTTTAATATGCTATCTAGGTTGTTCATAACTTTTCTTCCAAGAAGCAAGTGTCTTTTAATTTCATGGCTGCAGTCAACATCTGCAGTGATTTTGGAGCCCAAAAAAATAAAGTCTGTCACTGTTTCCACTGTTTCCCCATCTATTTCCCATGAAGTGATGATCTTCGTTTTCTGAATGTTGAGTTTTAAGCCAACTTTTTCACTCTCCTCTTTCACTGTCACCAAGAGTCTCTTTAGTTCTTCTTCACTTTCTGCCATAAGGGTGGTGTCATCTTCATATCTGAGGTTATTGATATTTCTTCCAGCAATCTTGATTCCAGCTTGTGCTTCATCCAGCCCAGCGTTTTTCATGATGTACTCTGCATATAAGTTAAATAAGCAGGGTGACAATATACAGCCTTGACTTACTCCTTCCTGATTTGAACCAATCTGTTGTTCCATGTGAAGGAAAGTTACATGGCAAAACAGCCTGGAGTTAAACTCCCCTCTCTGCGGGTCCTCCCCACCATTCTATGCAAAACATAGAACTCTCCCACCCGAAAAAAAGAATGGACATTAAGGTTGATTTGCCCCGCTCCCAGCCAGTCCAGCCTCTGGCTGATCTCCAGAATTCCTTGCCTCAGCCATTTAAGAGATAACTACTCTGAACAACCTTGGAGAAGAACAGGCCCCCTTAAGACAGTAGATTTCCACATATATGCCTATATATATTTACTCTTTTCTTGGGTTAGTTGAGCAGCTCACTAATCTGACTGCTGCCCCTTTTCGCCTCATTAAAGGTGATCTGTTCCTGTAAAGTGCCAGTCTCATTCTTTATCTGAACCTCGCTTTCTTTAACTCCGTACCCTACAACATGTCCAGTTCTAACTGTGGCTTCTTGAATTGCATACAGATTTCTCAAGATGTAGGTCAGGGGGTCTGGTATTTCTATCTCCTTCAGAGTTTTCTACAGTTTATTGTGATCCACACTGTCAAAGGCTTTGGCATAGTCAATAAAGCAGAAGTAGATATTTTTCTGGAACTCTCTTGCTTTTTCGATGATCCAGCAAATGTTGGCAATTTGATCTCTGGTGCCTGTGCCTTTTCTAAATCCAGCTTGAACATCTGGAAGTTCACGGTTCACATACTGCTGAAGCCTGCCTTGGAGAATTTTGAGCATTACTTTGCTAGTGTGTGAGATGCGTGCAATTGTGAGGTACATTCAGCATACTTTGGCATTGCCTTTCTTTGAAACTGGAATGAAACTGACCTTTTCCAGTCCTGTGGCCACTGCTGAGTTTTCCAAATTTGCTGGCATATTGAGTGCAGCACTTTCACAGCATCATCTTTTAGGATTGAAGATAACTCAACTGGAATTCTATCACCTTCACTAGCTTTGTTCTTAGTGATGTTTCCTCAGGCCCACTTGACTTCACACTCCAGGATGTCTGGCTATAGGTGAGTGATCACACCATCATGATTATCTGGGTCATGAAGATCTTTTTTTGTACAGTTCTTCTGTGTATTCTTGCCGCCTCTTCTTAATATCTTCTGCTTCTGTTAGGTCCATACTATTTCTGTCCTTTACTGAGCCCATCTTTGCATGAATGATTCCCTTGGTATCTCTAATTTTCTTGAAGAGATCTCTAGTCTTTCCCATTGTATTGTTTTCCTCTATTTCTTTGCATTGATCACTGAGAAATACTTTCTTATCTCTCCTTGCTATTCTTTGGAACTCTGCATTCAAATGGGTATATCTTTTCTTTTCTCCTTTGCCTTTTGCTTCTCTTCTTTTCATAGCTATTTGTAAGGCTTCCTCAGACAACCATTTTGCCTTCTTGCACTTCTTCTTGGTGATGGTTTTGATCATGGCCTCCTGTACAATGTTATGAAGTTCCATCCATTGATCTTCAGGCACTCTATATATCAGTTCTAATCCCTTGAATCTATTTGTCACTTCCACTGTATAATGTAAGGGATTTGATTTAGGTCATACCTGAATGGCCTAGTGGTTTTCCCTAGTTTCTTCAATTTAAGTCTGAATTTTGCAATAAGGGGTTCATGATCTGAGCCCCAGTCAGCTCCTGGTCTTGTTTTTGCAGACAGTATAGAGCTTCTCCATCTTTGGCTGCAAAGAATATAATCAGTCTAATTTTGGTGTTGATCATCTGGTAATGTCCATGTGTAGAGTCTTCTCTTGTGTTGTTGGTAGAGGGTATTTGCTATGACTGGTGCTTTCTCTTGGCAAAACTCTATTAGCCTTTGCCCTGCTTCATTTTGTACTCCAAGGCCAAATTTGCCTGTTACCCCAGGTATATCTTGACTTTCTACTTTTGCACTCCAGTCCCCTATAATGAAAAGGACATCTCTTTTGGGTGTTAGTTCTAGAAGGTCTTGTAGGTCTTCATGGAACCATTCAAAGCTTCTTCAGCCTTACTGGTTGGGGCATAGACTTGGATTACTGTGATTCTGAATGGTTTGCCTTGGAAACCTGGTACCTCTCTGATGCCTTTAAAAATAAGATTTATTTCTCTTTTATCTGCTTTGTTAATTGTTCTTGACAAGAAAATTGGTTTGATATTAGTAAACTCCCCCACTTAGAATGCACATTTCTCTTTCTAAAATTGAAAGATAAACTGTTAATTATAGAATGACTTGAAAATTTTAGCTATATCAATAAATACGCACAATCAAGACTTCTCATTTAATAACAGGCAAAAGTGAAGAATTCATTGCAGATGGCTAAACTGTATTTCAAGCTGCACATGTGGAAAAAAAATTCTCCCTACTTAAAGCCACACAATATTTTCCACTCAAGCCATTTCTAGGCTGTAAGGGGAACACTTTATAATGATAAAGTGAAATTCATGACAATTTTAGATGTGTATGCACATAGAAAAATAGCCTCAGAGTACATGAATATTTTCAAATGTTGAATAAAACTTGAGTGCTTAGAATTAAATCACACTTGGTCATGCTGTGTAATTCTTTGTATATATTGTTGGTTTTGATTTGCTAATGTTTTGTTAAGAATTTTGGTATCTATGATTATAAGAAATATTGATTTGCAGTTTCCTTTCTTAAAATGTCTTTGCCTGGTTTGGCTTCATAGAATGAATTAGGAAATATGTTCCTTTTGCTATTTTCTGAAACAGATGGTAGAAAAATGATATCATTTCTTCTTAAATGTTCTGTAGATTTACCAGTGAACCCATCTATGCATGGTACTTTATCTTTGGAGAGGTATTAATTCATCTTCAATTCCTCTAATGCATTTAGGCCTATTGAGATTGTCTGTTTCTCCTTGTGTGACTTTTGATGGATTGCATCTTTCAAGAAATAGGTCTGTTTTCTTCTAAGTTATCAAATTTGTGAACATAATGTTTTTTTAATAATAATCCCTTATTATCCACTTAAAAATATGGTATTGGTAATGATAACTAATCTTTTCATTTTTTATCTGTAATTTGTATTTTCTTAACATTTGTTTTTAATTATTAACATTTGAGATGCTTTTATTATCTATCTGGTCTTGCATATTGTCCACTTTTTAAATTATATCCCTTAGCATATTAGTCATAGATGCTTTTTTATTTCCAGTCTTATAGTTCCAACATCTCTGCCATAACTGAATCTGGTTTTGATACCTGTTCTGTCTCTTTAGACTGTGTTTTTTGACCTTCAGCACATCTTGTTAATTTTTGTAAAAGTCAGACATACTGTATGAAGTTAAAGGAACTGGGGTAGAGAGGCTGTTAGTGTGTAGCTTTAAGTTTAGCTGACTAGGAGTCAGACTTTACTCCACAGCTGTAGCTGTGGTATCAGAGGCTAAATTTTCTGAAATATCCTTGTTTTTATCTCCAATGTTGTCTTTGGGTCTAGAGAGTCCTTCAATAGGACCTAAGCCTTGTATGTCTTTTAGTTGTAATCCCTTACTATTGTACAACAGCCCTAGTGAGGTATGGAAAAGGAGAAGCATTCTATATGATTAGGTCTGTCTTTTAGTAAGCCTGAGTTGGGTATTTCTCTTTTCCCACATCACAGACTGGAGAAGGCTATGTTTTCATATCTCCCTTTCTCCTGGTGAGTCTGGGCTTTGGTAAAACCCCAGGCAGTTAGGCTCTGATGAAATAGATTCTCTTGAGGCAGTTGTCTTGTTCAAAAGCACAGGGAGTGCTCGGTGTATTTCAAACATACTTTTTCAGTTTGATCACCTTTTGTGTGTGTGTGTGTGTGGACTGGAGTGATGATTTATAAGGGCCTTACATATAGAATGGAAAATTTAAAGTCCTCCCCAGAACTTTATGGTAACTTCCCTGTGATGGTGTGCTCAGATGATACCTGTCACTACAGTTGTCAGGCCCAGTGCTTCAACTATAAAGCCATCTGTGGTTTTGAAAGTCACAGATTAATTTTCTTTACTCTCTTTAATGTACTGTCCCCTTTACTTTGAAAATTCTATTCTACTTTGAAAAATCTATTCTCTGGTCTCAACACTAAAGTTAACTAATTTCCACTTTTCTTTCAAAATTCACTTTATTGTAATTCTTGTTGGTACTGAGCTTTCAGTGCATCCCACTAGGCTTGTACTCAATTCAGTTCAGTTCAGTCGCTCAGTCGTGTCCGACTCTTTGCAACCCCATGAATCGCAGCACGCCAGGCCTCCCTGTCCATCACCAACTCCTGGAGTTCACTCAGACTCACGTCCATCGAGTCAGTGATGCCATCCAGCCATCTGATCCTCTGTCGTCCCCTTCTCCTCCTGCCCCCAATCCCTCCCAGCATCAGAGTCTTTTCCAATGAGTCAACTCTTTGCATGAGGTGGCCAAAGTACTGGAGTTTAGCTTCTCTAATTTTACTTTTCATAGTATATTGCAGCCATCTTTTAACTTGCTTGTCTCCTTGACCAGACTATTTTGTAACACTAGAACTTGCCGCATAGGAGTTGTTCCATTGGTAATCGTAGTTTAGTCACTAAGTCTTGTCTAACTCTTGTGACCCCATGGACTGCAGCCTGCCAGGCTCCTCTGTCCATGGGATTTCCCAGGCAAAAATACTGGAGTGGATTGCCATTTCCTTCTCCAGGGGATCTTCCTGACCCAGAGATCGAACCCAGGTTTCCTGCATTACAGGTGGGTTTCTTACCAACTGAGCGACCAGAGAAAGCCAGTTGTTCCGTTACTGATCATCAAATAAATGGGAGAATGGTACATGTGATAGACACCACTGTTGAAAGATGAAAAGAGTGATGATGAGATTGGATAATTTTAGAGCTGCATGGCCTATAGACATTGTTTACCAATCTCTTTAACAGTGTAATGAAATATTGACGCATGCTACAACATTTTTGCGTAATGTTGAAAATAGTATACAAAGTGTAAGACGCGAGTCACAGAAGATCACATTTTTTATGATTTCATTTATATGAAAAGTCTATATTAGGCAAGTCTGTGTAGTTGGAAAGTAGATTAGTGGTTGCTTAGGTTTGTAGGGGTTGAGAATAAATGGAAAGTGGCTGCAAAAGAATATGGGATTTCTTTTTAGAATAAACTGTATCTTCCAAAATTGATTGTAGTGATTATTGTACCATCCTTTGAATACAAGAAAACTGTTTAGAGATGCAGACATAGACAACAGACTTGTGGACAAAGCAGGGGAAATAAAATGTGGGACAAATTGAGAGAGTATCACTGAAACATAAGCACTGCCATATGTAAAATAGATAGCTAATGGGAAGTTGCTGCATAGCACAGGGTGCTCAGCTTGGTGCTCTGTGACAACCTAGAGGGGTGGGATGGTTTGGGAATTGGGAAGGAGGTTCAGGGGTCAGGAGGACATATATATACTTTGGCTGATTCACATTGTTGTATGACAGAAACCAACACAACAGTGTAAAGCAATTAAAAATAGAAAAAGAAAAATGTTGAATTGTAAACTTTATATGGGTGAATAGTAGAATGAGTTATGCTTTGATGAAGCTACTTTATTTTTTTTTGTAAAGGCATGATGCAAAGAAACAGCAGACTAGAGAACTTCGTTGGTGACTTTAAGAACTAATTTCTATAAAATTTACACAAGGCAGAAAATAAAGGAATACTTACCAGTTTATTTTATATGGCCAGCATAATTATATCAAAATCTGACAAAGACCTAAAGGAAATCTGCAGGCTAATCTTTCTAGTGAACATAGATGTTAAAATATAAATAAATCAACAGTAACAAACACATATAAAATATAAAAGATATAACACATCAAAACTGAGTTGAATTTATTTTAGATATACAAGACAGTTTTAAAGTAAAAAATTAATGTACTTTATATATTAATAGGATAAAAAGAGATTTATAAAGTTGTATTAATTGATGCAGAACAAACTCTTGATAAAATTACTTTTGGCAGTACTCTACTTCCTCAACCCCAGTGCTCTTTTTTAGAGTTTCCTACATCAAAACATCCACATTTGCAGTTGATGAACTTGACTCCACTGGTGAAGCTGTGTCTAACACTGGAGGCAGCAGCATTTAGAGAAAGAAAATAAAAATAGTTGTTTTGCCACCCTTTGGCAGACTACATAAAGCAGTCCTCAGTCCCCTTCTCATGCTGATTCCAAGATTTTGTTATGAAAACTCACCTTTAAAGCTGGTGTCTGTCTTTGGTGGGAGCTTATCAACTCTTCACTTATCCTGTTTCACAATCACAGTGACCCCTTTTAGATCTCAGGCAATTCTGTTAACCCTTCAGTTTTCTTTTTGCTAAGTCCTTGCAGTCTTCTGAGGTCACTGGCATAGGTATTATTTGATTAGTATTTATTTTTGGCATTTCAATATGTTTTCCAAAAGGAATAGAAAAAAACCTGAGTGTTCAGTCACCCATCTTGACCTAAATATATCATTATGCAGATATTTTCTTCATCTTTAACTATGATTTAACTAGTTACTAAATTAGTTTTAAAATAATAAGCCAATTCCTGACTCCTAACTATTGACTGAAAGTCAATGGAAAAACAAAAGAAAGAACAAAGCAGCTTATAGCCTTCAAAAACTTTACTGATGTTTTCTGATTATTGAGAATTTTTATAAGCTTCACTCTAATTTTTTTTCTTTGTTTAATGAAATTAAGCATCTCATACTTTACCAAAAGACTATAAAACAAAGTTCTCAGTGAAATACCTCTAATTCATATACCTATTGATTTAAGCTCTGAAATTTATTATGAATACAGCTAAATATAAGTGAGCATACCCTGAACATTATGGAGCACATTTATGCATTTTTATGAGTTGGTTTCTTTCTTAGCTGGTTGCAGGGCCTCCATAAAATTGAATGCCTGAAGGATTTTAATAGCAGATCATTGACTTTCCATTCATTTATTGCTGCTACTCCTCATTTCTATTTTCTTGGCACTAAATAACCTTAACCATAACAGCATATATTGAGTAGTCTTGACATAAGTGGAAAATTGACATATTATTTGCAAAGTGGAGAATTAGCTGGTTATAATGGAAGTATTGGACTGCTTTCAGTTCAGTTCAGTCCAGTCGCTCAGTCGTGTCCAACTCTTGTGACCCCATGAATCGCAGCACGCCAGGCCTCCCTGTCCATCACCAACTCCCGGAGTTCACGCAGACTCACGTCCATCGGACTGCTTTACTATAGGTCAAATACAAACTATTGGATGTCCTCATTCAAGCACCTTTTAATATTCTTGGTTTCCCATCTCCATATCACCACCTCAGTTCAGTTTATCTCCTTTCTAGATTTTTCCCTCTGTTGACCTATATCCATCTTGATTTTGTCCAATTATTTCCCGCTTAGGAGTCAGAGAGATTCTAATAATATGCAAAACAGAGCATGCCATTTTCTTGCTTAAAATTCTTCAATATTTGCTCATTTCTCTTAGGAAAAAAGACAAAATTCCCTCACAGGAAAAATAAGAACGTGCAGAATCATATTCCTTCTATGCTGTCTACCATCTTCACCTTCTGTGTAGTTTTGTTTTTCATAGCTCCTTCACTGAGATAAGGGCTTCCATGGTGTCTCAGATGGTAAAGAATCTGCCTGCAATGTGGGAGACCCAGGTTCAAACCCTGAGTTGGGAAGATCCCCTGGAGAAGGGAATGGCAATCCACTCCAGTATTCTTGCCTGGAGAATTCCATGGACACAGGATCCTGACAAGCTACAGTTCATGGGGTCACAAAGGGTCAAACATGATCGAAAGACTAACACTTCCACTTTTCAGTAAGAGATGATCCTAATTATTTCAGAGTCTTTGCATAAGCTGTTACCTCTGCTTGGAAAATACTTGGTCCTTTATTTTATAACCAAATGACTCATATTTATATTTTATCTTTTTGGTCAAGAAACTGCTCTTATTAGTTACAACATACCAGGTGCTATGATAACATTGCAGATACATGGGTGAGCCCGTAAGACACAGTCTTTGGCCCCAAGGAAATAAAAGTCCAACTAGGAAAACAGACCGAGAGCAAATTCTTGCACAAATAACCTGACAGTTATGAAAGTGCTACAAAAGAAAAGCATGGAGCAGTATGAGAACATAAAATAAGAGTGTGATAAAGATATTTCACCTAATCATGGAGGTCAGAGAAAGTTCCCATGAAGAAATGATGATTAGCTGAGCTGTGGATGAATAACCATTAAAGGGATGAGACACAGCATAAAGGCACTGCTATCGGAGAGATCAAGCAAAAGTGAAGAAATGGCATTTCACTCCATGATTGCAATGGACTGACTTGTGTCCTTAGAGAATGCAAATGTTGAAGCTGTACAGCCCAGTGTGGTGATATTTGGAGATGGGTCTTTCCGGAGGTAATTATGGTTAAATGAGATCATAAGGGTGAGGTTCTAATCAGATCGACTGGGGTACTTAGAAGAAGAGGAAGAGAAAGGCCAGGAGAAGACATAGCAAGAAGGTGGCTGTCTACAAGCCAGGAAGAGAGCATTCACCAGAAACTGGATCTGTCAGCACTTGACCTTGGGCTTCCAAACTTCTGCAACTGTGAGAAATAAATACCTATAAATATTACTAATGATATGTCATTATGATAGCCCAAGCAAACTCAGGGCTGCCCTGGTGGCTCAGATGGTAAAGAATCTGCCTGTGATCCAGGAAACCTTGGTTCAATCCCTGGGTTGGGAAGATCTCCTGCAAGAGGACATGGAAGCCCATTCCAGTATTGCCTGGAGGATCCAGGCTCCAGAGGAGCCTGATGGGCTATAGTCTATGGGGTCACAAAGAGTCGGACATGACTGAGCAACTAAACAACAACATCAAACCAGTTCCATTGCAACTGCCCTTCTCTTGATCTCAGTTCAGCTTTCCTTGGTGTGTTTCTTCCTTCTGTTGACAAACTTTTGTTTCATGGTTTGGGAAAATGCTGCCCCAAATTCCAAGTTTACTTTATGTAGATCAACTTCTAGAGCAGGAATAACTCCCCACTGTTCCTATAAGCAATGGCACCCCACTCCAGTACTCCTGCCTGGAAAATCCCATGGATGGAGGAGCCTGGTAGGCTGCAATCCATGGGGTCGCTGAGGGTCAGACACGACTGAGCGACTTCACTTTCACTTTTTACTTTCATGCATTGGAGAAGGAAATGGCAACCCACTCCAGTGTTCTTGCCTGGAGAATCCCAGGGACGGGGGAGCCTGGTGGGCTGCCGTCTATGGGGTCACACAGAGTCGGACACGACTGAAGTGACTTAGCAGTAGCAGCAGCAGCAGTTCCTATAGAAGAGGCTTCCCTGTTGGCTCAGGCAGTAAAGAATCTGCCTGCAATGTGAGAGACCCACGTTCAGTCCCTGGGTCAGGAAGATCCTCTGGAGAAGGGAGTGGTTACCCACTCCAGTATTCTTGTCTGGAGAATTCCATGGACAGAGGAGGCCAGCGGGCTACAGTCCTTGGGATCACAAAAAATCAGACACGACTGAGCAACTGACATACACACACATTCATATAAAATTCCAGAGAAGGATACTGATTGGTCCTGCTGGGTCGTGTACCTAGACATTACTGTGAAGTATGCTGGGCTCACCAAGGTCAGAGTCATGACTAGAAGAAAGATCGGGCGAGAACCATGCCAGGCGATCAAAAGCAACTACCATAACAGCCCCCCACTGTGCTCAGGTTTATGCCCTCCACTACTTTTTGACTCTGTACTTTAGTCATTTCTTTAAGAGTACCTCACTTTGAAAGATGGTTCCGTCATCTTTAAATATTTAGAAAAACAACATACTTAAAGAAACTCTAAGAATCCATTTACAATGTGGCGAGTGTAAACATTCTTTTACTTGATTTCAAGTAGTAACAGTGGAATACCTGAAACCATAATTCAGAAGTAGTTTGTCGCTGCAAGAAAAACAGAAAATTGGAAGCCAACTTTTCCAGCTTTTATAAGCGCCAAACGCTTGTCTGCACTCACTCTTAGGACAAGAATTGGTTTGTACTAACTTTTTAATTTATATTGAAATTTACAATTTCACCCATGCAGTCTCTCAACACCTGGTACATTCCTCTCTGGAGAAAACAGTCTATCAAATATGGAAATAATTCATCACCCTTAACAAATTTTAATATGGACAAAAACACAAATGACAAAAATAAATAGTTTAGAGTAAACTAGATAATTTTAGATAAGTTAATATGTTAACTATTATTTTAAGAGCTGACAGTATATTGGGTTGGCCAAAAGGTTATGGAAAAACCTGAATAAGTTTTTTGGCCAACCCAATATGTTGCTTATTGTAATAAATTCTAGAATAGGGAGTGGTGTTTTGCTCTGTACTTCATGAAATATTAATAAATCCATAATCCCCAATTACTTATAGAAATCTAAATTTATCTAAGACTTACACTAAAAGTATACATAGAAACAATGTTATTTAATGAGAGTAAGTTGTTAACAACAGGTATTAATTGAGTGCTTACTCTGTGCTTGGCATTGTTCTAGTTACTTGGGATACATCAGTGAATAAAGCAAAGTTGCTTGCACTCATAGAGCTTAAGTTCTAAAAGATTCTAATAATTATTTATACTCATAGTTAGTTGAAAACTTCAAAGATATCTCACAGTAAATGAGGGATCTGGGATCATGTGCCTATTGAAAAGTGTTAGTCGCTCAGTCATGTCCGATTCTGCCACCCCATGGACTGTAGTCTGCCAGGCTCCTCTATCCATGGGATTTCCCAGGGAAGAATACTGGACTGGGTAGCCATTCCTTTATCCAGGGGATCTTCCTAAGCCAGGGATCGAACCTGGTCTCTTGCATTGCAGGTGGATTCTTTACTGTCTAAGCTACCATGGAAGCCTATTAGACAGGTCCTTGTAACTTGTCTGTTAGTGAAATCAGTTCATTTTATAGGCCAGCCTTCAACCACATAGCTACAGAAACCCAATGTTTTGTACCAAATGGTGCTTCATAAATCTCTCACAGGTGGAATTCAGTTAAACTCACTGACACCAGTGTCTATGATAAAATCACTGGTTTACATTAAAAATTGTAAAGGCTGCTTGCTGTATGGGGACTAAGCTCCTCTATGCATTCTTTCTTTTTTTTTTTTAATTTTATTTTTAAACTTTACATAATTGTATTAGTTTTGCCAAATATCATAATGAATCCGCCACAGGTATACATGTATGCATTCTTTCTCTGTGGACAAAAGCTATAATCAGAAGATTTCTTGGAGAGCATGAAATTACAACATGGGAACTGAAGAGAGGTTTCAGATATTTGCAATATCAGATTTTTCAAAATCTGCTAATAGTAGCTTTCTATGAAGTGTGTAGCTCCAAATTTTTGTGCAAATTATTTTGCCTTCCCTAAAGTATATGCATAGATAAACACAAACATGCTTACTTCTTGTGGCTGATTCTATAAAGAGCTTTCCAGTTATCTAGTTAAGAACATGATTTCTCAGTCTTTCCATTGCCCTTCCCTCAGATCCATACCCCTGGGAAAAGAAAAGAAAAAGTATTCATAAAATGGGCTTGTCTCTCCTTTAAATAATTGCATGGTCTTCATTACTTTGCAGTAGACCTGCTTTAGTAAATGCAATATAAGATTTCAATCAGAAACTCCTTCTTGTTTCTCTAAATCTCCAATTAATACCTAATTAATATCCTCTAATACCTAATTGATGTGTTTTTCTAAATATTTTTCCCCCAATCTGTGACACTCTGTTTCTGGGTTTAGTATCTGAAAATGGATTTTGTACACTCTGCATGATAGTTATCACTTTTTCTCCACCGATCCAGTTTTAGTATCTTACCAAACCCTCACTAGTCTTCTCACTGTCAGCTCTACTTTAAAACTGTCTTTTTTACATGTTTCTGGTTCATCCTCTCTGGATGAATTTAATATGTTTATTTATATCCCCTATTATAGTGTCCTATGAGTTTGTGAAGAATTGAAGTGAATTTGGTTTATATACATATAACATAATAAATGCTCCCCACAGAAGACAATGGCATTTGTGCAAAGGCTGGTATTTTGAATAAAGTGCAGCTGGAAAAAGCATTTGTGATATTGAATTACAAATGGGTTATTCATGTCCAACAAATTCAGTGATGTGTCTGTCCTTAATGGATCACTCTAAAACTGGTTTCTGATTCACAGTGCAACCCAGGTTCCACAAATTAACATTGGGAGATCTGCTACAGATCATTGTTCAAAGTCTTCATATCATAACCTGGAAGATAAACCTGAATTGACCTTTGGTTATTGTATGTCATGGTCTTAGCCAGGACATCCTGCTTTACTAGTGAAATCATTGCTGCCAGAATACTTATTTTATTTGTTCCATCATTCATTCAATTAGTTGCTTATTGAGCTACCTGGTGGCTCAGATGGTAAAGAATCTGCTTGCAGTGCAGGAGACCGAAGTTTGATCCCTGGGTCTGGACCCGGAATTCTTGCCTGGAGAATTCCATGGGCAGTTTGGTGGGCTATGTTCCATGGGGTAGCAAAGAGTTGGACACAACTGAGCAACTAACACCCTATGGTGGACATAGAAGTGCCTCGAGATCCCCCTTTAAGCAAGGACTCTGGGAAGCTTTACAGCTTAAATTCCATCAAGTCTACCTCAGCTTTGCAACTGAGGACATGCTTTGCACAGAAAGGCCCCGGCTGATGACTGAGTCAGGCTGTGGCATCAGGACACAGGCATGTCTGCTCAGTGGGACTTCTCAAATTCATTACACATTTTGCAGACTGACCTACACCGTGGTTTGATGACTATCCCTTTCCAATCCTGCTTTTTCCAATTTCCTTTCCCAGATATGTCTCCCAAATGTAACTTTTGTACTCCTAACTCCATATGGGTATCTGATTCTCAGAGGACTCGATGAGGCCAGAACTGAAGTTTTAGAATGGGATCACTACCTGCCTAGCCGGAAATGATAACCACATATCAAGAAGACTGTGGGGCCTGGATATTGCTTAGCTCAAGATGGCAGTCCAGTTACTAAAATTTCAACTTGTCACTGATAGCAAATGCAGAGAAAACTATGCATACAAGGTCAACAGAATCTGTTGACTGAAATTAAATTCCATTCATATCCTAACTAAAAGATGTTGAAAGCCTAAAAGCTTTTAACAAATAATTGAAAACTAAGTGTGAAAGCCAGAGGGTTTTATCTCCTGCAGGGGGAGAGAAGAAAATAATAAACTAAAGGATTTAATAGAGTTTTAAATTTTCCATGATATTTTTAAAATTCAGCTGAGCAGGTCAGAGAACCTGGAACCCTGACACATGGGATCTTGGTGAGCAAACCTGAACATTCCACTCCTCAGATTTCTCTGAAGCCTCAGAGTGCACATAGGTGGCCAGTTCTCTCTGTTAAGAGCTTATGATCTCCCTGTGAGAGAAGACACTGCAAAACCTCTCCCAACCAGGGCAACAGGGGGCCATCATGAGGATCTTTCTCTCCTGTCTTCAAGTCATTAGCAAGGCAGAAGTAACAGCTTATCTTAGTCAGGTCACATATCTTAAGAGAGAAAGACTTTATGTCACAAGAGCTATAGCAATTATCTGCTGGATATTGGCAGGAATTGGGGTAGTACAGGTAGGACTCGATTTTAAGGGTGCTTGATCAAGAGGGTCATATAAGACTGAATTTGTTGTTGCTTATTCACTAAGTCATGTTTGCCTCTTTGTGACCCCGTGGACTATAGCCTGCCAGGCTCCTCTGCCTGTGGGATTTCCCAGGCAAGAATACTGGAGTGGGTTGCTATTTCCTTCTCCAGGGGATCTTCCCAACCCATAAGACTAGACAAAAAAGCCTTTATTGACTTGTAACTTCTTTTGATATACAGGATTTAATACCACATACAGAACCCTAAAATTTACTGTGGGGATGGTACTGGAAACCTGTAGAAAGTGATGACTTTGCTGGACACAAATGTGAAATGCCAGAAATCCTTTGGCAGACAGTTGAGAAATAAATTAAAAGGCTCAGGGAAGTGAAAGAGTGGATATTCTGGGTAAAGCCTGATATTCTAGCAGAAGATTACATTTCTGGGAAGACCTGAGAGATGCAGCTGTGAAAAGGACTATATTTTATCCAAATTAACATCCTCCTTCTAAATGTCCCCTCGTTAAAGCAGGGGCACTCAAATTCTGGATGAGGGCTCCCTAAAGGTATATGGGTAAGTGGACACATGTGTGACACATAGGGAGGATGGTGGCAGGTTTGAAGATGTGCCACGCAGATCTTCTTCAAGAAAGGACTCATTGACCAGTTCTAAAGACTGTGGTCAGTCGATAGTCTCATTGCTAAGTCCTTCAGGCCAGCCTCCACTTTTGAGCTGAGATCAAGCTGACGAGTTTCTTTAAAATTTGTGATTATTTTTCAGTAACTTAAAGGACTTCATACACAAACTCAAAAGTTCTTTTCACATATATAGTTCATTTATATAGTCAAAAAATGGTATTTTGAAGCTTGATGATTTATTCATACTATTTTCTACTCTTGGAGAGATCTTTAAAAACCTCCAGAATATTATCCTGGAAAATAGGAATATATAACATGCACAAATTTTTCAAGAACACATATATTGGGAGTCATTTTCATGTTGTTAGATGACCTGCTTTACCATCTATTGGGTCGAAGGCACACACTTTCTCCTATTGGCTGACCCACCCTCTACTTCTGTCCTCACGATAGGGTTGCTTCATGGTTTCCTTAACTTCATGCTTTGCTGTCTGCTCCCTCTTGTGGACTGTTCTTTAGTTGGTTTGTTTTTGCAATCAATTTTAGACAGCACTTATTGCTGTATTTCTAAAACTGCTTGCAGTAACATGAGACTTAATATTTTATCCTTTGAACAACGACTGGTCAGTACAGACTGATGTATTTTACATTAAAAAAAACTTTTAAATTAATTTAAAAATAGTCAATGATTATTTTAAAAGGCAGTCAGAATAATTTTATTGAGTTATTAACTATAGGCAGATAGTGAGTTTTTAAATTTCTCATTTCTCAAATATCTTATAATGTTCTTGCTGTTTTGCACTTATTTTTTAACCAGATTTTACTTAGCTAATTGAATTGTCTCTAATGTGCTAAGATAAAGTTTAGAATTTAATGCTTAAATTTGACATTCAATCAGACATAGAAAGAAAAATGATTGAGCAATCTTTTGTAGTATATCTCTTTATTTTTATGCAATTTTGAAAGATTACTTTACATTTACAGTTATTAAAAAACATTGGCTGTATTCCCCATGTTGTACAACCCACCCTTGAGCCTATCTTACATCCAACAGTCTGTACTTTGAGTCCCCAACTCCTATACTGCCCCCATACCACTGGTAACCACTAGTTTATTCTTTGTATCTGTGACTCTGCTTCTTTTTTGTTACATTTGCTAGTTTCTTGTATCTTTTAGATTCCATATAAGTAATATTATAGAGTATTTTTCCATCCCTATCTGACTTACTTCACTTAGCATTAATGCCCTCCAAGTCCATCCATGTTGCTGCAGATAACAACGTTTCATCTCTTTAATGGCTGAGTAGTATTTCATTGTTTGTATGTTGTTGTTGAGTCATTAAGTCATGTCCAACTCTACAACCCCATGGACTGTAGTCTGCCAGGCTCCTCTGTGCATGGGATTTCCCAGGCAAGAATACTGGAGGGGTTGCCATCTCCTCCTTCAGAGGAGCTTCCTGATCCAGGGATTGAACTCACACCTCCTGCTTGGCAGGTGGGTTCTTTACCACTGAGCCACCTTGGAAGCCCATGTATATGTGTATGTGTGTATATATGTGTACATTTTCTTTATCCATTCATCTGTTGATGGGCACTTAGATGACTTGCATACCTTGATATCTTGGCAACTGTAAATAATTCTACATAATTGTGGGGTATGTATCTTTTTTAATTAGTGGCTTTTTTTTTTTCCTGGATACATACCCAGAAGTAGAATTGATGGATCATATGATGGTTCTATTTTTAGACTTTTTTGTTTGTTTTTTAAGGAAACTCCATATTGTTTTCCACAGTGACTGTACCAATTTACATTCCAATCAACAGTGTACAAGGATTCCATTTTCTCTACATCCTTGACAACTATTAATTTTTTGTACATATTAGCCAATCTCACAGGTATGAGGTGATATCTCATTACAGTTTTGATTTGCATTCCCTTAATGATTAGCTATATTGAGCATCTTTTCACATGCTTCCATATGAAAATTTCTCTTTGTAAAATGTCTATTCAGTTCTTCTAACCATTAAAAAAATTTTTTTTGAATGTTGAAGTGTGCAAATTGTTTGTATACATTAGATGTTAATCCCTTATGAGTCATATAATTTGCAAACATTTTCTCCCATCTGGTAAGTTACCCTTTCATTTTGTTAATGGTTTCCTTTGCAGTACAAAACTTTTTAAGGTAGCCTTTTAACTGAGTCACATTTGTTTATTTTTGCTTTCTTTTCTTTAGGAGATGGATCCCCAAAAATATTGCTGCAATTTATGTCAAAGAGTGTTTTGTTTATGTTTCCTTCAAGCACTTTTATAGTATTTGGTCTTACATGTAAGACTTTAATCCATTTTGAGTTTATTTTTGTATATGGTATTAGAGAATGTTCTAATTTTATTGTTTTACATGTAGCTGTCCAGTTTTCTCAGCACCACTAATTGAAGTGATTTTCTTTTTTCTATGATATATTCTTGCTTCTTTTGTCATAAATTAATTGATCATAGTGCATGGTTTTATTTCTGGGCTCTCTATTCTGTTCTGTTAATCTGTGTGTCTGTTTTTGTGCCAGAACCATACTGTTTTAATTACTGTAGTTTTGTAGTACAGTCTGAAGCCAGGGAGCATGATTCGACCAGTTCTGTTCTTCTTTCTCAAGATTATTTTGGCTATTTGGGGTCTTTTGTGTTTCCACAAAAATTTATAGATTTTTTGTTCTAGTTCTGTGACAAGTGCCATTGATATTTGGTAGGGATTGAATCTGTAGATTGCCGTAGGTAGTGTGGTCATTCTAACAATATTGATTCTTCCAATCCAAGAGCATGCTGTATTCTTCCATATGTTTGTGTCATCTTCAGTTTCTTTCATCAATGTCTTACAGTTTTCAAAGTATGGGTCTTTTGCTTCCTTGGGTGTTTATTCCTAAGAATTTTATTCTTTTTGATGTGATGGTAAATAGAATTGTTTTCTTTATTTATCTTTCTGATAGTTTGTTTTTAGTGTATAGTTTATAATTTAATACTTAAATTTAACATTCAATCATATATAGAAAAAATGATGAAGCAGTCTTTTAAGTGCTAGCTGGGTAAATGGCAGTTTTATCATTTGTTAGTTACAACTACAGTGACTAATAGGGAGAATTTCAGAAACTGGTGATTAAATTCTGAACATATAAAATGTACGAGAAGATTGAAAAAGATGCTATAAAGGAAAGAAGGAAGGGAAGTTAAAATATTATATTATTTGGTCTTGATTCTCTTAAAATAAAAATTGGGAAGGGAAAGGGAGGTCTATTGTAATTTTCACATATATTTATCAGTTTTACCTATCAGTTTTATTATAAAATATGCCACTGTAAGCTCATTTTATATCTCAAAACTGTCCCTGCATCCTTATATCAAATTCAATTCCTCTTTTAATTTCCTTTTGTTCTTCCTAATAATCCTTTCCTGTTTTGTCTTTTGGCCATGAATTTTACACCCTCATCTTCATTTATTCTAGTCACTGTGGATTTTCCTCCAAGACTTAATTTAGTTTCCTCATTAACACTTGCAAAGCAGTCCACTACATCACAAAGAATTACTGAAATACATGGTTATGTAAATCTTTCTTAACTTTCAGCTGTGGATATCCTATATTTTCTTAGCTTGTATTGTTGAAATCATATAATACGCTGTAAGACCTAAATTCTTTTGTCATTATGCATTTGTTTATTTTTATGTTTCCTTGGCTAAATCATTCATAAGTCAAAATAAACAGGGGATAGATTCTTTCCATGTTATATAGAAAATAGCTCTCTGGTATTCACTAGGATTTTTAATTATGAGGATGGCACATACATATCCTAATTCAAGTCTCTTAGTGATACTTACATTCCAGCATCATTTAGGACTGTATAATGACTGAAATATGAATGGACAGTAAACAGGACATTTCCAAACTCATCACTGAATAATTCATTTCAAAATTAATTGCTTTGGGAATATGCCATTGATTAGAAAAACTTGTGATAGAAACAAAAAAAGAATACATTTTTAAAAACAGAGTTAAAGAGACATTTGAAAGTGTCTTGAAATTCCATCTCTTTTTTCTTTTTTTTCCCTAGAACCGTCGGCAATGGGAGATTTAATATAGATTTCAAAACTTTTTATAAAAATTCTGAGGCCTACTTGTGGGAAAAAAAATAAAAAGAGTAATATTTATCTCCTAGTGAGCATTGAAAATGAAAGTGAGGAAATGTTTATCCATTGAATGTTAAGGAATGTTAAGGAAATTGACATTATTTACATATCATTTATGAATAATTTCTTTTTTATAATTTTTTAGTTTTTAATTGGAGGATAATTGCTTTACAATATTGTGTTAGTTTCTGCCATACATTACCATGACTCAGCCATAGATATACATCTGTCCCCTCCCTCTTCAACCTCCCTTCCACCTATGATTAATTTCTTAATTTTAAGTAGATAGTTGTACAACTTACTTCATTCAGGTTTAAAGCACACCAAAGAAAATTTGAGTTTAGTTGTCCCAAGAGATTTACTCAATTTCCTGACCATATAGTTTTTAGAATTATTATAATACAATTACATTTTTACAAACTTTTATGTATTTTAATGGACAATATGAACATTAGCCTACTTAGTTGTTATATCATGATTTAGTGCTTCCAGATATGTTGGTACTAAAAGCAAATTTAATAATAATATGATGAGTATATTTTCTCTCTTCTCTGCTTTTCTGCTTCATTTAACCCAGCCAGCCATCTTTGCTAACAGTTACTGAGGTATCTGTCTCCTCCTTGTTCTCCTCCTCTGTCCCTCTTTTCCCTCTCCCTTCTTTTTCACTATTTTCCCCAGCTTCTACTGGTACTTAGATTCCCCACTCATTTAAAAATTATCCAGAATTTTTACATTGGCTATCACATTGTGTTGGCTAATTATCCCAGTGTTTTTTGTCCGTTTTTTACTTCAAGTCTTCTATTATCCATGAAAGGTAAAAGTTCTCCTGGAAGTTCAGCCTTTGAACTCTTCAACCTAGGACCTCAAGCACACTGAAAGTTTAAACCCTCACAATCCTAGGCATATAATACAGGAGCTCCACATCAGAAATGCCTACTGCAGGACTGGTTGTTCACATTTGCCATCACAAGAGTGAGTGGGGCTCACATTACCCTCCAGCTGGAGCTGCACATCTTCCTGCCATTGCCTCACGTGTGCCTGCAATCCTTTGGTCCATCGTTGAGAACCTTGCTAAGTCTCTCATGAAGAAATAGTTCTATTAATTTCAGGTCTTCCATCTTGCAGAAACAGAGTTTAAGAACATATACCATATCATCTCTGTTCGTCTACTCTCCTACCCCACAAACAGTTCAAAACCGGACAATAGTGGAAAAGGGACAATGAGGCTTTCTCCTTAATGGGGGCAGAAATTGAACTTCAATAAAACTAGATAAAGATTTTCATTTACTCTGTTTCCCACTGGACTACAAACTCCTGTAACAGACCAAACTGGGAAACATGATATATCACAATGACCCGCAGAGCTCTGTGCCCCTGTTAGCCTTTCAAAATGGTTTTGGATATTGTTGAGACAAAAAATTAAATGGACAAGTACATATAAAGAAGTCTTTTGAAAAGTAAATCCAAGTTTTCCCTCTGGAGATTAAAGTTTTTGTTATTATAAACACTTCTGAAGAATAATTCAGTCATATAGTTAATTTTTGGAAATGCTTTCACCTGCATATAAAGTATAACAATCAATAGATTGTTCTTATCCATCAAAGGAGAAAGAGCAAAATGATTTATATCAAAGATGAAAGTGAGAAGAAAACAAATACAGATGATTTTGGTAAAAGTAATTTTTTCCTTTTAGATTGGCTGGCAGCCAACAGAGAGGATGTTCAGAGTGTTCTGCCCTTGGGCAGCTCAGTGGGTCATGAAAGAAAACCATTTTAATTGTTTACAGTTATCTTGACAATCTTTGGGACACATCTAACAGGCTGTCTCTATATAATATCTGTCAGAGTATCCTTTCTTAATACCTCCTTCTCAAAACTATACATGCTTCTCTCACCAGAATTTCGCAAACTGGATCTGAGGATCACACGACATGGCTATACTTGTTTTTTTTTTTTTTTTTTTTTT
>NW_011495039.1:3271729-3274047 GCF_000754665.1 Bison bison bison | reverse complement strand
CCCAGCAGTGAATGTTTTGAATTTTGAAATGAGCTCTGTCTCTCTGGTGAGGAGACAGATTTTCCTGTGTAGCTTCAAAGTGCATTTTATAGGCAGTTCTGATAAAGAGGGTTGAAGAAATGTTGGAACACTGGATCAATGCTCATGTCCTTGGAATCAGTATATGTCCTCCCATGGGTGCCACTCAGAAGGTCATCATTCACTTTGATACAGAAGTTCTGGTGGTTGGTTGGAAAAGAGAAACCACATTTTACTTTGTTGTCATGCATTGTATGAATGTGGATTATAACACTTGGAGTTCTTTATAATATTTGCCCAGTTCTGGAAATATGATTCTTAGTGGTGGCATGGAGGGACACCAAGGTAATGGACTTTGGAGTCAGACAGACCTAGTTCTACTTACTAGCCACACTAGATTTTGATTGTGTGTTAGACTTAGATTTACCCTTCTTCATCTGTGTCTATTTTACAGCACTTTAAATGAGTATTAAAGAAATCCGTATACATAAATGTACATTTACTACTGTCTGGCACGTATTAGGGGCTCAATAAATTGTTGCTGTTATGACTGTCAGTATTATTACTATTACTACTGCTATTATTGCTGTTAATACAATGAAGCAGATATCCAATGGTAGAGCAATGACTAGGAGACTATTTTGTAAGTATTCACTGATAGGATGGCATTGCTGCAGGCAGGGGATATGGGAGTGGGGGAGATATGGAGGAAGGTGAATCAAGGTCATGGGTAGATGTGAATCTAGGGACATTTTGAGGACAGAATGAAGGTGATCCCCATCTGTTTCTGAGCCTTCCATTTTTAGCAGGATATGTTTGTTTTTCAGAGAAGTTGGTAATGAGAGATTTGTTTAGAGTTTATTATGCAAATGTTAGAGGTCAAAAAACCATATTGATGTTCTCCTCAATTAAGCTGGAAATATTTAAGGCATTTATTCAATTAACTGCCTTGGTTACATGAACACTATGATAAATTAAAACATCCTAGATTGGCCAGAAATCACCGCCCAGCACACACACAAAGGGGATCAACAAGGTGAAATTTTAACCAGAGCTGAGTTTTCTTTTCTCTCGCAGCCACTCTCTGCTCATCAATTTCATGCTGGTCACTTTTGCCTTGGAGTTGCTCTTTTTCACTGATGAGTTTCACAGTAATGAGGATATTTAAAGGTAGGCTCTGCTGCTGCTGCTAAGTTGCTTCAGTCGTATCTGACTCCTAGCGACCCCATGGACTGCAGCCCACCAGGCTCCTCCATCCATGGGATTTTCCAGGCAGGAGTACTGGAGTGGGGTGCCATTGCCTTCTCCGAAAGTTAGGCTCTAGGGTTTTAAATATTTATTATGAACATGTTTCATATGCATACAGTGACTCAGTTGATCCATAAGCTTTAGTTAAAAGCTCACGTGGAATGACTTTGACAGAGCTCCTGGTAATAAGGAAACACAGTAGAGATGAGCAACTGCAAATTCCCATGCACTGTTCCGTAGAGGAGATTGAATATTTCTCAATATCAATTGGAAAGCAATTGGTGGGAAAGTGCTTGTCTCATGCACTTCTGTTTTCTTAGTCTCCTGCCCTGAAGTAAAGCTCACTTGTAGGATCATAAATAAGAAGCTGCAGAAGTCATGGCAGTGGAAGAGACATGTGTGTTGAGTGGTGGGCCCTCAATTCAAAATGAACGGCATTGTAGGAGATGCCTGGGGCTGATGGCTTAATGCTGCCTCACCAAGGCCCTTGGATCACTGTGGAATCTGCATCTTCTAATATTTTTTCATTGTGCTAAAACCAACAAAAAAAATTTACCATCTTAACTACTTTAAGTGTACAGCTCAGTAGTGTTAAATATATTCATCCTGTTGTTCAACAGATCTCTGGAACTCTTTTCATCATGCAAAATGGAAACTCTGTACCCATTCAACAACTTCCCATTTCTCCCTCCCCCTAGCCTGTGGCAACCACCATTCTGCTCTCTGATTCTATGAATTTTACTACTTTATATAAATGGAATCATGGAGTATTTGTCTTTTTGCAAATGGTTTAGTTCACTAAACATAATGTCCTAAAGGTTCACCCACATTGTGGCATGTCTCAGAATTTCCTTCCTTTTCAGGGCTTTATTCATTCATGGTGGATGAACTTTTAAGTCCTTCTCCTAAATTTAAGGGGATGTTTCCTCCACTGCCCCTACCTTACAATCTCACACGGTGTAAAATGCAAAAGATAAGAGGATCTTGGCAATTAGGGAAATACATTACAAGGACTGGCAAAGTGAGGAAAGGGAAAAAGAACATTATTTATT
>NW_011495039.1:3269591-3270515 GCF_000754665.1 Bison bison bison | reverse complement strand
GAGAAATGAGGACCATTTCCGGGAGCTAACTCTGAGGAGCAGTAGTGTTCATTACAATCATTTTGCTGTATATGGAATTATCAATTTCACTCCACTGAAAAACTTGAAGTGTAGAAGCGGCCATTTGATGCTGTTTCCTGATATTTAAACAGAGTCTGCAGTACAGACAGTGGTGCATCTCAGGCAAGTCCCAAGTGACTCGTCTCGGTCCCAGAACCTAAGCACGTTTGGACACAGTGATCAACATTTCTCTTCTAATGAGTCTGATTAATCCATAGATACAGTTGAGCATATTCCTTATTAACAATCCTCATGCAAACCCTTCACAGAGCTAGTTTGATTTTCTCTGTCAAATGTCATATAAGGTTTCCAGAGAAAGTTTAATACAGCAGTTTTATCTCATTGATTCACCAGCAAATTCTCAGCTGACAACCAAACTTAGAGGAATGCTATGCCGCTGATGGTTTAGGGTACATGCCTTGTGCCATCTGAAGGTGAAATACAAAGAGAAAAAGCTCAGGACCAGCACAGAACTATAGGAATGTTATACGTCTTTCCATTCAAGAGTTTGAAACTCTCAACACCCACAACAGAATCCTTTCCTAAGACTTAAAACACCTGACATTTTTAGAAACAATTTAAAGTTATGTTTTCACTGTGCTTTTTCTGAATTCTCTTAGTTCTATATATCTTTGCTTCTCAGTAAAAGATGCTAGCAGTCTAAAAGTCAAAAAATTTATTTCATTGTTCCCTCAAGAGGACAGACAGTTTTATATATTAAATAAAAGACAGGCTTACGGAAAGAGTGATTATATTTCTAAATGTGATTTCAGATGTAACTTGCTTTAATTAGTAGATTTACTTCTGAGCAGTAGTGTAAATTTATTTTTTATAAAACAAGTTATATATTAAATGCACTGAAGA
>NW_011495039.1:3221965-3267423 GCF_000754665.1 Bison bison bison | reverse complement strand
GCTGGCTATCTCTGTTCAATTCTTTGTTCCGTGCGCGGGTCTGGCGGTCTTAGGTTGGGGCTGGCTTTTCGCGTAGTAGCTATCCCACAGTCTGGTTTGTTAGCCCAAATTATTTCGCTCAGATAGTGCTCAGGGTATTCAGGCCAGATTCTTACTCTAAGCGATGCAGCCCGCGCTGCGCCTCCCTGCCCAGCCCCCGCTTGTTAATGGCGCCTTCAGGCGTCTGCGCTGCTTCTCCACTGGGGGAGTTACCGTAGGACTCGCAATCTTCGAGTTTTAATTGTTTATTTATTTTTTCTTCCTGTTATGTTGCCCTCTGTGCTTCCAAAGCTCGGCACAGATTCGGCAGTGAGAAGGTTTCCTGGTGTTTGGAAACTTCTCTCTTTTTAAGACTCCCTTCCCGGGACGGAGCTCCGTCCCTCCCTCTTTTGTCTCTTTTTTGTCTTTTATATCTTTTCCTACCTCCTTTCGAAGAGTTGGATTGCTTTTCTGGGTGCCTGATGTCCTCTGCCGGCATTCAGAAGTTGTTTTGTGGAATTTACTCGACGTTTAAATGCTCTTCTGATGAATTTGTGGGGGAGAAAGTGTTCTCCCTGTCCTACTCCTCCGCCATCTTGGCTCCTCCCCCATGGCTATACTTGTTAATGAAAGCTATACCATCTTTAGAAATGACATAACTATAATTTACTTATTCTTAGAACCATATTTTATAAAATCAGGATGAGATTTCCACATCTATCATATACCAATATGGTCCTACTATGAATGAATAGGTATCCTAAACTTCTGATTGCAAAATCAGACTTCTAAATGAAACCCCCACCACTAATGATAACATTCTCCTCTCTCAGTCTTTTCTATTTATTTTTATTTTTCTAGTTGTCTGAGAAAAGAAACTTGAGAAGTGTTAAATTTCTGAGCCTAATGCGCATGTTTACTGCACAGCCAGGTCAGTGTGGCTGGGCCTAACCTTAGCAGAAAAGCAGCAGACATAGCAACAGATGAAGGCCCATGGCCTTCAGAGGCCCTGCTCATGGAGGGGTTTTAGGGCATGATCAGAACTGTTGCTTTTACTTGAGTTGATTTTATGTGGTTTACATTTTAGCAGAATCCCTCTCATGAGTGTTGAGAACAGAATGCAGATTTGAAAAGATGGAGTAGATGGGATCTATTAATAGGATTATAATAACCCAGGGAGGAGTTGATTATGGGACTAAAGTATAGCTATGAAGGTAATGAGAAGGGTTCAGATGCTGGATCTGTTGATGGAAAAAATGCAGGGTGTGAGAGAAATAAGGAACTCAAGATTGACTTCATCTTGTCATTTTATGTGTCTTGAACACTCTGTTGGAGCAGCCTTAATAGAATTGTGTGTCTGAACCTGTTGTGGAAATAGCCTAAATAATTAGATCAACTGCATTCACTGGGATTATTTCAGCCATCTAGATATGGGAAATCTAGCCATCTAGATAGTATTCCGAACTATTGAAAAGATGCTCAATCCCAATCACAGTTAAATAAAGGCAGTTACAACAATGACATGTTTTTATCCTATTACTTTGGCAAAATAACATTTTCTTTCTTTTTTTTATTTTTGCAAAATCACATTTTGATAGTAGACACAAAGATAAGGGCTCAGGAAGGCAGAATTTTTCATACACTGTAGAAATTTGGGGGAGCGTAGCTTGGTAGGACCACAAGAAAGGGGTGATATTTTCTATGCATAAAAATTTGAAATTCATATCTAACTTTTAACTAGAAATTTTACTGTTCAAAATTTAACCCAGAGATAGATTTTTCAGGTATGTTTCATGCATATATATCATTGCTTTTTTTTTTTTTTAACAATAACAAAACATTGAAACTGACAACTTCCTATAGGTCATTGGTTGAATAAATCATTATTCTTTGTTATCCATTTAATACATTACTACGCAATAGCTTTTTAAAAGTATACAATTTATCTCTAAGATATATTCATAAGTAAAAAATGAAAGGTGGAAAAAATTTTATAATGTAGCCTTTTAGTATTAAAAAGGTTTATATATGTATTGATATATAATCTGTATGCATCTATATACATAGAAAATTTCTTGAAGAGTACACAGATGGTTAACTGACATAGCCTTTGTGAGGAGAATTTATTACCTCAGAAGAGATCCTTATGTTTGACCTCTTTTTCAGTGGTGGATTTATTTTTTTCATGTTCATATATTATACATTTAATTAATTTAGTTAAAAATACAAAGCAACTGTAATGTAGAGGTGGTATGACTAATATAGAACACAATAATCTGTAAATATCCATCTGTTAACTTCTGAATTATTTTAATTTTAGTTTATTCTGAAATATCTGCAATATCTACGGTAGTGGTCAAAATTATCTGAGTTATTGTTTTTTTATTAAGTATCTCAAGTTCTATTTTGTGTTCGGTATAGGCACTGAGTTCTTCAGTGTCAGCATAGCTAATAGAGGCTGGAACATTGGAATGCCAATGACATCTTATTTACTAACCTTGTTTGTGTTTCAGACTTGTTTTGATCTCCTTCAGGCATTACATTGCATTGACCACCACATATTGGTAGTTACTGTATTCTACCTTGACTTCAAGATGATCACTCTTTCTTGATTTTTTTCCCCCTCTTAATTCCTTTTCCTTCTATTCTTTAGCTGGCAGTTGCTTCTCCTTGTGTTCCCTTTAAGGATCAGTTCTCCCCAGGGTTCTATCAGTGCAAGTCAGGTAGGTATTCTTAACTTGAAGTTCACAGACCTCAAAGTTATTGTTATAATTCAGGGCGGGAATCTATGAACTTGGATAAGAAAAAGAATTACAATTATGTTCATTAACCTTTCATTTAAAATTTGAATGTAGTTGAAACCCACAGTAGTAGTAACAATACCTGTATCTTTTGACTGCAATAGACATTGAATCGTTTTATATCACATGCCACTTATTATAGATACCCAATATATCACTTATACTCACCAGTACTTTGAAATTATAATAGCGCTTAGTTTTCCACAGGATCCTGTTATTGATTTTTTTAGTGAAGAGGTGAACGTATGATCATTCAAATATGTTTTGTCAACATTTTAGGAGTTGTGTTTTAATAAATGGTCTTCTTTGAGACCCTGTGTATTTAATTCTACACATTTAAAAAGGTTTTTAAGGCTTTCATAGATTTACCAGTCTCTCAAAGAAGTGAATAACACAGAAAAGGTGAACAAAGTTAAGTCTTTCCATGGATGAGCACATCACTTCCAAGACTTCACTAGTCATCTGGAGTCTAGTAATCTTTGAATCTGTATCTGTAGTAAAGACTTATTTCATGAACTAGACCATCCAGAAGTTTCATGGACATGATAAATTCAAGTCATCCCAATCTGGACTCCCTATCTACCATTCCTCCCCCTCCCCACCTTCAAACCTGAATCCTCCTGTTTACTTTCGGTTTAGTTATATTGTCCACATTCATCTAGCTTTGCAAACCAGATCATTCAGATCAGTCATTCTTTGTTTCAATGGCTTAACAAAGAGAAAATAAATTATTCCATCTGGAAATTTTTGTGCCAAGAGCTATTTGGGATTTGCATCTCAATTTCATTTTATCTTCATACAATCCTACACAAAAAGAAGGTTACTGGCTGCTTGGTAGGCTGAGAAACATGAGCTTAGAGAAACTCAGTAGTATTATTAAATGAGAAAATCAAGATTGAAGTCCAGGTTTGTCTGATTCAGAAATCATGCTCTCTCTATCACACAGGAGGTCAGTAGAGTCCATTTTGCTGTTCTTATCCTAGTAGAAATGCAAGAAAGCAGGAGCCATGCTTCGCCCATTCATTCTTCAGAGATTCACTGATCTCCCCTCATGCTTTACAGGGTCTTAGCTCTCTGTTAGGAGAAAATATAAAGTTGAATGAGACATGATACCCACTCTTAAGTACCTTGTAGTTTAATCTTTTTGCAACTTAAACCTCTTCAGTTCAGTTCAGTTCAGTCACAAAGAGTCGGACACGACTCTGAGCTCAGTCATGTCTGACTCTTTGAGACCCCATGGACTGCAGCACGCCAGGCCTCTCTGTCCATCACCAACTCCCGGAGTTTACTCAAACTCATGTCCATTGAGTCAGTGATGCCATCCAACCACCTCATCCTCTGTCGTCCCCTTCTCCTCCCGCCTTCAATCTTTCCCAGCATCAGGGTCTTTTCAAATGAGTCAGTTCTTCACATCAGGTGGCCAAAGTATTGGAGTTTCAGCTTCAGCATCAGTCCTTCCAATGAATATTTAAGACTGATTTCCTTTAGGATGGACTAGTTGGATCTTCTTGTTGTCCAAGGGACTCTCAAGAGTCTTTCTCCAACCTCTTTGCTGCTGCTGCTAAGTTGCTTCAGTCGTGTCCAACTCTGTGTGACCCCATAGACGGCAGCTCACCAAGCTCCCTCATCCCTGCGATTCTCCAGGCAAGAACACTGGAGTGGGTTGCCATTTCCTTCTCCAATGCATGAAAGTGAAAAGTGAAAGTGAAAGTGAAGTCACTCAGTCGTGTTCAACTCTTCGTGACCCCATGGACTGTAGCCTACCAGGCAACCTCTTTAGGCAGAGAGAATTGCAGAAATTGGAAAACAAAACAAAACAAAACATTGTTTTAGTAATTGGATAGTGTGATAATGATATCGAATTTTTTTAAATGCCAACTAAAGTAATGAAAGAATAGGTATAGCTTCAAAGCAGCAGTTAAATAATTTGTTCTACTATCTTGAATTTGTTACCCAGTCACGTTCTTATTTGTGAGTATATTTCATTCAAAGTTTCCAGCACTGTCACAGATAATAAATTTGCATAGAAATGTGGAGAGGAGCATGACAAAGACCATAAATCATTGTCAGTGATAAAATCTGACTTTTTACATTTTTCTCACTGTGATTGAAACAAACAAATCTACCACACATTAGTAG
Source organism: Bison bison bison (assembly GCF_000754665.1). NCBI lineage: Eukaryota > Metazoa > Chordata > Mammalia > Artiodactyla > Bovidae > Bison > Bison bison. The sequence goes on along the minus strand of NW_011495039.1, from coordinate 3,262,465 downwards.
ATTCTTGAGAATTTCCCCTGTAACTGTTATGCCTGTATTTAAATATTTGAATAATGTTTTAAGAAATGAATTTCTTATTTTCTAAAAACAGTGCATGCTTGCTGTTTTTAAAAATGCATTAAATCCAGAAGTAAAATGTAAAAGATCACCTCATATGTGCAAGCAAACACTATAAAAAGTTAGATTAACACAGTTCCATGCATCCCTCTCATATATTTTAAGAGAAGAACACACGAATAGATAGCTAGAAATACACAGATGGAAAAACTTTAATAAAAATTGGATTAAACATGCCACTTCATACAAAGTATGAATAGTTTTTAAGTAAACAATCTATTTTTCCTCTTAAAGAAGTTTAATTTCTTAGTGTTTTTCAAACTAAGCCTGCTGCTGCTGCTGCTAAGTCACTTCAGTCATGTCTGACTCTTAGCAATCCCATGGACTGTAGCCTACCAGGCTCCTCTGGCCATGGGATTTTCCAGGCAAGAGTACTGGAGTGGGGTGCCATTGCCTTCTCCACAAACTAAGCCTAGTGTAGTCTAAAAATGTGGTTAGTTTCCCAACTGAGTGAGGACAATCTGTTATAATTGCCTATGTGACTGCATCAAATATTGTTTACAAGCCTTCCAGTAACACTAATTAAACATTCGCTCAATAACTGGGAGGAAGGAAAACCTTGTCCTTGGGGAAAACCCTAAGCGCTGACCCATTTCAATAGCTACCTTCATGCTTTCTACAGAATCGCTTTTGCCGTGAGTCTGACGTTGTGGGTGGGTCTTTCTGATTTTGTCCACCTCGGTGTTTACCCTCGGACAGCGGGGAGCTTCATCATCCCTCCATCTATATTTGTCTTTGTGAAACCAGACACTACCACTTGACAAGCTTTTATATCCTCTCTTCCTCCTCCCTTCACAGCCATACATTTTGGTTAAGCATGTCTATCTATTCAGAGGTGAATAATTCGCAGATGAAGGAATTAATGCATCTTTGTACCCATATAAGTTGCTTTAACAAACTGTATATCCACACTATACCAAAAGTTGCTCAACATAACGTAGTTTTACACATATTTAAGATGCTTTGTGTTCTTTATCTTGTTGAAGTCTACTAGTTTCAGAGAAAGTCTTCAGAAGAAATAAGGTATATTGCTCCCTTTTAAGAGATGGAGAAATTTAAAGAGTAGTTGTTTTGTGATTTACTGGAAGTCATAGAATATATTAGAGCACAAGCAGAACCAGGATCCAAATGTCCTGGTTTCTAAAGCAGGACATTCTCCAGTACATCAAGACACATCCTTGGCTCACTGTTCCTAGTGAGGATACAAGTAGTAAGGAATTTGTAGCAAAGTACAGAAAGAAAACTGCTTATTGCATTTTAGTATATATGAACTATTCATGCTATCACAAATTTATTAAAACTCCAAAGAATTATGCTTAATTTTATTCAAGAAAGACATTTTACTTGATTTCTTTTCATTCACTGCCATCATTTCCTTTGAGAAGGTTCATTTACTGAACCAAAAATAGAAGCATCAGTTGTTCCATGCCATTTAGAACATTTGTAACTATGGCAAAATTTTTTTTTTTTCACAATTGATTCTCAATGGAACCAAATATTATTATGCCTGCTAGAAAAAGAATTTTGGAATAGGCAAATTAAGTGTTTTAAGTTTGATTGACTACATTTTTATATAAGGTTATATTTTTCTTTCTGAACTAAGACACTAATTTTAGACAATTATAATTAGGTCAAAAGCTGAACATTTTAAGTATCCATAATCTGACAAATCAGAGATCCTTTGTCCTACTTCAGAATGATTAATGATTTTTCTTTCCAGAATATAAAAATAGGCTTAGAAAAAACTATTAATGTAGGGAAATCATTGTAATGGAACCCCAGTCTCTCTCTTCTGGGTTCCCTTGCCCAGCTCTTTACATATTCCAGGACCTGTATATTTGCAGTCTGGCTGTCCTTCAAAATCCATTCAGGCCACGTCATGATACTCAACTATGATGATGATTTATCTGAAAGTACGATCTATTGATTGAGAGACTTCATTTTCCACTTGAGTTCTGTTCATTGTGCTTACTCTGCTGAACCTATATATGAGGTGAGAGCTGTTCCTCAGGGCTGCTTAAACTTTGGCATCTTCATACCAGCTTGAAACAGACTGACAGCTGAAATCTAGACATGGGTTTCATTGCTTCAGAGTCTCAAAAGGATTATCTTTGCACCATGGTTTTCTTTCAAGTTTATAATCCCTACCAGACTATAGAGCATTCACTATAGCAGCAAATCACCAGGTTTTATATATTGAATCCAGAGGCCTAGAATGTCAAAGTGTGTGGCCTTGGCAATAATCATTTTTGTTTCCCCCCCGCCCTCCTCCTAATAATGGAATGAGAATGCTACAGCAGATCTAGCCCTGGGAAGTTTTTTCACTATACTTAAGGTCAGATCTTGCCACCAGAGTTTCTGATTTAACTTATCTAGGGAGGACCTCAGTCACCAGTAAATGTTAAAGGATCCTCAGGTGACTCATTTCCAGCCAAGGTTAAAGCCCTCTGCTACAGCCTCAGTGATCATAGGTCTTTATCAGCTGAGGAGGAGACAAGACGCCAACTAACGGCCCATGCTAGAACTCACTTATTTTCTCTTTCAGACGAGCTCCCAGAAAAGTACAAACATGATAAAGTCAATCTCATAGCCATGCAAATATTAGAAAAATAACTGACATTCATTTTTTGACTTGGAATTACGTCCTTTTTATTATGTTTAACTTCAAAATACAATATACATTCACTTTATTTATATAACTGGGATTTGGCTTGCTTTTCTGTAAGTAGTAGGTTGGGTTTAATGGCTTTGGTCTCTAGTATTCATTCCACTATGACAAAAACAGGAATAGGAATACAAAAATAATGATTTAAACTATCTTTGTCCTCTTTTGTTTTAAGTGTAGTGTTGCTACCAGCTATTGTGAGCATGAGTACTTTGGGCATAAGAACCTTAGTTTGGGTCATACATATGTATAAGTAAAGTGAAGGCGCTCAGTCGTGTCCGACTCTTCTCGACCCTGTGGACTGTAGCCCACCATGCTCCTCCATCCATGGGATTCTCCAGGCAAGAGTACTGGAGTGGGTTGCCATTTCCTTCTCCAGGGGATCTTCCTGACCCAGTGATTGAACCTAGGTCTCCCACATTGCAGGCAGATGCTTTAACCTCTGAGCCACATGCTGCTGCTGCTGCTAAGTTGCTTCAGTCGTGTCCGACTCTGTGTGACCCCATAGACGGCAGCCCACCAGGCTCCCCCATCCCTGGGATTCTCCAGGCAAGAACACTGGAGTGGGTTGCCATTTCCTTCTCCAATGCATGAAAGTGAAAAGTGAAAGTGAAGTCGCTCAGTCATGTCCGACCCTCAGCGACCCCATGGACTGCAGCCTACCAGGCTCCTCCGTCCATGGGATTTTCCAGGCAAGAGTACTGGAGTGGGGCGCCATTGCCTTTTCCGCTGAGCCACCTGGGAAACCCCATATATGTATAACCTACATATATATATATCCTATATACATACATGTATATAGGATAAGAACAAAAGGATGCCTTTTTTTCCACATAGATTATTTTTTGAAGGGGCTACTAAAGAGCTTCTTGATTAAAGTGAAAGAGGAGAATGAAAAAGCTGGCTTAAAACTCAACATTCAGAAAACTAAGATCATGGCATCTGGTCCCATCACTTCATGGCAAATAGATGGGGTAACAGTGGACACAGTGACAGACTTTATTTTGGGGGGCTCCAAAATCACTGCAGATGGTGACTGCAGCCATGAAATGTTTAAAAGATGCTTGCTCCTTGGAAGAAAAGTTATGACCAATCTAGACGGCATATTAAAAAGCAGAGACTTTACTTTTCCAACAAAGGTCCATCTAGTCAAAGTTATGGTTTTTCCAGTAGTCATGTATGGATGTGAGAGTTGGACTATAAAGAAAGATGAGCACTGAGGAATTGATGCTTTTGAACTGTGGTGTTGGGGAAAACTCTTGAGAATCCCTCGGACAGCAAGAAGATCCTACCAGTCCATCCTAAAGGAAATCAGTCCTGAATATTCATTGGAAAGACTGATGTTGAAGCTGAAACTTCTATACACTGACCACCTGATGTGAAGAACTGACTCATTTGAAAAGACCCTGATGCTGGGAAAGATTGAAGCCAGGAGAAAGGGATGACAGAGGATGAGATGGTTGGATGGCATCAATGACTCAATGGACATGAGTTTGAGTAAACTCTGGGAGTTGGTGATGGACAGAGAGGCCTGGCGTGCTGCAGTCCATGGGGTCACAAAGAGTCAGACACGACTGAGCAACTGAACTGAACTGATACCTGTGTAGGAATTATAGAGAATGGCCTCACAACTGAGGAAACAAATCTGAGATTTTGAGATTTAAAGAATATTAGAAACTGGAAGAATGGGGGAAAAAACACCAAAGAAAGGATAGGAAAGCAATTGCAAAGGCAAGAGGTGGTAAAATATCTCAGTTCCCATTTGGGATATGCATGTGTGTGGGCTGGAAAGTGGGGAGGAGGGAGGTGGATTAAAAAAAAAAAAAAGCTCTCCCAGAAAAGGAAAATATTTTGTTTAAAAGGTAATATATTTTTTAAAAGTATTGGGTCAAATGTAATTATTTAGAGGGTGGCATATGAGTTGTATTAGCCCTATTTAATACAGTGAGGTTGTAAAATACATAATTTTGTTTGGTTAAATACAATGATCAAATAACTATAACTCATACAATCTTTTCAAACTGAGATTATTTTTAGAGAGCTCACTAATGCTTAATCACTCCTTCCTCTGTCTCTTTTCCCTAATTGCATCATACTTCATGCCAGGGAGATGTGAAGTTTCCTTTTGATACTTGAAAGGAGTAATACCTACTGCTTTAGTCACATAAAGATGCTTTAGAAAAAAAAACCACTCATGATCATTTATAATACCTGTCCTATGTTGAAATACAATTAAGGGGGAAATTTGGCTAGTAGGCATTCAGTTTTTATGCATGAACTATAAAGCTCCCTATGTGTTTCATAAATGTGTGTGTGTGTGTGTGTGTGTGTATGCTTCCCAGGTGGTTCAGTGGTAAGGAATCTGCCTGCCAATGCAGGAGACGTAAGAGATGTGGGTTCGATCCCTGGGTCGGGAAGATCCCCTGGAGGAGGGCATGGCAACCCACTCCAGTATTCTTTCCTGGAGAATCCCTGTGGATGGAGGAGCCTGGCGGACCACAGTCAATAGGGTTGCAAAGAGTTGGACAAGACTGAAGCGACTTACTGCGCATGCATGGTCTTTGAATCTCAGATGATGACTAAGCAAATTTTTCAAGAGGTTTTAGAATCAAGCTGAAACTAAATAAACGCATAATGAGAAAAAGCATAGTTTGTTCTTGAAAACTTTAAATGAATATAAATATGTATGTGAATATATATATTTATAAATCCACTTTATCTTACTATAATTTAGTCATGATTGGTCCTAATTAGGAACTTGACTTGGTTTAAATCATACCACAAAGTGCTTTACTGCACAGAAGAAATTTCCTTGATTCACTTTCTATTTATTATGGAAATAAATGCTAGTTCAGGGCTTCATGGATTAATCATACAGATGATTCTCAGAAATCCTTTCCCTACAGTGTAAAATCAGATACCATGCAAAAGGGAAGAGAGATGATTAACTTCTTTCCTCCTAGTGTAGATGGTCCCATAGTCTAATCAATGCCTTGAAGAGAAAATAAGTTTTTTGTAGAAGACAGCTGTGGCTAGGCATCTGGCTTGGAATTAGAAGACCAGGTGTTATTTCTGGCACAGCTCTGTGATATCTTGGGGCCATGATTTATTTTCTCTGACTCTAAACTCTCATTGACAAAATAAAAGTGGCAGTTTTTCCTCAGAAATTTTAAGGATTAAATTTAAATCCTTTATAAACTGTAATGAAATATGCAAATAATTGTTTTCTTCTATGGTTATTACAATTTATTAAGAGCATGCATGCATGCAAAGTCACTTCAGTCATGTCTGACTCTTTGCGACCCTATGGACCGTAGCCCCCAGGCTCCTCTGTCCATGGGATTCTCCAGGCAGGAATACTGGAATAGGTTGACATTTCCTTTCCAGGGGATCTTCCTGACCCAGGGATCGAACCCACATCTCTTGTATCTCCTGCATTGGCAGGTAAGGTTATTTACCACTAGTGCCACCTCTGTGCATGCTAAGTCGCTTCAGTCATGTCCAACTCTCTGTGACCCTATGGACTGTAGTCCTATAGGCTCCTCTGTCCATGGGACTACCCAGGCAAGAATACTGGAGTGGGTTGCCATTTCATTCTCCAGGGGATCTTCCTGACCCAAGAATTGAACCTGGGTCTCCTGCATTGCAGGCAGATTCTTTACCATCTGAGCCACCAGGGAAGCCCTATTAAGGGCATATGAGATATCATATTTATAACACTTCACTTAATTGTATGCATCAGGAATTTGGAAAGTCTCAGCTGAGAGGTGTGTCTCTGACCCTCTTGGTATCAGATGGAGCAGCTGGGACCAGATGACCCACTTCCAGCATGACTTCTTCATTCACAGGTCTGCTCTCTGGACGCCCTTTGGCTCCCCTGTCTCCATCTGGCATCACAGTGAGACTTTGACATCTTGCACCATGGTGATCTCAGGGTACTCACTTTTCTTATGTGGTGGCTGACTTCCATGAAAGAGGAGCTGTCAACCCGAGCTCAGGGTTGAGCCCAGAAGGGACACAGAATCCTCCCCAGTGTGTGCTCCTGGTCAAAGCCATCTTAAGGACTGCACAGGTGCAAGGGGGAGGGGAAGCAGATTCTATCTCTTGATAGGGTGGTGGCCAGGTCAGCCTGGCTTTGAATCAGATCTGACCCATTATCTTCTACTGCTTGAGTTTATTTTTTTCTGATAGGCATTTAATAAATGAACACTTGTAGCTTCTTACATAATACACAAAGCATGCATGCTCACAAAACAGTATATGCAAAGGCGTCTATTGCCTGCTATCTTACCATCTGGAAATATCCAATCACTGAACATTTGCACATACTTTTGTTACTATGACAATTGATAGTTGTATGATTTTGAAAGTGTGTGAAAGGTCAGTGTAGAATATTTACACTTTATTTTGGCTAGGCTACTTTAAGGAATAATAGACTTTTGATGCCTAAGACAGCCTGCTGATGAAAATATTTTAAGACATGAATACGATGGAGGCAGCCACCTCCTCTGCATAAGACTAGTCATCATTTTTATAACTTTGCAGTGTGGAAATACATCTGTGGTATGTATATGATGTATCAATGTGGGTGAAATGCCCTTTTTATTCCTTAGGATAGTTGACTAACCAGAACACCACATTCCTTCATTATGTCAGAAAGGAGAAGATTTATTTTTCTAAAACTGTCATAAATTTTATTAGTACTCACAGCTATAATAACACGAGCTCTACAATGATCTTAGTAACCATGACAAAGTCATACTGTGACTCTCCTTCAGTAATCTCAGGTAGACACTGAGGGACCATTTACTGTGTGTGGTGTGTGTGTGAGAGAGATAGAGAAAGAGAGAGACTTCATCCTTTTCCATTCATTCTGGGGAAATTCCAATACTGCTCTTCCTCTGCTATTTTTTCCCCTTGCCTTCTTGATGTCTGCTTTCTCTGGCATTCTCTTCTCATCTTCCACTGGTTCCCTTCCTGATAGGACTGAAAGGAAGATTCACATCATTTGCAAGTGGCAGGACCTTGAACCATGTGTCTACATTCCCATTCTCTTGCATGCTGTGGGATCTGATCTATGTGAGGGGATCACAGCCTTCAATACTGTGAACACAGGAACTGTTTCCTGTGAGGCACTTCAGTAAGTGCAGGCTCGATACAAATAAAACAGGGTCTTCGGGATTATCTGTTTTCTCCCTGGGTGGTTCAGACATGAGTAAATGTAAATGCTTTTGTATAATATAAATACTTTTCTACTATAAAAATTTTATTAGTGAAAACTGACACTCAGACTCATTGTGTAAGAGACAATGGGGAGTGGTGGGGAGTGCGGCAAATGGAAGGACAAAAGCCTTATAGGAGAGACACAGGCATTACTCGGCTCCAGGTCACTGGAGTCTTGTGAGAATGCAGAGCTATTATTACCAGATCCAATTTTATGTGAATTCCCTTGATTTTTAAATGTTGATGACCATTTTCAAACAAAATAAAATTATATATAGATCAATAAAACATATCTTTGGATCAAATTTTGCCCATGGACCACTGGTCCATAAATTTATTGACTCTTGACTATCATCTTCTTCCTGAGCTTTAGATTTATATCCAGCTACTCCTAAGACACCTTCTTCAAATGCCTAAGAGTCATCCTGCTTAACATGTCCAATCAGAGCTCTTACTGTGTCCCCCTAAATTTTCCTATCTCTGGAAATGGCATCATTATCAGTTTAGCCATCTATCTTCATCATCTTCTTTCTATTCCTTCCTGTAACCCAATACATCAATAAGTAATGCCATTCCTAATCTCCAGAATTTAGCTAGAACACATGTGCTTCTCTCCATCTTCACCATCGGTCTTACTTTTTGCTCGATTTCACTTTCCTAGACCAATGTGATAGGCTTTATGTTGTCTCTCTGCTTCTGTTCTTTTCCCTTTTCATCCTTACTCTATCAGCGCTGGAGAAGTACTAGATGACCTCAACAAAAACAGCAGCAACATTATTCTTTCACTAGAACCTTTCAGTGACTTCCCAATCCAATTGGAATAAAAGCCATAATCTTTTCCATGGCCTGCCTTTTTATAATCCCACTCCCTCGCTCACTGTTTTTAAGCTACATTAATCTTCCCAGTGTCATCGAAGAGGACAGGCTCTTGTCCGTCTCAAGATTGTGGTGGTTGCATTTCTCCTGGAGCTTTGAATAGTTGACTTCTTCTCAGTTTCAGGTCTTAGCCCAAGTGTCTTCTCAAAGAGGCATTTCAAGACCATCTTATCTAATGAAGCCCTTTCTACTCAGTTTCTATCACATCACCTGATTTATTGTGTCCATTAATAAACTATTAATTTGATTGCATATTTTTTTACTAGTTATAACTTCCCTCCTCAAATGTAAACTCTGGTTAAAGGAGAAATCTCATCTTCTTGTTCGCCCAGAAAATTCCTGAAAATTCTCAAATCATAAATTATCCTATATTTGTCTTTTTTTCTAATGAGCTATAAATTGGTATGTACCATTGTATTAGTTTTAATTAATTAGTTTATGTTATTTAGTTTTTAAAAGTTTTTTTAATTTTTAAAATTTTATTTTGAAGTATAATTGATTTACAGTGTGTTAGTTCGTATATTTTTACAACACTTTATTCTCTATTTTAAAAATAATAGGATTACATGGTAAACAGTGAGTCATTTTTTCCATGTAGGGTCTAGCCTGGATCTAGCCTGGCAAATGGTATTTCATAATAAATATTTGAGGGAATAAATGGTTTGAATACTTATACATATTTAGTATGAAGACATCACTATTTTACAAAAAGCCTCTAATTTTTAACATGGCTGATGTTCTCTGGACCTGCCTACGTTAATGACTGCAGTCAGCACCAACATTTCCCATTCTCTATGAACTGCATAATTCCTTCCTTTGGCATCATCACAGGTGTCATTTCTTCTGCCCAGAGTGATCCTTCAGCTCAGACTCCTTTCAGTTATCTGGACTTTTTTTCTGTTTTTCCTTCAATCACAACTGAATATTGCTTCCCAATGAAGTTTCCCCTACCCACCTCACATCCCACCACCTGAAACCTGTATTGTGGGTGTTAGTCACTCAGTCATGTTTGACTGTTTGTGACCCCTTGAACTGTAGTCCACCAGGCTCCTCTCCCCATGGAATTCTCCAGGCAAGAGTACTGGAGTGGGTAGCCACTTCCTTCTCCAGGGGATCTTCCTAACTCAGGATTGAACCCAGGACTCTGGCATTGCAGGCAGATACTTTACCATCTGAGCCACGAGGGAGGCCCTTGAGACCTGCATTGGTTTCCCCCAAATATATTTTTTTATTCCTTTTTATTTATATCCCTTACCCCACTTATAATTAACCTATTTTCTGTTAAAATTTGTTTACCATCTGTAAGGACCAAGTCTGTCTTGTTTACTGCAACATTACAAGCTTCCTGGAACAGAGGTGAAACGACATAAATGTTCATTAACAACCATTTGTTACTTTATATTTGAAAATAGGGAATTCACTTTTCTGCTATTCCAGTTCCCTGGGGTGTACAAATTAATTACCATTAATAGAAATTAGTTAACATGCCATCCTATATTAGTAATTTATATTACTAATATAAATTAGTATATATATTTATATTAGTTTAATATAAGTACATCTATATTTATATTTTTATAAATATCCCTAAAACAGTCTTCCTCCATTATTTTTGGGAGATCTTAAGGGATTTGCACATGTGCTCATGAACCACTCCTGTCAGTTACCATAAGTCTGCTGTTCCCTCTCCACTATGGATAATTTGCCACTAAAGGACCTGTGTGAAGAGATTCTGCCACTGTGCTCCAAGCTCTCAGCAAGTCAAATTCCATTTTTTCCTTTCAGGCACCATTGCTTCCCAGGTGGTAAAAAGTACCTGGGAAAGAACGTGCCTACCAGTGCAGGAGATGTAAGAGATACAGGTTCGATCTCCGCGTCAGGAGGATCTCCTGCAGAAGGGATTGGCAACCCACTCCAGTATTCTTGCCTGGGAAATCCCATGCACAGAGTAGCCTGGTGGGCTACAGTCCATGGGGTCACAAAGAATCAAGATATGACTGAAGCAACTTACCAGGTACCATTGCTGGTCTCTGCCACCATATGTGTTGCTGCTGATCTGAAAGTGCTGAGTGCTTAAAACATTCTGTGTGGACTCCCTCCATTGAATAATATACAGAGAAAGAGACAAGACTCCTCACTCTTTCCTGAATTACACCTTGTAACAACAATAGTATCTTGTATTCCAGTCCTCTGCAGATTTTTTTTAGAGATGAAATTATTTATTTCCTGATACTTTTAAAATTTATACTCATCCCTCTTAGGAGTCAAGCACAAATTCATGAAACCCTGAGTGAGATACAGATTTAGTGACTGTTTCTCACTTTTCTCAAAATCACGTTACTTTTCTTTTAACTGAGGCTTTGATGTGGTTGGGAGAACATGTCTCATCCATTTCCCAAGCTTGGAATACAGTTGAGGTATTCCCCACCCACCAAATTTTGTGTCAGTAAGAAAACAAACATCGCATCCAGGCAGATTCAGACCCTGTGTTAAAATCTCATGCAAAATGGCAATTGGAGTGTAGGAAGAATAATTTTCCATCTATGCTTCTAAGTTCATGGTTGGAACACCCCCTCCATAATAAAAGTTCAACAGGAGAAAAACAAAAATTTATAACATCTTCATCTCCTGTACACATGGGAAATAACTGGGAAAAGTGAGTGTTCAGAACGGCCAGAACCAGCACATTAAATACTTTCTCCAGCTAAAGACAAAGGAAAGATATTGGGAGTGGGGTGGCCAGTTATGGGAGGTAACCGGGAAAAGCACAGCAAACAAGGCTCTTCATGAAGGGAATGGTAGTTAAGTAGGTTTAGGTCACTGCCTTTTTCATTGATAAGAATTGCTGCAGATTTAGAGATTTCTCTTATAAATGTAAAGTTCTCTTACGAAAGGGTAATTTCCACCCATTTTTCAGAGCTTTTCCTATGTCTGCTGTTTCTTAAAAAGAATCAGGCTAGAATAACCTTTATTTCAAGAAGGCATAGTTTGGGGTGATAAATTCTGCTCCCCTTAACAATTTCAGCATGACAAACCACCTGCTATTGTTATCCATTGTGACACTATACAAAGGCAAACTAATGAACGCGGTCTCAGGATCGCACAGCCAGCAATGTGCCTGCTGCTGCTGCTAAGTCGCTTCAGTCGTGTCTGACTCTGTGCGACCCCAGAGATGGCAGCCCACCAGGCTCCCCCGTCCCTGTCCCTGGGATTCTCCAGGCAAGAACACTGGATTGGGTTGTTTCAGATATAAGTATAGCAAATCCATCAAAATGATCAGGGATCCCAGCCAAAGCCCCCTTCTTTCTCCTTTTCCCCATATCATTGCTGATGATTGCAAGAAATTTCATAGGCTTATAAAAGGGAAAAACACTGGTGTGAGACCAAGGACTCAGAATGGAATGGTGTCTGCTCTTCAGCAGGCAGTGTTTTTTCAACGTGTACAGTGACTAAACTTTTCCATAGAAGAAATTTTCCACTCAGATAAATCTGCCATACTTTATGACCAAATGCAAAACAGGATGATAGACACCGAACAGCCTAGAGAAGGCCTGACCTGCCTTTTATATCCTTGCAAGAGCCGATTGAGCTCTGAGCAGTGAAGAGCCTCAGTGCCTGAGAAATACAGAAACACCAGGTGAGAATTCAGAGAAGGTCTGCTGTTAAAATGCAGGAGTTGGAACAAAATAGCAAAATCGTACTCTTAGAAAATTAATAGAGATGGAACGACCTGGGAGGGCAAATGTTTAAATCAAGGGAGATAAAAATAATTAAGGGAAACAAAAATAGACTGAGGAAAGACCTTGCCAATTCTTAGGCTCTGCTTGTAAATAAAGATCAAAGGGAAAAGTGAATATGTCTAGAAACGAAAAACAACTTATTTTAACCTAGATCTCATATGTGTATGCATGCTAAAATGCATAGGTAGCATCCGACTCTGTGTAACCCTATGGACTGTATGTAGCCTGCCAGGTTCCTCTGTCCATGGGATCTTCCAGGCAAGAATACTGGAGTGGGTTGCCATGCCTTCCTCTAGGGGATCTTCCCAACCCAGGGAACTGAAACCACATCTCATGTTTCTGCCCTGGCAGGCAGTTCTTTATCACTAGCACAATCTGTGTAGCCATGATCATATATGTATTACTTTTGAAATATTTAAATATATTGACTGACTTTGACTGTGTTCACATATCCATTGAAACTTCATGCTTTGTCATGTTCTGGTGATTTTTACCACCTGCACGAAGTGATAGAAGCTAATACTTCCATTCAGTGATGAGGAGGCATAAGAAAGCATTATTCACAAGTAGCTATTGATGTATTCAGATGTGCTTAACTGCTCAGATTCTTGTTGTAATTAAATGGAACTCCCACAAGGGGGAGCAAGCGAACACGTCTCAAAGCCCTGTCTAGGCAACTTTCCAACTGAAGGTACACTCGATTCCAGAGGGAACTGCTCAGTATTCCCCCCAGCCCCCCACCCCGGAGAATCATTTGCAGCCTGCATTTTACTGTGGGAAGTTTCTTTCAGATTTATTTTCTCTGTGTGTGTGTGTGTGTTTTTTTTTTTTTTCCAGCTGCTTTTTTTAGTTGTAAATCCATGCTTCGGTTGAGCAGCAAAGCAACTGCTTTGCTGGAGTTCCCAGCACACTCCAGCAGGGAAGTGTTTTCCTGCAAGCTTTCTAAAACCTTGCAGAGTCAACAGAACCTTCCCCAGCGCGTTGCCAAAGGTAGCACTCTGATTACCCAGCTTGGGGCCGGGAAGAGGGACGACATAGACGGGAAGAAGACACTTTGCTTAGGGAAGCTCTGGGAAAGAGGCTTCATGACTCAGAAAGAAGCACTGGGGAAGTGGGCAGGTCAGCACAATAGATGCAATTAGCAAAAGCAATTAGCATCGGCAGATAAATCCCTCCCTCTTGACTTTCTTCTGTGTATTGCCAAGGCAACCCAGACAGCCTCCTCCTTTCCCACCCCCTCTCCATCCCAACAACCCCGGTTGCCACCCACTCCCCCTACCCCCCACTTCTCACTTACTGCCTCTGCCCTTGGAATTGAGTTTAATCAGGTTGCACCTGGGTTAGCACGTGTTTGAGGGTGGAGGAAGGGCAAAATGGATGCGGAGAGTGAGGACCTAGGGTTTGCAGATGAGATTTTCAGTGGTGGGTTCACAATCTGGCGTTATTTTACCCCTTTTTGTGATCCTCGGCTGGCATGAAAAACACCTTTCTTTTCTTCACGACATGGGAGTTTGCAGCTGCAGAGCAGTGCGCCAGGCACTTCACTATCTGCTCCAAGTGCATCTTTACACATTTAAATCTGCCACTAGCTAGTTTGTTATAAAAGGAGCAACGTTTGGAGTTCATTTTCATGGGCACTGATAGCTGGAAATTGTGAAGAGCAAAGTCACAACTCAGGAAAAGAAATGGGAATGACTTAAAAAGTTGTATATATTATGAAAGTGAAAGTGAAGTCGCTCAGTCGTGTCCGACTCTGCGACCCCGTGGACTGTAGCCTATCAGCCTTCTCCGTCCATGGGTTCTCCAGGCGAGAATACTGGAGTGGGTTGCCATTTCTTTCTCCAGGGGTTCTTCCCGACTCAGGATCGAACCTGGGTCTCCCAATTGCAGGCAGAGGCTTTAACCTCTGAGCCACCAGGGAAGCCATTATATATGCATATAAGCAGTAATATCTGAGTGAGAAGTGGTATTGAGGAAGAACGAAGGCACTTTAATTTTCTGATTTAAACAGTTTTGCCTTTTATTAAGCAAATATGTAATATTTTTAAATACAAAATTACTCCCAAAGTAAAATTCCTTTAAAACTGAAGACATTCTCATCAGTTGAAAAAAAAAGCAAGATGTAGATTCGAAATGAAGCCAATAACTCCAATAATAGCAAAACCTTCCCTGAATGTTTTCTGCGTGCCAGGCAGTATTCTAAGCCCTCATTTGATTCTCACAACCACCCTGGAATGTAAGTATTTTTGTCTCATTTTTGTCGATGGGGGAACTGAGGAACAGAGACAACTTGCCCAAGATTACTTAGTGCTGTAAGCTACCAGGCCATACTGCCTTTCACTTTCACAGTTATCTGCTGTGATTTGTTTATAACATTGTATTTGAACATTATTCCTATAGACGAGAAAGAGCAAAGGAAAGGTAGGCAGCTTGATAACATTAAACATAACCTCAGGTCAACTTTGGTCTAGCGAATCATCATGTAGTTCTGGAGTCAGGTGGCACAGTGATAAAGAATCCGCCTGCTACTGCAGGAGACACAGGTTCTATCCTTGGGTCAGGAAGATCCCCTGGAGGCGGGGCATGGCAACCCACTCCAGTATTCTTGCCTGGGAAATCTCATGCACAATGGATCCTGGCAGACTATAGTCACGGGGTCAGGTCTTAGCGACTAACAGCAACAAATAGGTAAGTGCATGTCTAGACTTCCACGTAGCCAACTGGCAGGATAGCTTCTCAACCTGAGTATACAGACGTGTACTGTAGGTCAAATAATAGCTACCTCCTTTCCAAACTACCCACTCTCCTTGCGGTTCTCATCCCACTCATCCAGTACCTCCCTACCCCCATGTTTTGGATACTTTCTTCTTTCTTGATGAAGAAGAAAGGTCTGGATAAAGACATTCAGATAACATTTTAGTTGTGCAGTGCTTTTCTGAGGGAGTATTGACACTAAAATAGAATTCAACTAGAAATAGAAACACTTAAACCAAAGACACGCATAATTGTTAAATATTGTGGGAATGAGTTCCCCACAGCAACTTTGCCCTGATTTGCACCTCTATTTATCATTTGCATCTTCTACTTTAAGGCTTCACTGTAGTTTTCTCTGTGTTAGTCACATATATAGCACATACAGATATGTGGAAATGACAGGAAAGAAGTGAGAGACTTTATAGAATGCTTTGTATCCCTGCCCAGCCTCCCCATAAGTGTGCTAAGTCTTAGCTAACATGAGTGATACAACCCAAATCTGGCCTCACATTTTTCAACTGGTTTTTCCCTCCAGAGGCTGTTTTATGGGAAAAAAAGACTGCCCATTTAACTTCTCCAGATTTATTGAGATATAATTGAGATAAAAATAATACACTGATGTATTGCGTAATGATCATCACCATCACGTTAGCTAATACCTGCATTATGTCATCTAATATTCTTGCCTGGAGAATCCTATGGACAGAACCTGGAGGGTGACAGTCCATAGGGTCACAAAGAGTCAGACATGATTGAAGTGACTTAGCATGCACACATGCATGATGAAAATATTTAAGATCTACTCTCTTAGCAACTTTGAAGTACTTAATTCAGTATTATTAACTATAATCACCATATTGTACTTTAGATCCCTAGAGCCTCCTCATAACTGGATGTTTATACTCTTTGACCAACATCTCTTCTTTCCCATGCCCAGCCGCTGTGAGTTCAGCTGTTTCATATTTCATATATAAATGCTATCATATAATATTTGTCTTCCTATGTGACTTATTTCACTTACTGCCCTAAAGTTCTAGTCATTTGTCACAAATGTAAGGATGTCCTTTTCATGGCTGGATAATATTCCATTATATATATGTGTGTGTGTGTGTGTGTCACATCATCTTAATTCATCCATTGGCAGACACTTAGCACTTAGATTGTTTTCATATCTTGGCTACTGTAAATACTGCTGCAGTGAGCATAGGAATACAGGTAGCTCTTCAAGAGTCTGATTACACTGCCTTAGGCTATATATCCGGAAGTGGGATTGCTGGATCATATGATAATTTTATTTTTAATTTTTGAGATGCCTCCATAATGTTTCCCATAACGACTGAACGAACTTACATTTCCACCTACAGTGCACAAGTGTTCCGTTTTTTTCCACATCCTTGCCAGCACTTGTTATTTCTTATCTTTTAGATGACAGTTATCCTAACAGTAGTGAAGTGATATCTCAGTGTGGTTTTAATTTGCATTTTCCTGATGATTAGTGATGTTGAGTACCTTTACATATACCGTTGGCTATTTGTGTGTCTTCTTTGGAAAATGTCTATTCAGTTCCTCTGCCCAGTTGTGAATCATTTTTGTTTGTTTTCTTTTTTTTTTTTTGCTATTGAACTGTGTGAATTCTTTATATATATTTTGGGTATTAACCCCTATCAGATATTTGATTTGCAAATGTTTTCTACCATTTTGTAGGTTGCTTTCACCCTTAATTTTAGATAGCATTCTTAAATGGGATATTAAATGATTTAATCTCCTGGAAAAACCTGCTGCCCTCGTTGGAGACACAGGATTGAGAAGTAAATAACAGTTAGTTCAGAATAGACCCATATCAGTTCACTGGCTTGAATACCTATTCCTGGCCACCTAGGATCTGAAACTTTCCTTTATCTGTATTCAGGCTATGACTCTTAAACACCAGGAAAAAGTACTCCATGGTACTTCTCTTGCAGGCAGTGAATTTGGTTATATGCCCCAGCTGTTCTACGGAGACTTGTAGATCTTGGCAACTGTTGATCTGTGCATGTGTATAAACACACACACACAGAGAAAGAGAGAGAAATATGGATCTCTCTTTAACTTAAATTTTCAGGGAATATTAACATGGAGCCTGGAGGTTACAGTAGGGACTTTGGTTTAGATTCAGAGAAAGATGGAGAATCAGAGAAACCCTCGTGTTTCTTGTACAACCCTCAAGACTTCCCTTGTTTTAGATACTAGACATAGGGAGGTAGGATTAGAAGTGGGGAGGCCAGCTAGAGGAGGACTAATGCAATAGACAGATTGGATGCCAACTGCTATTTGGATCAAGGTGGGTGAATCTTGAAAGAAAATGAATTCAGGGTAGACAAAAAAAGTAGCCCCAAAGGAGGCGGTGACAGGATGAATGTAGTACCTGAAAGAAAGAGGAGCCAGAGAAAACTACAGAGTATATACTTTGATTAGAGAAAATAGGGTTTCATGCTTTCTTGATTATGGTTAGATGACACTTAGTGGCACAGTGCTACCTGTAAATTGTCAAAAATGGGTTAAATCTAGAGGAAAAACATTCCATGGCTTTCTAAGGACCATGTTTCTGTAGCAATGGAGTCTCCTGCAGCAAAATGGGCTGGGCTTCTGCCTGTCTATCGTTGCTGATAACATCTCACTTTGTTACCTCAGGCAGATCACATCTTCCTTCTGGATCTCCTTCTGTTTCATTTGCAAAAGCAAAATGACTGTACCAGGTTATCTGAGGTCCACCTCAGCTCCACATTCTGTAATTCTTTGTGCCTGTTACCTGATGAGGCAGACAACTCGCTCTTCAAATGTAATTGAAGCTAATGGTAAAAATGTCACACAGAAGATGATCAAATGGCTTCCTGTCAAAATGAGTTTGGGAAATATTTCAGAAATGAAAGTAAATTATTTTAAAGCATTACCAGTCCATAAATTGTAGACATTTCTAAAGGTCAGAATTTTAAGCCTCAGAAATAACTATTTACAAATAAGGTAACATCAATAATATGTTTTGGTTTGAATAAATTGCAATGTTTGCTTCCCCCCAAGAAGGACTTTCCTGGTGGCCTCTTTAGCCTAATTATAAACGATAAAGAAGAAATGTTGAGTTAAAATCAGAGGCATTAGTTTTGTACTTTTTCTGAGTAAGAGATGAAAAGAAATCATTCCATATTCATTGATAGATTCTCCAGTTTGCACAGTTTATTAACTTAGTTTTATAATATTTATTTATGAAACATCAATCAAAGAGTTAAACTTTCTGAACAAAAGGATGTATTTTATGATCACATTCAGCCTTCAATGAGTAATCTCAAAATAGTAGAGTTGTTTTATCCTCCTGCTCAAGGATCTAATCACATATTTGCTAAGGAACTATTTTTTATAAATCATTCCATAGGTTGGCTGCTTACAAACTATTAAATCTTTCATTCTATCAGTATACTATGTGCAAACACTATTTTATGTATGAGCGATAGAACCGCAAACAAAGTCCTTAGGCCTGTGAAACATTGCAATAGTCTATTTCATGTTCACTTTCTCCATGTCAAGTAAACTATCTTTGAAGAAGCTAGAGTGTGAGATTGTCTGCAGTTGTTTAGAAATGTAATTCTTAAACAGATCTTGCTGCTCCGTGTGTTTAAATCCAATTATTGACTACTACCTACCATTTTTCCTTCTTTAGCTCTCAGCATTGCTATATAAGCTGAAATTTTTAATTAATTTTTCATCAACAAGGATCTTTCATGTGGGCCAGTGGACTGTGTACATTTCAATAAATTGAGGTACTGTGGTTAAGAGTAAAGAAACTGCATTGGGAATCAAAAGTTTAAGCTCCGGCCCTGTGATGTATTATGGACTCAAGCAGCTTACTTACCTTGTCTGAGCTGAGGCCTCCTGAGTAAATTGGATGCCTCTTGAGGTTTTCTAAAGATTCTAGTGACATGATGTATCCTGTTATTCTCACCTCTAAAAGAGCATGCTGAGATCCTAACGTTTAAAACACTAATTCTCAGTTTTAATAATAGCAACCAAATTTGTTGTACATTTTCAACATACTACATGCACATTATAGAGAATGAGAAGATAAATAGCTTTTACTTAACTTGAAAATTTTAATCATCACATCTTTTTATTCATCAAACATATCGAATCAGAGAAGTTCCCAAGACATATCAATTTACTTCTATTATCTTTAACTTCTGACTGACAGATCCGAACAGCACACTCAAAACAGAGCGTGACAGAAAAGAAAATCTATTTACCTCTGTTTATCTGAAAGAGGATGAGCAAAGGTAATTCATTTTACAATCAGAGTCTTATGCATTCCAATATAGCACACACCACTTATGGGGACATTCTTCTCATTTCTAGTGTGATTTCACCCTTCAGAGATTTACAAAAGATGACAAAGGTGTTCCACAGGTACTGCTGATTACTCATCAGGATGTATTAGGCTCAGTGAGATCATACAATAAAGTTCTCATTGAGAGATTTTGAGAGTCTCAGTAGAGAATGGGAAATGAACAACAGTATCCCTACCAATAAGTTATAGTGGTCTTTGAAATTTCCACAGTAAATTTAAAGACTCTAAGGGACAGAATAAAATAATGGCAGTGCCCAGGGCAGAATGAAGCATAGGTTACATGCTAAGAGCATATCAGTCATCTCAAGCAGAACAAGCCATCATTCTTAGCTGAATGTTAGCCTCATATTTTATTCTCTCTGTCTTCAAGTATGTCCCTGTTCTACTGTCTTACTAGGGAGTGTTTTATCTTAGAAAATCTACTTTAAATATTTGCAGGGAAGCATTTTTCTTTACCTATTTAGCGTTCCTCATAAATATTTGTTGTTGTTCAGTCACCATGTCCGACTCTTTGTGATCTCGTGAACTGCAGCACACCAAGCTTCCCTGTCCTTCACTTTCTCCCAGAGTTTGCTCAAATTCATGTCCGATTGGAGTTGGTGATGCTATCTAATTATCTCATCCTCTGCTGCCCCTTTCTCCTTTTGCGCTCAATCTTTCCCAGCATCAGGGTCTTTTCCAGTGAGTCAACTCTTCTCATCAGGTCTTCAGTATACAGACGCTAGTGCCTGAAAGAAGGAAAAAAAAAAATCTAAACGTGATGGACCACATTATTAACTCATGTTTCTTATTTTAAAATAAGTTGATTCTTGGTCATGTGATCCACACTTGAAAATAATTTATTAACTGTTCTGTTTGCTCAATGAAGTACTAGACATATTATGGATCTGGGAACTGCCATGGGAAATAGATTAGCACAGGTCAGCATTGAGTTGACATTCAGAAACAATGAAGGAAAAACAAAACCAGATACAAATATCACAAATGATTGTATTACTTTACATCACTGTGTAAATAAACTAATCAAATGGAAACAGTCTCATATAGAAACTAAGTAAATGTGTTTGGGGCAATTTTCAGCTCATAAATTGATATATGATGTATGTCTCACACCAACACTCTGAAGCCACTTCTTTCTCCCAGGCACTAATGATTAAATGCTCAGTGGCTGCACTTGGCAAATCATTTTGTCTCATGCAGCCCTCCATCAATTTTGTGTAAGAGGAAAAGCAAAATTAGAATTCAATATTATGCCATTGACAAAATAATAAGTAGAGACCCACCAAAAATGTGATTAAGGAACAAAGGTGTGAGCAACCCAATTCTGAAGACAGTCATCTCCACCACACATAAGCCTAGTTTAATATTTCAAAGAATAAAAGTGGGGGGTTTCCCTGGTGGTCCCATGGTTAAGACTTTGCCTTCCAATGTAGGGGATGTGGGTTCAATCCCTTTTCGGGGAGTTAAGATTCCATATGCTTTGTGGCCCAAAAAGCAAAAAATAAAACAGAAGCAATATTGAAACTAGTTCAATAAAGACTTTAAAAATGGTCCATGTCAAAAAAAATCTTAAAAAAAAGAGAATGAGGTGAAAATAATTGTCAAACAGCAGTACAACAATCTATGTGCTAAAAGGGTGAGGGGGTGGTTACTTTAAGAATGTCTCATTATTGGATTTGATAATATAGACTTAATCAAACTTGTTTCCTTAATGAATCTTAAATTAATATTTATTTCTTCGAAAGACAAATAGAAGATAATCAGATAATATGTCCTAAAACACAAAAGTTGATAAATTTGCAGCTTCTTCCTGCCTCTACTGTAGTGGATGTTGAGGTATACCAGATAGACCACCTGTTTAGAAGTAATGCCTGAGTTTCTTCTGCAGATGGGGGAGTTCCTGGCTCACAACCCTCCCCCAAAATTGTCTTCAGCCAAAGGGAACCTTCTCTCCAGAACAGGTGGAAGAGTAAAAGGGAACAAAACCTGAGCCCCTTTGCCTCAATTTGGGAAGTTTCTTAGGTAGAATGCCAACCCCAGAACTCCCCAGGGAATCAGATCAGTCCTCTGTGGTCACCCTTTCATAGTCAGACTTTTCCTTCTGCCCAATCCTGCCTCCTTACCTCTCTTTCTGGTGTTTTTCTGAAGGGTACTATTCAATATACCATATGCAAACAAATGTCAGTCTCGGAGTCTACCACCTAGGGCACTGACCTTGGCATTGGCCTCCTCTCTAATTAATTATAGTTTGAAAATGCATACACTCTAACAGGAAATTGGGAAGTCTCTGCATCTTCTCATTACTTTACCATCATTTTATTAAATTATTTTGCTCATTGTCTCAAAAAGTCTTATACCACTTCCCTCTTTCTCCTTTTTAGCAATCTTGATCAAATTTTGATCACATCAAGAGTACAGGACACCAACTTTTTCTTTTCTAGATGCATGATTTAATAAGGACAGAAAATTTTGAAAGGTCATTGAATCCAGTTGCAGTTCTAGTTTTCAAAAGCCAATAGACTATGAACATTCTATTCAGTCTTCCAAATTAGCATTAGTCATCCCTGTTCAAAATGTCCCTGTCTGACAGTTCATGCAGATTTATATTCCCAGGCATAGGCTACTATGAAAATTAAGTTTAAAAGAAATGAACCAGGAGTTCTATCAAGAGCACTGCCAATTCTATTAGATGCAATTTGTATTTTTAAAAACAACTTAAATATACCCGTAATTACCCACTATCTACTAGTGCTTACTATCTAGTATGTATAACACTAAATACTTTTCCCATATTGTCCCTACACCTCACCATGTGAGCACATGGTCTAAGTTGCTTTAGTCATATCCGACTCTTGAGACTCCATGGACTGTAGCCCAGAGGCTCCCCTGTCCATGGGAATCTCCAGTGTGGAGACTCCATACTGAAGTGGGTTGACATGCCCTCCTCCCAGGGATCTTCCCAACCTGGGGATCAAACCCGTTTTTCTTACATCTTCTGCATTGGCAGGTGAGTTCCTTACCACTAGCACCACCTGGGAAGCCCAAACCTCACTGCAAATTACAAGTTAAGTATTATCAGTATTATACAAAGAAAAAGACGTGAGTTTCATGACTTTTGTGTAACTACGCCATAATTACATGTTTTGTTAGTGGTAATTCTGAAGCCCACTGGCCAAATGCTACCAAGGACACATCTATAGTCATACAATGTCAAGTTTATTTAGCTTGGTGTAGCAAGGGAGAACACTCCACAGGCCAGCCTTGGGACTTTATCAATCTGAGGAAATAGAAGCTTTTACAGGGTACTGGAGATTGGTTTGAGTGGTTTTAAAATGAATTGTACAAAACAGATTATCAGTTAAGATTGGTAGAGTGAGAGAAGCAGGGGTATTTACTGATTGGTTATGGGCTCCCACTCCAGTATTCTTGCCTGGAGAATCCCATGGATGGAGGAGCTTTGTGGGCTAAGTCCACGGGTCGCAAAGAGTCGGACACGACTGAGTGACTTCACTTTCACTTTATGGGCTCTTAACCAATGTGTATGTGTTTAGTCATGCAGTCATGTCTGACTCTTTGTGACCCCATGGACTGTAGCCTGCCAGGCTCCTCTGTCCATGGGGATTATCCAGGCAAGAATACTGGAGTGGGTTGCCTTGTCCTCCTCCAAGGGATCTTCCCAACCCAGGGATTGAACCAAGGTCTCCCACACTGCAGGTGGATTCTTTACCATTTGAGCCACCATTAACCACAGGGAAATGTTACCTCTAGTTTTCTTTGATCTAAATCTATTATTGTGACATATGAGTTAATACTCTTTAAAGAAAGGCTCATCAGGCAGTTTCTAAGTTGACCTAAACCCCGTAGCCACCATCTGAAAGCCGCCAGTGGACATGAGCCCACTTTATCTATTCAGCTCTATCATGCTGGCTTCAATCTGGGCAAAAATTCTAGAACATAGGTGAAGTAAAACATTTTCTTCAACATTTAAAACTGAATTTAAAATAATGTATAATGTCTATTGATGTGAGCCTCACCTCAGCTTTATCTTTAGCGAAATAAGAATGTAACTTTTTCCTTCTCAAAATTGAATATTATTTTCTACAGTTAGATATACTGATCAGCAGAGTTTTTTTTTAAGTAATTTTAAGATTAGATAGAAGAAAATACTCTAGAACTGAGGAAGGACAGGAAAACAAGAACGAAAAGTTGATTTTTAATATCACATATAGTTAGGAAATACTTTGCCAACAAAGCTCCATGTAGTCAAAGCTATGATTTTTTCCAGTACACATGTATGGATGTGAGAGTTGGACCTTAAAGAATGCTGAGCGCCGAAAAATTGATGCTTTCAAACTGTATTGTTGGAGAAGACTCTTGAGAGTCCCTTGGACTGCAAGGAGATCAAACCAGTCCATCCTAAAGGAAGTAAATCCTGAATATTGCTTCCCTAATAGCTCAGTTGGTAAAGAATCTGCCTGCAATGCAGAAGACTCTGGTTCAATTCCTGGGTTGGGAATATCCCCTGGAGAAGGGAAAGGCTACCCACTCCAGTATTCTGGCCTAGAGAGTTCCATGGACTGTCTAGTTCATGGGGTCACAAAGAGTCAGACGTGACTGAGCGACTTTCACTTTCGTTTCATTTTCATTCATTGGAAGGACTGATGCTGAAGCTGAAGCTCCAGTACTTTGGCCACTTGATGCCAAGAGCTGACTCATTAGAAAGAAACCCTGATGCTAGGAAAGACTGAAGACAGGAAGAGAAGGCGACGACAGGGGATGAGATGGTTGGATGTCATCACTGACTCAATGGACATGATTTTAAGCAAGCCACGTGAGGTGGTGAAGGATAGGAAGCCTGGCATGCTGAAGTCTATAGGGTTGCAAAGAGTTGGACATGACTGAGCAACTGAAAAATAGCAAAATAGGAATTATTGACAGTTTTTAAGGTAGAAAATGAAATCATAAAAATACTAGTGGAATGAATTTGGGAAACTATGAAAAGGAAAAGACCTCAAACCCATAAATGGGGCTAAGGCCTATATAATACAATACATTTTTTAAATGTTAGATGTTACAGAACTCTGATATTAATTTTATTTGAGCAATACGGTAGTGGAAAATGGTTCTGATGTCTTGAATCTGACTGAACAATCAGTGTTTGCTCTTTTGCAAAGAGGAAAGTCGAACTGATCTGCTTTAGAGCCAGTGATCTTAAAGGATGACATTTCTGCCCTTCTCACTTTCTCCTAGACCTTGTCAAGCAGAACATGAGTGATTTTGCATGCTTGTTATAACATTGCATAGTTTTGATTTACTGTGCAAGTGAGAGACAGTCCTCTCCTCTATTCATCACTGTGGGCACTGCAGAAGGATAGCATGGGTGATGTAAAGACAGTGTGTCCTGTTCTGGAGCTTAATTTCATAACAGCTCAACCAAGACTGTTTTCAAACATATAAGGTTAATTTTGCTAAAGTCAAGATGACTGGCTTAGTAGCTGTTGTGATTACCTGCTGCCCTGATAAACTCCCCTACAGCTTAGTGAATTAAAATAGCAATCACTTTAATATATCTCCTGCTTTGAGGGTTAAAAATTCAGGTAGGGCTCATCTGGACAGTCCCGCTCCCCATGGAAGTGGTTTGGATCACTGGTTGGTATCCAGTTGGAGCTGAGCCCAACTGGAGGGTCTGAGACTGTTACATGCCTTATTTCTTGGTGGGGATTGCTGGAGTGCTGGGTTTAGCTGGGTTTCTCTTCCTTTCTTTTGCTGTGTAGTTTTAGGGCCTCACGGTACGATATCTCTGTATCTCTACCAGGTAGTTAGACTACTTACGTGGATGTATGCGGCTCCCAAAGACCACAGTGGAAACTGCCCACAGTCTTAAAAGCTGAGCCCAGAACTAGCATAGTTTCACTTGTGCCAAATTCTACTTGTCAGTTGTCATCTGCCAGCCCAAATTAAGGGGCAGGGCCATGAGACCCTGATTCTTAATGGGGAGAGTACCAAAGCATTTGTGGTCATATTTAGTTTGTGATGGGAGAGTGAGAAGTTGGGTGAAGCCTCCACTCACTGCTGTCTCACACCTGGCAGGACCTCTCCCCACACAAGTAGAATCTATTTGTTTACTACCTTCTGACACATCAACCCTAGGGAACCAAGGATGCTAGAAGGACTGTGCACACTGAGTGGTACCCATCAAGAAGCCGCTAGTATTTTTTGCTGAAAATGTGTTGTTTGAGCTCATCAAGAAATGTAGCTTGTAAGCAATTTTAGAGTGCTCATATTTGCCAACTCTCAAAACAACTAAACTGACTATACTGTAGATGGTTGAAACTAGTGGGAATGTCTAGGATAGCAATATTTAAATGGTATGTGAACTCTGCTTTTAAATTTTGTAGATCAGATAACATATATTTTAATTTTATGAAGATAAACTTTACCAATTTCAATTCTGAAAAGAAATTGGATTCTCAAGTGAGATTTTTTAGACAAGCAACATGTTTCCTTTTGAATATATATATATATATATATATATTTTACTTAAAGATGTGTCTAAACCTAGAGTCTTATTATTGACCAATGTACTTATTTACACAAAATTATATTTATGATACATATATAATGATTAGTTGAAATAAGCAGTAAATACCATGTATTCTTATTTTTAATCAATAATTCATTAATGAGGACATGAGTGTAAATGATGAACATCTTTTTCAAAACCTTTTTTATTGTGGAAAATTTCAGACATACACAAAAGTGAAAGGAGTAGTGTAATAAATCCCCATGAATCCATTAATTAGCTTCAAGAATTATCAACACATGAACAATCTCATCTCATCTATGTGTCTCTATTCCCTCTCCATTTTTTTAATGCGGTAGGTTTTATTGGTTATTTATGGCACCCCACTCCAGTACTCTTGCCTGGAAAATCCCATGGATGGAGGAGCCTGGTGGGCTGCAGTCCATGGGGTCGCGTAGAGTCGGACACGACTGAGTGACTTCACTTTCACTTTTCACTTTCATGCATTGGAGAAGGAAATGGCAGCCCACTCCAGTGTTCTTGCCTGGAGAATCCCAGGGACGGGGGAGCCTGGTGGGCTGCCGTCTATGGGGTCACACAGAGTTGGACATGACTGAAACAACTTTGCAAGCAAGCAGTTTTAAATAAAGCAATGTGTATCTGTCCATCGCACACCCTTAACTATCCCCCCTTGGGTGAGTTCTCTAAATCTGTGAGTCTGTTTCTGTTTTGTAAATAAGTTCAT
This sequence comes from Bison bison bison, assembly GCF_000754665.1. Lineage (NCBI taxonomy): Eukaryota > Metazoa > Chordata > Mammalia > Artiodactyla > Bovidae > Bison > Bison bison. The sequence continues at coordinate 3,235,450 of NW_011495039.1, read as the reverse complement.
TTGTATCAATTTTTTTAGATTTCACATATAAGCAATATCATACTACGTTTCTCTTTCTCTAACATTTCATTCAGCATGACAGTCTCTAGGTCCATCCATGTTGGTGTGAATGGCATTATTTTATTCTTTGTAATGACTGAATAACATTCCCTTGTATATATATACCACAATTTCTTTATCTATTCCTCTGTTGATAGACATTTAGGTTGCTTCCATGTCTTGGTTATTATAAACACTGTTGCAATGAATATTGGGATTCATTTATCCTCTTGGACCATGTTTTTCTCCAGATATATGCCTGAGTAAGATTGCATGATCATAAAGTAACTCTATTTTTATTTTTATAAGGAACCTCCATACTGTTTTCAATAGTGGCTATACGAATTTACATACCCAATAGTGTAGGAGAGTTCCCTTTCTCCAGACTCTCTCCAGCATTTATTGTTTGTGGATTTTTTGATGATGGCAATTCTGACTGGTATAAGGTGATACCTCACTGTAGTTTTATTTACGTTTCTCTAATAATAATAGAGGAATAGAATGAGAAAGACTAGAGATCTCTTCAAGAAAATTAGAGATACAAAGGGAATATTTCATGCAAAGACAGGCATAATAAATGACAAATGATATGGACTTAACAAAAACAGAAGATATAGAGAAGAGGTGGCAAGAATATACAGAAGAACTGTACAAAAAAGATCTTAATGACCTGGGTAACTATGATGGTGTGATTACTTACTTGCAGTCAGACATCCTGGAGTGTGAAGTCAAATGGACCTTAGGAAGCATCACTATGAACAACAATAGTGGAGGTGATGGAATTCCAGCTGAGCTATATCAAATCCTAAAAGATGATGCTGGGAAAGTGCTGCACTCAATATGCCAGCAAACTTGGAAAACTCAGCAGTGACCACAGGACTAGAAAAGGTCAGTTTCATTCCAATACAAAAGAAGGGCGATGCCAAAGAATGATCAAACTGCCAGACAGTTGCACTCATTTCATATGCTAGCAAGGTCATGCTCAAAATCCTCCAAGCTAGGCTTCAACAGTACACCAAGCAAGAACTTCCAGATGTTCAAGCTAGATTTAGAAAAGGCAGAGGAACAAAAGATCAAATTGTAACAACCGTTGGATCATAGAAAAAGCAGGAGAATTCCAGAAAAACATCTACTTCTGCTTCATTGACTATGCCAAAGCCTTTGTGTGGATCACAACAAACTGAAAATTATTTACAGAGATGGAAATACCAGGCCACCTTATTTGCCTCCTGAGAAACTTATGTGAAGGTCAAGAAGTAATAGTTAGAACCTAGCATGGAACAACAGACTGGTTCCAAATTGGGAAAGGAGTGTGTCAAGGCTGTATATTGTCATCCTGTTGTTTAACTTCTCTGTAGAGTACATCATATGAAATGCCAAGCTGGATGAATCACAAGCTGGAATCAAGATTGCCAGGAGAAATATCAATAACCTCAGCTACACAGATGACACCACCCTTTTGGCAGAAAGCAAAGAGGAGTCTTGATGAAGGTGAAAGAGGAGAGTGAAAAAGCTGGCTTAAAACTCAACATTCAAAAACCGATGATCATGGCATCAAGTCCCATCATTTCGTGGCAAATAGATGGGGAAACCATGGAAACAGTGACAGACTTTATTTTCTTGGGCTCCAAAATCACTGAGGACAGTGACTACAAAAGCGATGAAATTAAAAGATGCTTGCTCCTTGAAAGAAAAGCTATGAGAAACCTAGACAGCATATTACAAAACAGAGACATTACTTTGCCGACAAATGTCTATATAGTCAAAGCTATGGTTTTTCCCATAGTCTTGTATGGATGTGAATGTTGGAGCATAAAGAAGGCTGAGCACAGAAGAGTTGATGCTTTTGAACTGTGGTGCTGAAAAAGACTCTTGAGAGTCCCTTGGACTGAAAGGTAAAACTAGTCAATCCTAAAGGAAATCGAAGCTGAATATTCATTAGAAGGACAGATGCTGAAGCTCCAATACTTTGGCCACCTGATTAGAAAAGCAGACTTGTTAGATAAGGCCCTGATGGTGGGAAATGAAGGCAGGGGGAGAAGCTGAATAACAGAGGACGAGATGGTTGGGTGACATCACCGACTCAATGGACAAGAGTTTGAGCAAGCTCCGGGAGATAGTCAAGTACAAGGAAGCCTGTCACGCTGCAGTTCATGGGGTCGCAAAGAGTTGGACACGACTGAGCGACTGAACAACAGTAATTAGTGATGTTAAACACATTTTCATGTGTTTCTTGGCCATCTCTATATCTTCTTTGGAGAAAAGTCTGTTTAAATCTTCTGCCCATATTTTGATTGGATAGTTTGTTTTGATGATATACAGCCACATGGGAAAGTGTTAGTTGCTCAGTTGTGTCTGACTCTGCAACACCCTGGACTGTAGTATTTAATGAGATTTAAACAGCCTCTCAATTCACTTGATAAACTTTAACTGAGCTCCCACTCTTGTCAGACTCTTCTATGAGTGTAATGATGAACGAGATGAATGAACCCCCATTGTCCAGAAGCTCACATGGTACTAGAGGGAGAGACATTAAATTAGTAAATAAAATCAGAACATACAATTTGGAATAGTAATTAGTGCCCTAAAATTTAATTCAAGGAAAAGGAGAAAGATAGGTAGAGGGGGCAGGGATACTCTCATAGATCACATGGTCAATCATGTCCTTTCTAAGGAGGTGACATTTAACAAGGCTAAATAAATATGAAGAGTAGATTCTGTGTGATCCTGCCCTTCCCCCATTATCTTTTCTCCCCTGATTAAAGTCTTGTATGGCACTAATTAATATCATATAACTATAGATGTTATAATACATATATAAGATGATTTTATTGTCTGCTCTCTTGAATAGAATGTGAATCTCAAAACTTAAGGATAGCAGATGCTAAGTCAGTCTTATCCATCATTACATTTCTAAAGGATATATTGTAAATATATCTATCTATAAATATATTCAGTTCTCCAGATGAGGTAGCAAGGGCTCTTAAGTTATCAGGTGTCTTAACCCAAATCCTACAACCTAGTAAATAGAATGAGGAGGTAGAAGGAAAGAAATGAACATGTGCTGAGTGTTAATATGTGCCAGATATTATAATAGGTACTTATCTAAGTCTGTGATCTAATATGGACTTCCCTGGTGGCTCAGATGGTAAAGCGTCTGTCTACAGTGTGGAAGACCTGGGTTTGATCCCTGGGTCAGGAAGATTCCCTGGAGAAGGAAATGGCAACCCACTCCAGTACCATTGCCTAGAAAATCCTATGGATGGAGGAACCTGGTGCAGGAGGAGCTTGGTGCAGGCTACTGTCCATGGGGTCGCAAAGAGTCAGACACGACTGAGCAACTTTACTTTTCACTTTATGATCTAATATAATCCGTAAAGCAACTGTGATAGGCTGAACGTTACCCTCCAAAGGATCCACATCCTGATCCCCAGGACTTGTAAAGGATGCCTGATAACAAAAAGAGACCCTATAGATGTGGTTTGCCTAAGGACCTTGGGAAGAAGAGACTATGTTGGATCATCCAGATGGGCTTTAATCACAGGGGTCTGGTAAGAAGAAGGCAGGAGATCCAAGAGAAAGCAGATGTCTAATTTGGAAACGAGGTTGAGGTGATATAAGGAAGAGCTATGAGCCAATGAATTCAGGTAGCCTTTAGAAGCTAGAAAAGGTAAACAAATGGATAATTCCTTGGAGCCTCTAGAAAGAATGAGTCATGTCAACACCAAGACTTTAGCCCAATTAAATTGATTTGAAACTTCTAGTCTCCAAAACTTTTTTAAGATAATAAATTTGCATTGTTTTAAGCCATCAGGTTTGTGGTAGGTTGTTATAACGCTCACAGGACATTAATACAGCAGCCCAGCTGGGGAACTCAGGTAAAGGTTAGGTACCTCGTTCAGTATCACAACACCTCGGTAAAAGATAGTTAAGTGTTCTGTGTCTGTGTTCTTAGACAGTGCTCCAAAGTTTATCATCATAGGCAGAAATCACTCCCATGTTTCAGGCTGTCAAGTAGTTACAAGTAATTCACAAAGCACTTACAAAATGATGGCATGGCAAGTGTCTGGTTTTGTTTTGCTGGGGTTTTTTGATGGGAAAATATTTATTCATTTTAGGTTTTCACAAGCTCAGCATCAAATACAGGGCTTCCATACCAGAGGCCACCTGCTCCAACAGAACAGCAGTCCTTTATGAATTAGACATTCAACCACATTCTTCAACGCTAAAGTGCCCTGCTTCCATCTCTGCAAAATGAACCTAGCACTTTCGACAAGGTAATTCTACCATGATTGTGCAGCAGTAGCAATGTTTATTGGAGTGTACGATCATTCCATAGTGCTTTCAGCTTAGAATGATTATCAGTATCAGTGGGGTGAGATAGCTGAAAAGTCTGTGACAATAATTCTTAAGAAGAAGGCCATCAAACTGAGGTACAGCAACCGCTCTTCTATTCTGGAGGTAAGTGAGGACCATGGTCCATGTGGCTTATATTTGGTGTGTCATCCTCCAGTCAGATTCCTTGTCTTCAATGGACTCGCCTTTTCTGAGCCATCATTATTGCTTTGATAAAATATAACAGGAGGAGGTGTACCATCTGCTTCTTCATATTCACTTAATGCAGTTCTCTTGACCCTCACACTCACGCCTCGTTCAGTCTAAATAAGATCTAGAAACAAATACTTCATCTGGGTTGTTGAGCTGTGAGCTCAGAAGAGAATACTGGGCCATGGAGGCTCTTTCCCTCCAAGATAAGGTGACCCATGCAAAGCAAATAGAGGCTGACAGTGCCTTAAAGAAAGGCAGACCATGCTACCCCATGGTTGAATGCTTAGGAGTCACAGAAACTCACAGGCTTATCTTGTGGGCTTCCTTGGAGTAGAACACAAGACACTGCTTAATTGAATCCCTGCAGGGTAGATGCATGAATATAATGAAAGCTTTGGGCTTCCCTGGTGGCTCAGTGGTAGAGAATCTGCCTGTGAAGCAAGAGACCCAGGTTTGATCCCTGGGTTGGAAAGACCTCCTGGAAAAGGAAATGGCAACCCACTCCAGTATTCTTGCCTGGTGGAGGAACCTGGTGGGCTGCAGTCCATGGGGTTGCAAAGAGTCGGACATGTCTGAGAGACTAAGCACAACACAAGCAGATGAAAGAGAAAATGCCAAGAAGAGATCCCCAGAGCCCAGCACCCACAATACAATCCTATGCTTGTGGAGATCCATACCCCGCTCCAAGCCCTCTGAAAAAATCCACACAACGTGCCTGAAGACGGCAAACATTCAGGAATGCTGTCATGAAAGAAAACAAAGGCCAGACTACAGAAATAGGAGAAAAGACTTTTGCCCTTCTTCATTCAATTCCTCTTTTCTCACCTCAGTCCAAGAGGAAGCAGGAAAGGAAGGAGAAGGATGAGGGAAAGTGAAAGATAAGTGAAAAAGGCCCTTTCTCATAGGAAGACTTTGACCCGTGGGCCAGTCTTGAATTGTGGAGAAGAAAGAAGCTCTGAATGGAATTTGAGACTGGAGCTGTGATTTAGACTAAATTGAACTTTTGAAGAAAGTTGACTGAGAGTGAGTCATAATAACTGAAGAGGAAATAGAAGTCACTTGGAAGTTACGAGATTTGCATAATGTGCTCTCAGGGAGCAGGGAAGGTTGATCAAAAAGGAATGATAAGTGGAATACTTGGTTAAAAATAGACTTCCAGAACACATTTCCGTCAAATTTAGTTCACTCAATAAGCCAGTTAACCTCAAATGATGTAGGTGGGATAGTTAGGCCTTGAGAGCAGACCTCCCGTCTTACTTTCAGGGCTTCTACGTCATACCATACATAACCTGGTGTCTAATATCCTTAGAAATCACCCTAACATGAGAATTTAGTCTCTCATGTCTTTCCACTGAATGCGCCTCTATAATATATTATAAAATGCAGTGATTTGGGGCTTCCCAGGTGGTATGTGTTAGTTGCTCAGTCATGTCCGACTCTCTGTGACCCCATGGACTGTAGCCTGCCAGGCTTCTCTGTCCATGGGGATTCTCCAGGCAAGAATACTGGAGTGGGTTGCCATTCCCTTCACCAAGGTATTTTCCCAACCCAGGGATCAAACCCAAGTCTCCCGCATTGCAGGTGGATTCTTTACCAGCTGAGCCACAGTTCAATCCATGGACAGAGGGGCCGGGTGGACTGCAGTCCATAGGGCCACAAAGAGTTGGACATGGCTGAAGAGGCTTAACACACAGTGATATTAGTGATCGTCATTCAATTCTATTCCTGCCTTACAGAATCAGATTAACTTTAGATTTCCTTGGTAGGTGTTTTTTTCATCTTATTGTTTTAGTTTCTGGTTTGTGTAAGTTGCCACACTTTGTTCTTGCTTGGAAACAATTCCATTGTTTTATGTAATAGTAAAGTAGGAGAGAGACATGGGATGATGAGAAATTATAAAATGTATTTCCAGGAGCAAAATTTGGAGTATCTTTGCAAACACAAAGACAATATTTGTGTTTCTTTAGGGTTTATGCTTCTAATCGAAGGAGAGAAGGAATAAAGGAAACATTATTTTCTAAATGGTTTCTTGAAAATTTTAAGGTGTCTTGAATGTCAACCAGTAAAGAGACTGTCAATTTAAAGTAATCATGGTTATATGAAATAGATAGAAAATAATATTGGGAAAGGTAAAGCCTATATTTAGTCATTGAGTGGCCTAAGGACATTTAGAAGGTAAATAAAAGCATCCCCTAAATCTGAGACAAATTTAAACACTAAATATTAGTAAAGCTATTATACAAACTGGCTTTTAAGAAGGAAAGCTCTCTTCCTTATCCTGTATTACTTGGAAATTTTAAGAGCCAGCATGTCTCAATTTTTCATTTCTTGCTTTAAATCTTATTCCCCCACCAAAATAGGAAAAAAAATATCCAAGGCATTTAAATCGAAATATGTCAGATTTAAGGATGGAATTTTCTCTCTATTCTCGTTAAATGTCGTGAAAAGCATATTTTCCATCAAAATGTTTTGAGTGTACTATATATGTGTCATTACAGAATGATAAAGGTCTATTCTTTTCCCTATTATAAAATAAGCCGTTCAGCAAGAGTCAGGTTGTCACATCTGGTTGGGATCTTAGGGCTCATCTAGATCACTCCCTTCATGGCTGAATTCTATCATCCAAGATTTCTCATCTGATAAGTTACAGAATTTGAATCAGTGACCATTTCTGCTGACTCTTATCCAGTACACCCATTCTTTCTGAAGAGCGTTTGTCCTTTTTAATTTGGCTTGAAATAGCATACACATTCTTCCCCCTACTCCAGACCCCTCACCCCAAACTACAAAATAAATTTTGGAATAATTTAATCTGTTTTTCAAAGTTCACAGTTGTGTTGCTTTGTGAAGTACCTTTCCCGTTCCATTTTTTTGTCTCTGTATTTCTTCTGCTCTAAGCCTTAACTCCTCAATTGTTCACACATTGGGCATCAATGGACGATACCGTGGCCTAGAAGCTGGGGTCAGTTGTAGGAGAAACAGGACAATCTGTAGAAAGATGGCAAACTAGAGAACTTAGTTTGACCCTTTTCCCAATCATGCAGTGTGCTTGACAAGGTTGTGTTGTAGTTTGTGTCGGATTAGCTATTTGTATCAGCATGAAAATATGATTTTGACCATGTTTCCATAATCACTTCTGAGTTAGATAGGGGAGGCTACAGTGCTTTAACAATAGACTCTGAATGTAATGGCTGAAAAAAGAGACATAAAAAAATTAGTTTTTTTCTGCACAATAGTCTAGGACAGCACTTCTCAAAGTACGAGAACTATAAGGGAAGTAGATTCTTGAGCCCCTCTCTGCATGCTGTTGCTTCAATTGTGTCTGACTCTTTGGACCCCATGGACTGTAGCCCACTAGGCTCTTCTGTCCGTGGAATTCTTCATGCAAGAATGCTGGAGTTGGGTTGCCATGCCCTCCTCCAGGGAATCTTCCCAACCCAGGGATCAAACCTGTGTCTCTTATGTATCCTGCAATAGCAGGTGGGTTCCTTACCACTGGGAAGCCCCACTCTAGATGTACTGAATCAGAAACTCTCGTCTAGAGGGCCAAAAATGTATGTAAATTTTCCAGATATTTCTGATGTACATTAAAATCTGTGGGACAATTTTCCAACCCAGGGAGATATATGTTTATGATAGTGAAAGGGGATATCTCTGCCTTACTAAGTCATTCAGAGACCCAAGTTGATTATATCTCTGCCATCTTCAACTTGCCCTGATGAAACAGGTAAGAGTACAGTGCAGGGTATGTGGGAAGTTTCTTTATCTCTCTTTTTTTTAGGTGTCACTTTTTAAAATTTTTATTGGAGTATAGTTGCTTTGCCTTTCCAGGTGGCTCAGTGGTAAATCTTCCTGCCAGTGCAGGAGACACAAGAGACGGGTGGATCCCTCTGATGGGCAGAGGAGCCTGGCAGGCTACAATCCATGGGGTCACAAAAGTGTTGGACATGACTGAGCAGCTGAACACACCCACACACATGGTTACTTTACAGTGTTATGCTAGTTTCTACTGTAAAGAAAAGTGAATCAGCTACGTGTATACACATACCCCCTCTTTTTTGAATTTCTTTCTCCCCTAGATCACCACAGAGCACTGAGTAGAGATTCCTGTGCTATACAGTATACTATCCTTAGGTATTTATTTTATATATTGTATCAATAACATATATATGTCAATCCCAATCTCCCAATTCATCCCACCTCCTCCTTCCCCACTTGATATCCATGTTTCTTCTCTGTTTCTGCATTGTAAATAAGTCTATACTAATTTTTTTCAGATTCCACATATATGTGCTGATATATGGTATTTGTTTTTGTCTTTCTGACTTACTGCACTCTGCATGAGAGGCTCTAGATGCATCCACATCTCTACAAATGACCCAATTTCATTCCTTTTTATGGCTGAGTAGTATTCCATTGTGTATATGTACCACATCTTCTTTATCCGTTCCGCTGTTGATACACTTTGGGTTGTTTCCATATCCTGGCTATTGTAAATAGTGCTGAAATGAACATTGGAGAGCATGTGTCTTTTTGAATTATGGTTTTCTCTGAGTATATGCCCAGTAGTGAGATTACTGTGTCTCATGGTAGCTCTATTTTTAGTTTTTTAAGGAACCTCTGCACTATTCTCTGGGCTTCCTTGGTGGCTTGGTGGTAAAGAATCTGCCTGCAATGCAGGAGATGCAGGAGACACAGGTTCGATTCCTGGGTCAGCAAGATCCCCTGGAGGAGGTCCTGGAAACCCACTCTAGTATTCTTGACTGGATAATCCCATGGAGAGAGGAGCCTGGTGGGCTACAGTCCATAGGGTGCCAAAGTGTCAGACACAACTGAAGCAGCTTAGCACCCATGCATGCATACTTCTCCATAGTGGCTTTATCAATCTATATTCCCACCACTGCAAGAGGGTTCCATTTTCTCCATACCTGCTCCAGCATTTATTGATTGTAAATTTTGTGATGATGGCCATTCTGACCAGAGTGAGGTGATGTGTCATTCATAGGACCATTGTAGTGCTTCTTACTTACCTTTTGAGGAATTTCAGCAAGTGGCCACAGCCAATTTTAAGGGAGGCTGAAAAATGTAGTGTAACTAGGTATCTTATATCCAGTTGCTATTCAAGAAGGGAGAAGGGATTTTGGTGGATGGTCTTGGCAACAATCACGTAATTATTTTTTGGGTTTACTGGTGATGGGTTTCATCTTTCTTTTTTCTTTAATCTTACATTCCTATTGATGTTTCTTTCACTTAGGTACTTTAATTCTGGCATCCCACAGGAGTGGGATTGCATCATGGGAGCACAAGTAAGAGGGTAATTAAAGAAAGAGTAAGCAGTTAACAGTGCCAGATGCTGCTGAGAAATCGATGAAATGAGCACTAAAAATATCCCCTAGATTTGGCAAAATGCAAGTCCTTGATGACCTTAAGACGGATTGTTCCATAAATAAATGGTACATAGCTATGTTGGCATAAAGTATGCTAGTAGATGCATAGGAGATGAGAAAATGAAGACAGCAAGACAAGTAGTTTCTTTTAAAGACCAACTGTGGAGTGGCAGAGAGATAGGAATGTAAGTAAGGATGATATATGATAGAAGCCTAGGATGACTCCATATTCATGGAAAAGGTCTAGTTGAGAAGGTATGGTTAAATATTAAGGAAAGGGAAGTTAGATAATATTCCTGAGAAATTATAAGGGGGTCTAAACACACAGATGCATTAGCATACTGTATTGGTGTTTTTCTTTCTGGCTTACTTCACTCTGTATAATAGACTCCAGTTTCATCCACCTCATTAGAACTGATTCAAATGTATTCTTTTTAATGGCTGAGTAATACTCCATTGTGTATATGTACCACTGCTTTCTTATCCATTCATCTGCTGATGGACATCTAGGTTGCTTCCATGTCCTGGCTATTATAAACAGTGCTGCGATGAACATTGGGGTACACATGTCTCTTTCCCTTCTGGTTTCCTCAGTGTGTATGCCCAGCAGTGGGATTGCTGGATCATAAGGCAGTTCTATTTCCAGTTTTTTAAGGAGTCTCAACACTGTTCTCCATAGTGGCTGTACTAGTTTGCATTCCCACCAAAAGTGTAAGAGGGTTCCCTTTTCTCCACACCCTCTCCAGCATTTATTGCTTGTAGACTTTTGGATCGCAGCCATTCTGACTGGCGTGAAATGGTACCTCATAGTGGTTTTGATTTGCATTTCTCTGATAATGAGTGATGTTGAGCATCTTTTCATGTGTTTGTTAGCCATCTGTATGTCTTCTTTGGAGAAATGTCTATTTAGTTCTTTGGCCCATTTTTTGATTGGGTCATTTATTTTTCTGGAGTTGAGCTGTAGGAGTTGCTTGTATATTTTTGAGATTAGTTGTTTGTCAGTTGCTTCATTTGCTATTATTTTCTCCCATTCTGAAGGCTGCCTTTTCACCTTGCTAATAGTTTCCTTTGATGTGCAGAAGCTTTTAAGGTTAATTAGGTCCCATTTGTTTATTTGTGCTTTTATTTCCAGTATTCTGGGAGGTGGGTCATAGAGGATCCTGCTGTGATGTATGTCAGAGAGTGTTTTGCCTATGTTCTCTAGGAGTTTTATAGTTTCTGGTCTTACATTTAGATCTTTAATCCATTTTGAGTTTATTTTTGTGTAAGGTGTTAGAAAGTGTTCTAATTTCATTCTTTTACAAGTGGTTGACCAGGTTTCCCAGCACCACTTGTTAAAGAGATTGTCTTTAATCCATTGTATATTCTTGCCTCCTTTGTCAAAGATAAGGTGTCCATATGTGTGTGGATTTATCTCTGGGCTTTCTATTTTGTTCCATTGATCTATATTTCTGTCTTTGTGCCAGTACCATACTGTCTTGATGACTGTGGCTTTGTAGTAGAGCCTGCAGTCAGGTAGGTTGATTCCTCCAGTTCCATTCTTCTTTCTCAAGATCGCTTTGGCTATTCGAGGTTTTTTGTATTTCCATACAAATTGTGAAATTATTTGTTCTAGCTCTGTGAAGAATACCGTTGGTAGCTTGATAGGGATTGCATTGAATCTATAAATTGCTTTGGGTAGTATACTCATTTTCACTATATTGATTCTTCCAATCCATGAACATGGTATATTTATCCATCTATTAGTGTCCTCTTTGATTTCTTTCACCAGTGTTTTATAGTTTTCTATGTATAGGTCTTTAGTTTCTTTAGGTAGATATATTCCTAAGTATTTTATTCTTTCCATTGCAATGGTGAATGGAATTGTTTCCTTAATATGGAATTTAGAAAGATGCTAACAATAACCCTGTGTACGAGACAGCAAAAGAGACACTGATGTATAGAACAGTCTTATGGACTCTGTTGCAGAGGGAGAGGGTGGGAAGATTTGGGAGAATGGCATTGAAACATGTATAATATCATGTATGAAACGAGTTGCCAGTCCAGGTTCCATGCACGATACTGGATGCTTGGGGCTAGTGGACTGGGATGACCCAGAAGGATGGTATGGGGAGGGAGGAGGGAAGAGGGTTCAGGATGGGGAACACATGTATACCTGTGGTGGATTCATTTTGATATTTGGCAAAACTAATACAATTTGTAAAGTTTAAAAAAAAAACTAAAAACATTCAAAAAGCGAAGATCATGGCATCCAGTCCCATCACTTCATAGCAAATAGATGGGGAAACAATGGAAACCATGACAGACTATTTTCTTGGGGTCCAAAAATCACTGCAGATGGTGGCTGCAACTGTGAAATTAAAAGATACTTGCTCTTTGGAAAAGAAGTTATGACAAACCTAAACAACATATTAAAAAGCAGAGACATTACTTTGCTGACAAAGGTTCATGTAGTCAAAGGTATGGTTTTTCCTGTAGTCATTCATGTATGGATGTGAGAGTTGGACCATTAAGAAAGCTGAGCACTGAAGAATTGATGATTTTGAGCTGTGATGTTTGAGAAGACTCTTGAGAGTCCCTTGAACTGCAACGAGATCAAACCAATCAATCCTAAAAGAAATCAGTCCTGAATATTCATTGGAAGGATTGATGCTGAGGCTGAAGCTCCAATACTTTGGCCACCTGATGCAAACAGCCAACTTGTTGAAAAAGACCCTGATGCTGGGAAATATTAAATGCAGGAAGAGAAGGGGATGACAGAGGACAAGATGGTTGTATAGCATCACCAACTCAATGGACATGAGTTTGAGCAAGCTCTGGGAGATTGTGAATGACAAGAAAACCTGGCTTGCTGCAGTCCATGGGGTCACAAAGAGTTGGTCACGACTTAGCAACTGAATACATGTTGTCACGAATGCAGAATTTCCTTCTTTTTAAAGGTTGAATAATGTTTCTATATATATATCATTTAAATTAGATAGAAGAAAAGCATTCCAAATAAAAATATGTTTATAGCCTCTCATAAAAAAAAAAAAAAACACACAGATGGGAGGAGTTGCCTTAGATAGGAAAAGAAAAACTCCCTCTAATGTAATAGGAAAGATGGAGACATACTGGGGAAGAGAAGAAAGTTTGAATCAATCATTGGGAAAACTGAGAAAGGAAGTTTCTAGAGTAATGCAGATGGACTGCTGAGCCGTATGAAAGACCTGATTGAAGCTACTTTGCACAAATCTACATAAAATCATTGTGATAGGCTGTTAATATTATATTGCTTTGCCATATTAATTTGGATGCTATCAACCCTAAAACTTACATGTATTGAAGTGTCTGTTCGTTTTTTACAAACATTAAAAAACTGACCAAGAGTAGGAAAATTATTATTTTTTTCTTTTTTGCCTAACTCTGCTTAATTAATCTGTGGTAAGAATTCCTTAGTCAGCGGGCTTCTTACAAATATAACACTTTGTGAAATTCAGTAACTCTCTCAAGACTTCAAAATGAGCACTCA
>NW_011495039.1:3213708-3221865 GCF_000754665.1 Bison bison bison | reverse complement strand
CTTTGTCAATCATTAGACATTTTTTTAAATGGAATCTGCCTATAAATTGTGAAGGCACTTGGATATTTATCCCAGGTCAGGTTGTTTCAGCCTTGTAATCTGCCTGCTGTCAGCTTCTGGGTGTAGGATTCATTTTGCTGGAGCCCACCATGTTGCCCTGGAGAAGGGCATGGCAACCCACTCTAGTATTCTCGCCTGGAGAATCCCATGGACAGCGGAACCGGATGGGCTACAGTCCATGGGGTCGCACAGAGTCGGGCACGACTGAAGCAACTTAGTACCATGTTGCCCTGGAAAGTTAACTTCCCTTTCCAGGCTCTTACAGTCTGGGCCACATTGCATCACCCTAATAATGGCAAGTACAAACTTGCTCCATGGAAGAAAAGCTATGACAAACCTAAACAGTATGTTAAAAAGCAGAGGCATTACTTTGCCAACAAAAGTCCATATAGTCAAAGCTATAGTTTTTCCATTAGTCATGTGTGGATGTGAGAGTTGGACCATAAAGAAAGCTGAGTACCACAGAATTGATGCTTTTGAACTGTGGTGTAGGTGAAGACTCTTGAGAGTCCCTTGGACTGCAAGGAGATCCAACCAGTCCATCCTAAAGAAAGTCAACCCTGAATATTCACTAGAAGAACTGATGTTAAAGCTGAAGCTCCAATTCTTTGGCCACCTGATGCAAAGAGCCAACTCTTTTGAAAAGACCCTAATGCTGGGAAAGATTGAAGACAGGAGGAGAGGGTGATGATGGAGGATGAGCTGGTTGGATGGCCTTACTGCCTCAATGGACATGAGTTTGAGCAGGCTCTGGGAGATGGTAAAGGACATGGGGTCGCAAAGAGCTGGACATGACTGAGTGAACAACAACAACAACCAGACATCTGGGCTTCCCTCATGGTCAGGTGGTAAAAAATCTGCCTGTCAATGCAGGAAATGTGAGTTCTATTCCTGGGTCAGGAAGATCCCCTGGAGAAGGAAATGACAACCCACTCCAGTATTCTTGCCTAGGAAATCCCATGGACAGAGGAGCTTGGTGGGCCACAGTGTATGGGGTTGCAAAAGAGTCAAGCACAACTTAGCAACTAAACAACAACAACCAGACAACAACGGATAACCCTTCGGCTCATGATTCAAATCAGCCCATCCTCACAAGCCTTATAAACCTGACTCTACCTTGCCTGCCAAAGCTACCTGTATGGTGTCACCCCCTCGCTGATTGCAGCTCCCTGAGTGGCCCTGCCCAGCGGCCAGCTCTCCGAAATTGCATTAAGTAACAAAGTGTTCAGCCTTTCATCTGCATGAATCAGTGTGTTGTATGCCACCATCAAAAGAATTCTTCAACTCTTATAAAACAATTGGCGCTGTGGTCAAAACCACTGACTTTTGGATAACTTCTTGGGAGACCACTCCTGGCCCACTAATTGGCTCCAGACCATGGAGAGAGCAGTTTGGGAATGGAATTTGAGCTTGAGCTTTAGTCTTGAAGCCTGAGGCCCCTTGAGCTATGCTTTCCAGGCCAGAAGATTCTGCAGGTCTGCTTTTAGTCACAGTCTGTTTGCCAGAGACCCGTTCCAGGGGATTCTTCTTGGTGGTGGTGGTAGTTTCTTTGTTATTGTTTTGGGCAGAATTCTGGTTGATCTGTGTGTTTCATGGGGCTCCTGTTCAGGGAGATGTTGATAGGGCTCCCCCATAGGAGAGACCACCCCATAAGAGAGAAATGGCAGCTGGGTCTCATTTTGGTGTTGCTCGAGTAGGGGTAGAAACTACTTGTCTTTGCTGCTGTGTATCTCATTGGAACGTTATGCTCTGTAGATTCTCAGGAATATCATAGGCTGCACCTTCAGGGACCTGCTGTGTGTGTGTTAGTTGCTCAGCTGCGTCCGACTCTTTGCAACCTCATGGATGGTAGCCTGCCAGGCTCCTCTGTTCATGGGATTCTCCAGGCAAGAATACTGGAGTGGTTTGCCATTTCCTTCTCCAAGAGATCTTCCTGACCCAGGAATCGAATCAGTGTTTCTTATGTCTCCTGCATTGCCGGGTGGGTTATTTACCACTGATGCTGCCTGGGAAGCCCGTACATATATATAATATACTGTATATATATTTTAAACAAAGGTCCACAACTTAAAACAATTGAAAATCCAAAATTTACTAGAATAATTTCTTCAACAAAAGGATTCAAAGGCCAATGATTAGGTTCTAAATTTACTTTAGCAAGTTCTAAAGTGTACCAGTTGACAAAGCTTCATGCACTTAATTGTACTGGATCTCATATTACAGTTTTGTCAGAAGATCCTACTAAATTTAAATATGCAACCCCCTCTAACCTTAGGAGAGTAACTAACTATGAAAGAGAAAAAATAGATATTCTTCATTTTAAGTTATAGCCCTGCCTACATTTCCCATAGTCATAATATCTGTAGCCCTAAAATATTCTATATTGGATATGGACACTGAAACAATGAGTAATAAGTTGAAGCTAGGTAATGACTTGATATAAAAGGACTCCATGTGCCTCCCAATGAAAATAGTTAAGATGGCCCAATGAGTTAAAACAGGGCCTTAAAAAAATTCAAGCTTTATGTAAGACCTAATTACTATAGGTGCTATATTAATTAGGTGATTATGTCCACCACCTCTCTATCTAATAGTCACATTTTACCTATACTTAAACCTCTTATAACTGAAGGAAAAAAAGGACAATGCCTCACAGTGGATCACTACATTAAGGCTACTTATGTCAGAAGGGATGGCCACTGTGGCAAAAACATGGGAGAGAAACCACAAAAAATGAAACAACACAATGAAGTGTGCCAGGAAACATTCAAACGCAGTGGTGACAGAAAGCAACATGTGAAAGCTCACATCCCAGTGTGTGTCAGGGGACAAAACTGTGGTAGAAGCCACACAACTGTGCTTGGTCTCGAGAGTCATATTTTCTCCCTGCTTGAGGAAAATCACCCTTTTATGTGCAAACACACTAGCTGGTGCTAAAGATTTGCAGTAAAACATAGCCTCACAGGGAACACCGTTGTGCATGATACTGACGGGCAGAAAATGAAATTTGAAGTAATAGCATCTCATGAAAAATTGAGTTGGGCCGTTCATCTCAGTGGATATATCCCTTCTAAAAGGAAGCACCAGTGAGGCTTATCTCTGCCTTAATACAGAGTCACTAAGTAGTATTGATCTCAACAGTTGTAGTAATTATTCTCAGCTAAATATAAGATTGTATCATTGGAAGGACTGCAAACCAATAAGTTTAGTTATTTTCTCTAAGAAACATATTTCTCTTTATTAAAAACACTGAGTTGGAAAAATAAAAAATGACAGGCATTCCTATTAGTGGCTCCTTCACAACAAAGGTTTTATCAACCTCTTCTCACATCTGCAGGAATTTTAGGATGCTTATGGGGCCCATAGGTTGCCCTTGGGTTTTTGGATGTTAGCAACTGAGCTTACTCCTTAGAAAGAAAGTTATGACCAACCTAGATAGCATATTGAAAAGCAGAGACTTTGCCAGCAAAGGTCCATATTGTCAAGGCTATGGTTTTTCCAGTGGTCATGTATGGATGTGAAGAAAGCTGAGCACTGACGAATTGATGCTTTTGAACTGTGGTGTTGGAGAAGACTCTTGAGAGTCCCTTGGACTGCAAGGAGATCCAACCAGTCCATTCTAAAGGAGATCAGTCCTGGGTGTTCTTTGGAAGGAATGATGCTAAAGCTGAAACTCCAGTACTTTGGCCACCTCGTGTGAAGAGTTGACTCATTGGAAAAGAGGTAGGGATTGGGGGCAGGAGGAGAAGGGGACAACAGAGGATGAGATGGCTGGATGGCATCACTGACTCGATGGATGTGAGTCTGAGTGAACTCCGGGAGTTGGTGATGGACAGGGAGGCCTGGCGTGCTACGATTCATGGGGTTGCAAAGAGTCAGACACGACTGAGCGACTGAACTGAACTGAACTGAACTGAGCTTGGCTCAGGGCTATACACCACTAGACCAAAAATCACTTGCCACATACTGGCCTTTCCTAGAAATGGTGGCTCTCAGAGATCCCTAAGCATGTGACCTTCTGTACCCAGTTGGCAATTATTCCCTGGTTTATAAATGCAGCACCCCTCAAACTTAGCACCTCTACTTAGTCCTTCTTTAGGGATGAAACCAGACCTGAGTTTTCTGGGATATTCCACCTGAGGAGCACTTGGTCTTTCCTATCCTCAGTCTCTTGCCAGATGACAGGCTGCTCGATAAGGCTGTCTTTCCCCTAGTTACCTTAGCTACCAACGGAGTCCCTTGGGATCAACTGATGGAACGGAATTTCAGTTTTGTCGACTATTGGGCGGCATTGCCACCATCATAAATGATGAAGCTCAATGGTATAGCTATCAGGGAAGGTGCTCAGATGGTAAAGAATCTGCCTGCAATGCAGAAGATCTGGGTTCAATCCTCAGGTCAGGAAGATCCCCTGGAGAAGGGATTGGCTACTCACTACAGTATTCTTGCTTGGAGAATTCCATGGACAGGCCTGCAACCCACAGAGTCACAAAGAGTCAGACACAACTGAGCAACTAACATTTTGGGGTTCCCTTATGGCTCAGCTGGTAAAGAATCTGCCTGCAATGCAGGAGACTTGGATTCAATTCCTGGGTTGGGAAGATCCCCTGGAGAAGAGAAAGGCTACCCACTCCAGTATTCTGGCCTAGAGAATTCCATGGACTGTATAGTCCATGGGGTCGCAGAGTCGGACACGACTGAGCGACGTTCACTTAACTTCGCTTCACTTCAGTGGTATAGCAGTGCTTCCCATCTCCCAAGTGGTAAGAACTTTACAAGTCTGTTATAAAGACAGGGCCCAAGAGTCAGAAAATTTGCCATACTTCAGACAAGCATTTTAGCACTGGACGCCCTCATCAGTGAATTACTCTGTATGCATTTTTCTTTTCTTTTTACATATACATATTCTTGAGTCATTGCCTAAAAGTTGTTCCCTCTGTTCAGGATAAAGAACTCTGTGAACCTCTTTGTTCACAGCCCAGAATAGAAATCAAGGTCACACATATCTCTGCATGTATTAAGGTCACAATATAAGGCTCCAGCAGGTCACTCCTTATCCCTTTGGGCATTCCAGACACTGCTGACAGTGATCAAGGCACATATTTCACTTCTCAGAATACACGGTGCTGGGCTGCTGGACTGGCAGCCAATAAAACTCAATTCTCCAGTAGGTCCCAGACAGCTGGTATAATTGAGAGGCCTAATGAGCCCCTCAGAATCTCTCTGTTCAGTCAAGAGACGACAAACCACTGGACACTGTCTATCTTGCCCCCAGGCACTAATCCCTCTTAAGTCAAAGCTTCTTAGCCAACTCATACCACACACTAGCCTTCAGAAAATCCTTCCTTTAGACATTTGCTTTATTTAAAGGGAAAGATGTCTGGCTACTTGTATATAAAGATGCGTTATGCGTTATATGAGGTCCTTTAATAATGTCTTTTCCTGCTATTATAGATTTCAGTTCTGTTCCCCTCTCATAGACCCATTAACCATAGATTGTCTCATGAGCCAGGAACCTGCCCATCTGACATGGGACTCATTTGAGCCCAAACTTCCACCACTCCAAGAATCTTCATCAATATCCAGGATAATTAATCTTGGCTCTCCAGCTGATTTCTTCCAGAAAATTAAAATTATTTCCCTGGGAACATTCCCTTTGACAGTGTGGGCTAACAAAAGGGATAAAACTGGACTTAGTAAATAAAATGAAGATAACATGAGGAGATAATAATAAAACCAACATCATATCCCAAATAATGATGAAGTCAGACAACCCCTTATTGGTAATTATACATGCCAAAGGAAAATCTACATCAAAAAATAAGCCTTTCAAGTGCAGTCACATACTATTCTGTTGACCTGGAGAAGGAAATGACAACCCAGTCCAGTATTCTCACTTGTAAAAATCCCAAGGACGGAGAATCCTGGCAAGCTACAGTCCATGGGGTGCAAATGAGTTAGACATGACTGAGCGACTGAAGAACTTGATCTTGTTGCTATTGGTCCGGATGCTTTCATTGATTTGCAATTCAGAGGCTCCAGTCCTCCAGCTAAGTTACTGTTTCAACCAAATTTGGCAGTTTCTGGAACCCACATCCCTACAACCTGATGTCTTCACTGGCTTGCCTATTACCCACCAAACCAGCAACTGAGGAAGAGGGCCCATGGTAATTGGCTACATTGGAGGATTTGCCTATGGGGCAGTGCTGGAGCTCCACACTCAGCCGCAGATATTTTAATTTACAAACATGACATCCCATTAACAAGATGTACCCCGAATAGGTCATGTGATTTAAAACCTGTCTGCAATAGAATCCCATTTGTCATCCATCTAGACAATCTCTTGGACAGTAGAAGCTTTTAGATTTGGCCACCCTTCATTAGGAATTTAATTATGTCAGTTGGGTTCTGGTGCTTTGGATCACTTATGGCAATTTCATTGAGGCAAACGTCATCTTTGTTAGCTGTACATCCACAAAGCCTTGATTTAAAAAATGTTTTTAAGTCAAGCTCCCAGGATCAAAATCATCTTCATATTTTACAAGAGGCTCAGTCTTGTTATAATACTATAGAGCCACAAAAACAAGACCCTTATTAACTTGAGTGGGTATCCATTTATAAAGATACTTCAGTCCCATATCCCAAATTGCTTTGCCCTAGACTAGGAGTTTGTTCTTGGAAAAGATACCATGTTAGATAATACTACCTGGGCCTAATACTTGGAAATCGCACCCTGTGACAGAGACAGCTACCCCTGAACATTGAGACCACCATCCCAGCAACACTCTCCAATTGACTCTCCTAAGATACCAACCAACTGGACACAGACTCTTTATTTTATTTATTTATTTTTTGAGATTTGGGATTCTGTGTGTTTCTCGACTTATGCTGTTTACTTAGCCTATGGTATGCTCCTTGCTCTATATCTACACTTACAGACCTAAAGGGACATCTTATAAAGGTTACTGCTGTCCGTGCCATTCTAAAAATTAATAGAAATTATTTCTTCCCCAAATAGGTAACTGCCTCACATTGGTCCACCTTTTACTTGGACCTCCCACTCTGTAGAGCCTTCTCCCGCTTCCTCTCTCCCTCCAGCTTGCCACCACAATCACCCACCCTATAGGTATGGCCACCATAACCACCCCTTCCCCTTGGCTATAAACAGATACCACTAACCTTTACATATACCTTACTGAACTAGCAATACATGTGTGTGTGTGTATGTGTGTGCTTAGTCATGTGTGATTCTTTTACGACCCCATGGACTGTAGCCCATCAGGTTCCACTGTCCATGGGATTTTTCAGGCAAGAATACTGGAGTGGGTTGCCATTTCTTTCTTTGGGGGATCTTCCCAACCCAGGGATGGAGCCTGCATCTCCTGAGTCTCTTGCATTGGCAAGTGATTCTTTCCCACTGTTCCAACCGGGAAGCCCTAAGCAGTTCATACTCTCCATCTACAAAACTGCTGCGCCTACCACCTTGACTCAGGGAATACAAGATAATATTGTCAAAAATATATTGTTTGGACATTTACACACCTTACAAGCCCACCATGATATTGTTAGAGACTTCCGAATTTCAGGTCAGTTTTTTGCCTTACAAATAGGAAACTTGGTTACAGGTTGACCTACTTATACTTCTACTTGTTTTCCTCCTTCTGACTCTCATGATAAAATATTTTCCTAGGCAATTTAGAGGAACATATATGCTACTCTCTGATATTTCCTCTACTACCTAGGCTACTAAAATTCCTTAGATAATTGAGCTGAGAACTGATGCCGAGACAACAAAAGGTCAACTGTAATATAGTTTTGGTTTTGTGCTGTCTAGACTCAGTTTTGAGGACCTAAATAATAGGTGGTCAGTCCCCTTCTTGAGCAACTGATTAAGTCCACACTCCAACCATGTCCCCTATCAGGCTCCCACCTTCAGAACCATTGTGCCTCCATGCTAACTGCCTCAAGGTCAGGAAGCAGGCGACTGAGGACGGCCCCTATGACCTGAGCCGGAAAAAGCAACCAAAGTAGCCAGCCCACAGGGATCCCTCTGGACCTAGCTGATCCTCTCTCCTCTACCCTCTATAGCTATAGCTT
>NW_011495039.1:3212496-3213608 GCF_000754665.1 Bison bison bison | reverse complement strand
CTATAGCTTGCTGGTGCCTGATGGGGTGGTAGGGAGGGGAATTCTTGCATGTCCCTGTCTGGTAGCCATCTCTTCTTTGGAACTCTACATGACAGGGAGTTCTCCTTTTCATCTATCTAAATGTCAGTGTGTTTTGTTCCTCTATCAAAAAATCTTTAAATCTCTTGAAACATGTAGTTTATTTTCTGTGACTATAAAGCAAGAACAGGAATGTTTCACTCAAATCTGAAGTTTCTAAATTCTTAGGATTGCCCCAAAGCAAAAATGAGTCACCTTAAGTTTCCGCAAATTTAAATGCATTTCCACCTCCAGTAAAGCCTTGTGACCTAAATGTCAAAAGAACCTAAATGTCAGAAGAAGGTTAAACTCGTACAGGCATTGATTCATCTTAATCATTGTCCTTTTTTGTCTTCGTATTTCTCCTGTCGTTCTGTTCAAATCAGTTTTATCTGTTTCCTCTGATCTCAGTTTTTTTGAGTCATTGGTATTCTAGAATGGCACTCTTCAACGCACTAGCTCTTAGTCAAAGTTAAATGAAATACAATAGAATCTTTTATTCCTAAGTTACACTCACCACATTTCCAGGTCTCAGTAGGCACATGCTACCAGTTGTGACTATACTGGTGGGTGCAAAAAGGCATTTCTTGCATTGCAGAAAGTCCTATTGAACAGCTGTCTTCTGGAATACCAGTGCCTATTAATTTCTTCAACTACTTCCAGTATTATTTGTAGACATTGTATTATGGAATATATCAGTATTTTAGGTGAATGTTTGCTAACTGAAGGATAAGATAAAACAACCTAGGAGAAAAAGTGATGAAAAGTAAGAATGAAAGCATGCACTTAGAGGAAAAAAATCATTTTTAACCTAAAGAAGACAGATATACCAATTATGATAAAAGATTCTGTGCAATCTTGGTATCCCTAATCCTTTTGGATTAGTCTTTTTTTTTTTTTCCTACCAGAGATAGTATATTATCTTGGATTTGATCTCTACACTTCTGGGTGGTAAATGTTTTCCTGGGCACACATGTAGTAATACAAAACAAAAACAGCAAGCATTTGCTTTTATGCAATGTCCAGAAGACTTTCCTCAATGGATCTGAAAATAT
>NW_011495039.1:3202733-3212396 GCF_000754665.1 Bison bison bison | reverse complement strand
ATGCTCCTGATAATATGGTTGGCTATCCAGACAGAGTGTGGGCATAATGTGAATAGGTCATCATGAATCCTTTTGGGTTGTACTGCCTATTAAGTCTTGCTGAGTGGAAGCATGGTGACTTTCCCAATTAGATATGCATTGCAGCAACGTACATTCATCTCAGTTCAGCAAACCACACACTCACTTAGAACATACACGAAACATTGTCCAGCACTGGTACTGGTTTTGAAGTAGCCTGAGCGTGTGTCTGAAAACTGGGGATGGTTCCCCACATATCATGCTTAAGATTAAACCTTGATAAATTCACATTTTATAAAATGCATATTATTTGATCTGCCTTTTTGAGCAGCAGTATGTGGCCATGATTATCAGCTCATTTTATATATCCTGTGTGTATGTGTGTGTGTGTTCACGTGTGCTGTGTGTGTGTGTGCGTGGCAGTGTTTGTAACCCTTGGCACTGTTGACATTTGAGTCATCTGCAACTGTGTCAGTCTCTGTTGTGAAGGAGGGCCTGCTCTATGCATTGCAGAACGTTTAGCAGCATCCATGTCCTCTACCTAATAGATGCTGGTAGCACCCGCTCATTTGTGTCACCCCCTCAATGGTGACAAACAAAAATGTTTCCAAATGTTGGCATATGTCCCCTGGGTGGCAAAATAGCCTGTATTTGGGAAGCTCTGTTCTATGATCATTTCTCAGAATTATGAATATGTTCATAAGTATGTTTCTATAAATGTAAATATAGCACATGAACATGCTACTGACAGCAAATATTCAATATTGCTTTTGGCCTCCAATCCCTCTGCACTAAACCAGTCTGAGATGCTATGGTATAAGGTAAATACTCAAATCTGCAAATATCAAATCTGTGACTTGTGCAAATTGCATACGTGGAAATAAAACCCTTGGTTAATAATACCAAATCAAAATCACCTCTATGTAATCTATCTTTATTAATAGAGCCCTGAGTAAACACATCATTTTTTTACTCAACTAAAAGATAGTCCTTTTAGTGCAGAGAAATTATTACGTTTGGCCATGTCTAAGTCACTGTTTTTGAAGTGAAATTACAAGGCTGATGAAGATGCAGTGCTACTTCTCAGAGTCCAGCCAATGAGAATGATTATAGTTTATAGTTTATCCTCCACAAAATGATAGATCTTACCCTGCTGGCACAGTCAGTGACGAGTCTGCCTGCAATACAGTAGACCTGGGTTCGATCCTTAGGTCGAGAAGATCCCCTGGAGAAGGAAGTGGGCAACCCACTCCAGCATTCTTGCCTGGAGAATTCTATGGACAGAGGTGCCTTGCAAGAGTTGGACATGACTTAGCGACTAAACCACCACACAAATCAGAAAATGTAAAATTAAAAAACAACAACAGCAAAAGCTTTTGAGTTTGGAATTTGAGTATGGTGAGGTCTCCTTTGCCCTGAGAGCCTCGTATATCCCTTTATTTTAATTAGGATTGATTACCCATAGATAAGGAATTATGACTGGCCATATTCACACATGCATGAAGGGCATTAAGATCTCAAAATGAGGCTGCACAATCAGTCACAGATACATGTTGCCTGGATTGAAAAAGAAGGCAACGTTCTTCCAAATTTAAGCCTGGAATCCTTTACTGGTTAATATCCACGTTTCATTTATCCACGTTTCATTCATCCACGTTTCAATTACTATTTTAAAAAATAAATCCTATAATTTTGTGTGAAAGCTTAATTATTGTATCATAGTTTGATGTTAGTTTCTAAAAAGGCATTTTAAATATAGAGAATTATAATCCTTTTTGTGTGTATATATAAATATATATATTTAAATATATGCATATATTTAAATATATTTATATAAAGTGTATATATATATGAAAACTATATATATATAGTTTTCATTTTTAATATGCTGGTGACCTAAAAATGGGATTTCTCTCCATCTTTGAGAGATTCTGCAAGTGTTCTCCTTGCTTATCGTGACATCCATCTGCAAAGTGTTGGAGTAAGAGGTGATTAAACCACTAAGTGCAACATCTGAAGTTTCAATGACAACCCTTTGGCATGAAAGGTGAGGACCGAAAGTGTTTTGCCAAGATGCGAGGGACGGAATCCAGAATTCAGGACTATCAGCACCATATCACTCTTGGAGTCCAAAAATATTAAAAAGGATTTAACAAAATAATTAAACCAGGCTCATGACTAGAGGAGCTTTTGCATTTGGCAAAGGCACTTGAGAGCAGGCTCTTCCTTAGCAACCACTTAATCATGATCTCATGGCTTGTTCACCCATATCCCCATCATCCATTCAGATGCTTGTTTTTGTGTGTGTGTATTTCATATGTATGGATATATTTATATATCCATCAGTTAGTCTAGAGTTTCCATCTGCTTTGCTTAAGGAAAACACATTTACCTGTAATATATTAGATAGCCTATTTTTCAACATTTTAAAATATAAAGCGCATCAGGAATCAGCACTAATATTTTCTCAGATAAATCTCTGCACTGATTACCATGAAGTACATTGATGTCACTATCACTATGACAACATTATGACAAGAACTAGTCACTCTCAGCTACCTAGTAAAAGGAATTGTCATCTGTATTTGCGAATAAAATGTAACACACATTAGAATTTCTATTTTCCTGCATAAATTATTACCTTAATGGCTAGGGAGTGCCGAATCACAATTGGACGAAGAACCCATTCCCGTTTATGTTTCCCTAAAGGTAAGATTTGACTATTTGAGGACTCTATACTTTAATTTTTCAGGAGGTTAGAAAGGAATCAATTGTTTTATCGTTATAAGGAACTATTGGAGGCAATAAGTACTCTTCATCTGCTTTTTTGTTTTGTTTGTTTTGCATTTAAGGAAGCACAGAGCTGTGGTATCAACAAACGGTCTGAATAAATAAGTGAGCTTTGGGATCTATTTGAAGTTTTCTTTGTGAAGCAGTATTTGAATCAGTCTGTATGCTTTTAGGATTTTGCATAATTTTTAACTTTTAGCTTCTTGTGATAGAAGTGAGTCACCGTCTTGTCTTGTACTGTTCTGTTTTTAATTAAGCAAGGATTCAAAACCATGTTTTCATTGTTAGCTTTAAAAATAAGTTGACTCTCATGCGTTCTGTGTTCCCCTCCCAATAGGGATATCCTATAGAAAATAAACAAAGGTATGCTGTACCCGTAGAGAGAAAATATTAGTCCCCCTAAACACACTCTGCTGCCTATATTTTTAGATTATTTATGCTCAATTTTGTACTTGTTTTGGTTTGTACAGTAGAGTGTCAGCATTCTGACATTTGTTGCTTAGAGAACTTTATCACCACACAACATGACATGAAACATTTGACAAATGTCAATCTTCCCAGGAATGTTTGCCTTTTTATTTGATCTGAGCCAAATAGAAACTCTTTAGAGGAATTCCTTCTTTATAAAACTTGGTTGACCTATAAAAAGGAAAGCAAAGGTATGACCTACCTATCTGGATTTTGAAATTCTACCTTTCATTTCGAGAGTTAAGATAATATGACAGATATCATATAGAAACAGGAGTTGCAGTCATAGAGTTAGTCAATGTGTTCCCTTAATTACAAAATCCTTAATGAACATGATTGAAAGACTTTTCTTAATTGTAAATGTATGTTGCATCATTTGGTGCTAGACACACTGAAGGAAAAATAAACATTTTTGACAAAAGGCGTGCTATTCCAACTATATTATTTGATGCAAAAACTCAAGTATGTTTTTGTGTTACTCAAGTATCCATCTGAAACAGTTGGGGAAAATAATTGCAAAAAAATTGAACATGGATAATATTTATCTGTAAACATCCTGAAGTTTCTCTGAGAAGTGATATGATTAACTCGACATTCAATATGTATATATTTTTGTATAAGTCTCTGTCTTAGAACACAAATGTACATATTCTGATTATACTGTTTTTTCTCCCTCCCTGATTATGCTGTTTTTTAAATTAAACAACTTTTGTTTTCCAAATTCTACTTATGATAGCTGTATTAAACACCATAGACAAAGAAGAAAATAAATATTTCAATAGAAGATGTTTTGAAAATATTTCAATGGCATCTGAAGCAAAAATTAAACACAGATAAGCATAGATATGAAGAGAAGAAAAATAATTAAAAGTCTGCTGGATATGCAGAAACAAGAGAAGAACGAATTTCAGACTTGTATTTTTAGTGGGAAAACAATAACAACTTCAAATTGATTGCTTTAAAAAATTTGTGTCCAGGAGGCATAATTCCCCTGCAAATTATAGTTTCTATTTTAAAGTAAGCCTTTAGCAGAGCATATTGTATATAACTAAAAAAGTCTGCTCAGTATCACTCATCTAACCTATTTTTATCATATAATAACACAAGCATTAGATTTCCTGTATCCTCTATAAAGTTAACCTAATTTCTACAGCCTTTTCCCATGCACACAGACACAAACATACATTTACATGCTTTTATGTTTCTTCTTCTCTGTAACCCATCTGATATGGTTTACAATTAAAATTATTGTATTTTTATGTCTGTCCTTTAAAATTCTTACGAAAGTAAACAAACTTAAAACTCAGTTCCCTGAGAACAATTTTTTATTTGAAGATTTAAGCAGCCACAGATATTATGGTAATCTCTGAGAGAGCTAGGGCATCAGAATCATAAAGGAGTTCAAATCTTAAGGAATATAGTTTAGGTCTAATAGGATATTAATCCTACTAAATTAATCACTTTAACATGATGACTGCTCCCTCACCTAGTGTTTTAGATTTAAGTTCTGTGATTTTATAGCGCGTCAGAAATAGAAGACGGTGAAGTACTCTTCTTTTTCTTTCTTTAGGATTTAAAAAGCAAGTGTTTTATTTAATTGCTCTGGAAATAAATAAGATTTACTGCTTATAAATTTAGAGAGAAAGGACAGCATAATCTCTGTGTTATACACAGACTGATTTATTGCAGATCGCCTATTTAAGTTACATCAAATAGCTTTTACCACACACAGGGAATCTTAACATTTGAAAAAGTACTCAATTTAAAATGGAAACTTTTTTCTAGTATGTATGTTAGAGCATATATCGAGCCTTAGTTTCTGTGCAATGTGTGGTTAAAATGGCATTTGTGATTAGCATGACAAAGATCTCAGACACTGATTTTTTACTTTATCCAGTTCCTGATGCAAAGTAGTTTGTCATTACTTTCCTGAAACAGTATCATCTTGATTTAGCTTAAAGTTACATTCAGTGTTCTTTTATAAGCAGGTTTAGGTATGATCAGATACTAAAAAAAATAAAAGGCTTTCATGAATCAAGGAATCTTTCCACATACAGTATTGTATTTCACAAGCTTAATGTTAACATACCTAATTCTTTTTCCTTTCTTTTTTTCTTGTATAAACCTAATTGGTTTCACAAAGTTTGTTTTAAATTGAGTTGATTTTGTCTTGTAGTTAGGAAATGGAAAATCGGATAGATATTTTTACTCACCTACAAATTTTAAATCAAATAACTGTTTTTAAAAGACTGTATTTAGTGTCCACAAATGAGATATCCTGGGACCAGACTTTTCTGCTATGAATATACCGTGAGTCTTTTGTTAGTATTATGCAAAAGGAGGTAGGAAGCTTTATTTTCTGCAATATAAATGAGATTTTTTTTTCCTCTACCATCTCAGAGCTCAGTGTGCATAGGGATACCATAAAATATATTTATTTATGATATTTATTTTGTGAGCCCAGACATGTTTCAGGCTCTGAAATACATAGGCCCTATTTACTTGCTATATCACCATCTGTCAGAAAATGTTTTGAGTTGAACAGAGGCAGCAAAAGAATGATCCGACGCGCAGATGTTGTTCAACTGAGAAATCAATTATTCCAACAATTGAAATTGTCGTTTAGGGAGCAGAGGAATTTTTCTTTTTTTTCATTGTGATACAATAGTTTACTTGATCTGACTCCTTGGGATGGAAAGAAAAGACTAATTATTTTTCATTCAGATTTACATTTGAAATTTCACTTTAGGACTTAGCACAAAAATGGTTCAAGAGCCCTGTGACACCTCTACCCTCTAGCCCTGTGTTCTGTGCCAACCTAGTCTTTACAGCTGATCTGCACTCAACAGAGAGATCTATAAATGGTTTCCACAGCAGGAGTTCAGGGCCATCTTTTGGAAGAGTCTAAGGACTATTGCACAGTATGTTCTCATTAAGATTTGTTTACCTGTTAAAACAAGGATAGCTTTCCCAGAAGAAAAATCACCAGAAAGGCAGCTTTGGGGAATGGGCAGGAAGTTCTGAGGGGCAATATTATTTGCATTCTCTTTGAGATTGATGAGGGACGCATTTTGAGGTTGATTTCTATCCTCTTTGTCTTTTTCTCCTCCGAGTCATTCATTCATTTATTTCCTTTCTCCCTTGTCATTCATTTTTTAACTTATTCATTCAACTAGTATGTACTAAGCATTTTCGCATTGTGAGCCACTTTATTTGCCGAATTTGCTCCTAATACGAGAGTTTGCATTTTCCTATTACCGTCTAGGATTTCTTCACTACTTGATACCATCCAAACAAATGTTTGCTTCATTGTGTGTTTCTCTCTCACAATTTGCACCTTGTGAGAAAAAGAACGTCTCCATGTTGTTCAATGCTGACTCTCCCAGATCTAGTGGGTGGCCTGGCATCTAGCGAAAGTAGTGTTGATACTAAGTAACAATAATAATAATTAAGCAGCTACCTTTTGTTAAAATTTTTAAATGTTTGTTCAAAAATGAAAGCATGAATGAAGGCTTACAAGAGGAATCACTGGCATTGATAAGGCCCAAATCATGTTAATGTACTTAATGACCAAGTGATTCCATACATTTTCACTTTCAGATAACCCAGAATTTCCTATAGTCAGAGGGTTTCTGCAATCTCTCCTTTTCATCATCTTTGCAGCCCATTGGTATTCGACAGGCATTAGAATTACTTTTTGTGTGTGAGAGATTAACAATGTATTAAAGGAACCATCGCTTGAGGCCAAGCCCCTAATTGTCTTTACATTGTTTATGATTCAAAAATCCTGAAAGAAGATGGATGGTAACAGCAAGAGTGTATCCTTGCGCTAATTCCAACATCCTCTGCCTCTGGCACAGTTGTTGCTATCAGAGTTTTTGTTAACTTTTATTATTATTTTAATATGTATTTATTTTGACTGTGCTATGTCTTCATTGCTGCACCCAGGCTTTCTCTAGTTGCAACGAGCAGGGTCTGCTCTTTGAGAAGTGCGTGGGCTTCTCACTGTAGTGGCTTCTCTTGTGGGCTCAGCAGCAGGTTGGCTCAGTAGGTGTGATGCACGGGCTTGGTTGCTCCACAGCATTTGGGATCTGCCCAGACTAGGGATTGAACTGGTGTCCCCTGCATTGGCAGGAAGATTCTTAACCACTGGACTACAGGTCCCTTACAAATGACATAATGTAGGACAGGACAATCAAAGTTTAGGGGTGCCATGAACAATCAAAATAATTTTGACACACAGAAAACATATCAAAATAAAGAGCTAGTGTTTTACAAAAATTAATGGAAATTCTTGTATTTAAGTTAAAAAAAAATAGTCAACAATGCATAATAAGAAAATGCCCAGAATATTAGTGTGAGAACAAAATATACCATATTCTTTGAATGATGCAAATGTATAGTGAATATGCTAAAAGCAGGAATTTCATGTTCTTTGATAAAAATATATGCTCAAATAAGGGATATCATGCATTGCATTTATAAGGTGGATATTAAAATTTTACTTCTGTTTCAACAGGGATGATTTAATTTAGTTCATGCTCTTCTGGAGCAAGAAACCTGACCCTCACCCCAAGGAGATCTTTGGGGAAAGAATGAATAATTATCTCTCAGTCATGTTACAGGGAAAATTCCCGTAATGGATAGTAGAAAGGAGTGTATGATATTCAAGTCTCTTACAAGACTGAAATTTGACTATTGGCTAAGTAATTCAAGACTAAAAAGCAAACAAACAAAAAACCCAAACAGTAACAACAACAAAAACCCCAGAAAGAAATGGGAAAAGACAGAATCTGTTGTTTCCAGTCATCAAAAGTAGTGGATATATTAATTTCTTTTTCAAGAGAGCTCTCTTGAGAATGTATGATTTTGGTTTCACCTTCTGTATTAAAAAGAGGTATAAATGGGTAATTTATTATCATAAATATTCTAAGTTTCACTGTGAAAACAGCACTGTTGCATATATTTTGATTCAGTTAGCCATACATGCAGACTCAACAAATCAAAGATCTTTTAAATAAAATTTTCTAAAGCCTCAAGTTAGAAGCTCATTTAAAAAAATTTTTTTTTGCTTATTCACATTCTAGTTTCTTATCACCTTAGCTGCTTATCAACTAGGAGCAGCCTTGTTCTGTTTAGTGTTTATTGACTAATCTGAGAGAAAGTCAACAGAAGCTTTTTTTTGTTATTGTCATATGCATTTTAGTATTTGGTGGGGAAGAAGGAAGCAAAAAGACCAAATTTATCTGAGATTTAAAGGTATGAGGATAATAGAAATGTTCTTGAATTTTCTGTTACCATCACCATTAAGCAGAAGGTAGACACAGATATTTCTGTTCCAAATTTCTCTGATACATAGAATATGGCTTCATGGGCTACCACATGTTTCTATTTCTTTGCCAGAAAGATCCCCAGCAACTATTAGAGTAGATTCTTTCTTTTAAACTTAAACCTGTCTGCCTGTCTGTCTTTCTGCAAGTCTCTCAGTTTCTCAAACACTTTGAGTTCTAATTATTTTTCTGGCTAACATTCTCCAGTAGAATTTATTAGTTGTACATACTTTGGTAATTTTTATATTTTAAACAATATTGTTCATCAGCAAAGATAATTCAAGTCTTTTCAACTCTACAATTACATGTTGCCCCAAAATCAAGTCTGAAAGTATGTCACATCAAAGTAGTTTTTCATAGTTTCTTTAATTATAAAAGCCATTCACCTAAAGTGTCAATCACATTGTTTAAAGTTAGCAAGCTCTTCTTATTTAGGGTATGCTGTATATAAAATCAGAGAAGGCAATGGCAACCCACTCCAGTACTCTTGCCTGGAAAATCCCATGGATGGAGGAGCCTGGTAGGCTGCAGTCCACAGGGTCGCTAAGATTCGGGCACGACTGAGCGACTTCACTTTCACTTTTCACTTTCATGCATTGGAGAAAGAAATGGCAACCCACTCCATTTATTCTTGCCTGGAGAATCCCAGGGAAAGAGGAGCCTAGTGGGCTGCCGTCTATGGGGTCACACAGAGTCGGACATGACTAAAGCAACTTAGCAGCAGCAGTATATAAAATAGTGTGTTTCTATTTATTTGGGAGTTTAAGAATCCTCTTAAATTTTCCTTAGCACATTTGGATTAAAGTTTTCATTTAAAATTGCTTTCATCTTTCATGTAAAAAAAATTCTGTAGATAACCAGCTATGCTTCAGTCTGAAACAGTATTAATTCAGTAGTTTAACTGAACCAATAACTATTTTGAGGCATATCATTAAATTTGTTCATTTCAAATAACTGGCTCCTAGAGGACTTCCTTGGAGAAGGAAATGGCAACCCACTCCAGTGTTCTTGCCTGGAGAATCCCATGGACGGGGGAGCCTGGTGGGCTGCCGTCTAT
>NW_011495039.1:3183876-3202633 GCF_000754665.1 Bison bison bison | reverse complement strand
TGGCAACCCACTCCAGTGTTCTTGCCTGGAGAATCCCATGGACGGGGGAGCCTGGTGGGCTGCCGTCTATGGGGTCACACAGAGTCAGACACGACTGAAGCGACTTAGCAGCAGCAGCAGCAGAGGACTTCCTTGGTTGACCAGTAGCTAAAACGACAAGCTCCCAATGTAAGGTGTCCAGGTTTGATCCCTGGTCAGGTAACTAGATCCCACATGCCACAAGTAAGAGTTCACATGCTTGAACTAAAGATCCTACATGTGCAATGAAGACCCAGTGAAGCCAAATAAATAAAATAAATATTAAAAAAGAGAAACCTCAAATAATTGGCTCTTACAAAATTTCCATTACATGTAGAATGAATAAAACATGTCAGAATCTGTTGTAAAAATGTACAGTTTATTCATATTATGTCCTTTAGATGGAATTTAAAGGGCTTTAGCTGTGAAGAATTTTCCATCGTCTTATTTTTATATAATGATCTATAATATGAATTTTATATGGTATACTTTAACAAAATCGTGTTAGCAATCCAATGGAGTATTTCCTTCTCCAATTCTCAGTTGTTTGTCTTTACAATATCCCTGTGCTTGAGTTAACCACAAAAGAAAATTAAAAAATTAATTAGACCTCCTGAGGTTATCATGGACTGGGGCCAAGGGAAAAATCCAACTCGATCCCTCATCTGGCCAGTCAGTTTAATAGAGGCAGCACAGACTCTGGGAGTATGCAACACTGAACATCCTTTTACAAACTTCTCCCATTGCTGTCTAATTAGGATTTTTCCCTTGAACAAGGAAAATGGTACCAATCCATTCTGATATCACCAGCATGAATCACTAAAAAGTTATTTAGCAAAATTTTACTACACTTTTAATGCTGTACTATGTGAGATATAAAAAAGCCGTCCTTCCATCAAGACACTGTGTCTTAACTAGGGAGACACATTGAAAAGCTAAATTGTATCTTATTCCTTCACTCCTAGGAAATGAGAGAAGGAAATGATTAGCATGGGCCATTATTATAAAATCACCACAGAAGAAAAAGACTAGAGTCAGGCCTTGAGAACTTGGAAGGTTACAGTTTTGTTGACAGAAAGAATGAAAGATAGGCTATGATGGGAAAAAATATAATTAAATATATGAATCAGAAAGAAAATAGCAAATTTAAGAGGGAGAAGGGAGTGGCCATTTTGGAGTGTGCTTGCTATGAATGACTTGAGATTTGTTTTAATTGGAGTGTAATTTCTTTACAATGTTGTGTTACTTTCTGCTGTACAACCAAGTGAATCAGCTATATGTATACATACATCCCTTCCCTCATGTACTTCCCCCCGGCCCTGCCCCATTTCCACCTCTCTGGATCATCACTGAGCTGGGTTCCCTGTATTATAGAGCAGCTTCCCGCTAGCTATCTATTTTAGTCAAGGTAATGTATATGTCAATCTTACTCTCCCAATTCATCTCACCCTCCCCTTCCTGAAAATGATCTTAAATATATGGCAGTGCTGCCAAATAATGGAGAGCATTGAAAAGTCAAATATATGATTGTAGAACTGATCAGAAATTTGTTTCATTATATTTTATGTTCTTTTGATGGTAGGCCTATCCAGATTTAATAGGGTATGGATGGTGGTGTTAATATGCTATTATTACTCTGTTCTGTTTTCTTTTTCTATGTTTTGAATTAAATCTGTATTTCCTAAAGATAACTAAGTGGTCTGTGTATGTAATGAATACAAATCATCACTAAACCACAATTAAGAGACAAGTGTTTTGGTTTGGTTTTATTTAATTTAATGTCTCTTCTAAAATGTAGATTGAGATTGTTTTCTTACAAATCTTGCTATAAATGGTGCTCCAGTTTCTATCATCATTCTGCCATCTTGAGCATCACTGATTTGGTTAAAGAAATGATACTTCTTGCCCCCTATCTCATTTAATGGCCAACAGTCAGTTATTCATCCATCTTTTCTCCTCACTATTGTCAGCAAGATCTCTTTAAAATGAAAATTTAAGGATGGGGAACACGTGTATACCTGTGGCGGATTCATGGCAAAACCAATACAATATTGTAAAGTAATTAACCTCCAATTAAATAAATTTATATTAAAAAAAGAAATTATACTTCTTGCCCCCTATCTCATTTAATGGCCAACAGTCAGTTATTCATCTGTCTTTTCTCCTCACTATTGTCAGCAAGATCTCTTTAAAATGAAAAGTTAAAAATAATTTTTCACTGCCCCCAGATTACCCAACTCCTGTTTAAAAATTTTTAATTATGTTAGAATAAATTCCAGTGTTCTTTTGATAATCTATAAATCTTTTTTTTTCTTCTGGATTTGACTAACCATCTAATTCTTTGTCTACTAAACTAATTTACATTCTTTACTTGCCATTTATCTGAAATATTTACAATTATTCAGAGGGAGTGCACTCTGAATAATTGTAATATTTCAGATAAATGGCAAGTAAGGAATGTAAATTAAAGTGACTCTATGATGTAGCACTTTATATTCTTATTTATAAAATTCAACTATTAAACACATCAGTTCTTCCAAATTTTTATCAGGCATCACCTCCAATGTAAAGTCTTCCCTTATTCCTAAATTTCAACCCTTTTCCCTAAAGATAATCAAATTTACTAATGTAAAGTTTTATATGTTAAACTCCTTAGGGTAATATCATATATTTACATTTTAAATTTTATTTATACATTTTTTCTTTTTTATTGCATTATATACTACCTCAGGGAAAGGTCTATCCTATATTTATCTACATATTCCCATTGCTTAATGCAGTGCCTGCAGTATGGTAGATTGTTATTAATATTGGTTGAATTAGAATAAATCTTCCACCTACTGAAAGGAAGAGTAAAGGATTTTTGATATATGTTAGCTGTGGAGTGGGTATATAGCTCATGTTTAACACCAGGAATTCTAGAACAAGGTTATTTGCCAATCAAACCTTGCTCCATCACTCCCTAGCACATCAAACAATTGTTTTCGGATTTTAGTAAGGTAATTGATTCTCAAGGGCAGATATCCCACTCACCCCTAATCCAATGTGAATTTATTTAAAACAAACAAACAAGCAAACAGGTAGGCCAAGAGAGACAAAGTTGAGCAGCGGAGAGAGAGACAGACAGTCAGACGAGGGGCAGAGAACACAAATGGTTCACAAGCTCTCACTTCTGGTGGCCTTCCTTAGGACCTGTGGTCCATATCTGTCCTAAGCTCATTTTACCTGCATTTCTGTCACTTGAAACCAATGGAATCCTAAAAAATAAAATTGAGTATATATACATATATATGTGTATTTATATTAACAGCTTCAGGGTTTTGTATATTTGTTGAAAGTAAGATGGAAAATGAAAACTACCACTTGAAATAATCATAGAAGCATTTATTAGCTTTGCTACTAGTACTATCTTGTTTTGTATGTACACACACACACATACACACTACATCTATATCCATTTACAAAGAATTCCGTAAACATTAATGTGTTCTAAAGAGGCAAAGGGAGATGTTTCATTATACTTTGAATGAATTGCATCAAAAATCTTGATTTGCCAGGATTGTGATGAAAAGCTCATTTTTTCTAATGTGAACATGTACTTTCTACCCCAGAATAAATCATTTTATTCAAAACATAAAATGCTAAACTGATTCAGATCTTTGAAAAAGGCGATGCCATGCTTTTGCTGTTGTTGCTACTGTTATTTTCAAGTAAAAATGTGATGTTCTCTATACTTCTGCAGCTGAAGTGAAGAATGTCATTTAAAACAACTATTTTCAAATGGAAAGTACCTTATTCATTTCTGAAATTGGAGAAATAGGGGAGCTTATAATATGGATGTGTAATTTATTTCTCAAGTTGGAGAGTCTGAAGTACCTCATAAAAACACATAAACCACTACATGATCAGTAGTAAGTCAAACGGATGATTATTGATGATTATAAACTTTCGCATACAGTGTTCATACTGACAAGTATTTTTTTCACAATTCTTGACAAATGGTTGTGTGGTTGGTGAGACTATACTTATAAAGGATTCATAAATATATCATCCCATGTGCTATCAAGGCTAAGAGGAGAAGTGTGGATAGATGTCATAATGAAGCAGCCTGTACTACATGTCTTCATGTTATTCTATTTTTTCTATTATATGCAATGTGGATCCTCTGAGAAGTAGTTGCTGATGATCTATCTACTCAGAAGGGATGTGAAAGTTTATTGTGAAGTAAAATAAAATAAAAAAAAGAAACTTGTTAAAAAAAAAAAAAGGAAGAAAAGTAGGCGAGGAGGAATTGGCAGGATTCTGCAGGAGAAACGTTCAGTCCAAGGTTTGAACTTATTAAATTCTGGCAATCCAACAGAGAAGTCTGAAAGAAAGGTTACTCAATAGAAGAGTCCTTTGTTAAGCAGAAATGACCCAACTTGTATACCACAGTTTACTCAACTATCTGTTGCATCCAAAGAATGGCCTTGGCTCAAAATTTGTGATGAATGAGAAAGACCTCATAAATGGAAGCCATCATCTGAACCACGCTCTGCAGAGCTGGTCAAGGATGCTGTCCTTGCATCACCATGGCACATTCAGTCATGCCTGACTCTGAGCAACTCTACAGACTGTAGCCCACTAGGCTTCTCTGTCCATGGGGATTTTCCAGACAAGAATACTGAAGGAAATGGAGTGCCATTTCCTCCTCCAGGGGATCTTCCCAACCCAGGGATCAAACCTGAGTCTCCTGTGTCTCCTGCATTGCAGGAGGATCCCTTACAACTGAGCCATCTGGGCACATTGGAGATACATAGACTAATAAGAAAGGTGTATGTGTCAAGTTAGTAAGCACAGTTCTTTGAGAAACAGGACTGTTGGCCAAAATTCTAAATAGTGTGTTTTTAAATTAGAAAGGTTTTGCTTACTGAAGTATCTAGTGGTTACCAGCAGAAAGTGCTCGAGTGGCAAATGGAAGGAGAGATATGGAAATAAAATCAATATTCTGTTCAATAAAACTTAAAAATAAACAGTTTACATGCATGCATACAAATCTTTGAAACAAACACAAAACCATTTTCAAAATAGAATAAAAATTCAAGGATAAAAGGAAATAGACGATGAGCATAAGTAGAGTCATGCCAAAGAAAATGGAATAAAGGAAGGACCTAAAAAAGCCTTTTCTAAACTGGAACATTTATTAAATAAACCATACAACCCCTAAAATAACTATCGCCTCCAAGAATGAGTTTGCCAGATGTACGAGTGAGTATGTGGAATTAAAACATGTAATAAATCTGTAAGTTCGGATGTGATGTTCTCTGGTGTCTGAGCCCTTCTGCCTGAGATCCTGACTAATGAAAAATTTACCAATGGCTTTTATTTTATTTGACAGAAAAAGAAGTATTTGTTATTAAAACTTTCAAAATCTGGAGAGAGAAGATAAGTGGATTCTCAGTACTGAGCATACAGTATTCACATCAACTTTAGAATGAAGAAAAAGAGGATCTGCTATGGGACATTGAGAGCAGTATCACACTAGTCAGTATCAATATAGGTTTTGGAGGAAAAATCACAATTGTCACTGTCATTTTCACTCCTTGGCTAGATCCGCTCTATCAAATAAAGTGATATTTATAAATTAAATTTTCTCAAATTATAATATAAACAAGTTTGTATTTGCATTTTTTTCTTTTTTACCTTCAGTAATAAAATCTAGTGTTTAGAGCTTTTCATTTCTTGACAGCAAGGACTGGAAGAATAGAACTAAAATGTTTAAATTACTGAGATTTCCAGTGACCTCTTTCAGGTTGGCACATTGGAGCAGTTACTTAGTGAGCTAGCACCACAATATGTAATTTAGTAACAAAAATGCTTACTAGGTTACAAATGAGTTATGCCGGCCTTAGTGGACTGTAGGACTGTGAATACCCGATTTAGTTTCCTCCCTCAAATTTAAAAATATTAAATTCAAGAAACTGGATCATGATGGCAGATTGAGTGAATAAAGGCATATAACTCTTGTTTACCTGAAATACCCTAAAAGGATGAAAAATGAGTTTTTAAAAAAGATCTCCCTCCTGTGCTGGCAAACAAGAGAGTCATGAGCCAGGTATAAAAATCATTCTGTCAGAATCAGCAGTTCTCACATAACCCAACTATAGGCAATTACACAGTGTAACTGAAAAAAACTATAAATACCCAGAAATAGACCTATCATTAAAGGTGCAGTTATTGTATCAAGAAATGTATAGCATTTTACTAAAAAAGTGTGAGAGATCTGAGCAAGTGGAAGCAAGTTCACTATTCCTAAATGTGAATACATATTTGTGAAGATGTCGGGTTTCTTCTAACCTCCCTTCCTATTGATTCATAACTCAGTCCAATCCCAAACAAAATACCAAGTAAAATAATCAGCATCAGTGATTTCTCTACAAAAAGAAGTTAATTTCAAAAACAATGACCACCATGAAACTTTGGAATTACATAGCTAGGTTCTTTCTTGGCTTTTGATGTAAGAATAAAAC
This sequence comes from Bison bison bison, assembly GCF_000754665.1. Taxonomy (NCBI): domain Eukaryota; kingdom Metazoa; phylum Chordata; class Mammalia; order Artiodactyla; family Bovidae; genus Bison; species Bison bison. The sequence goes on along the minus strand of NW_011495039.1, from coordinate 3,196,106 downwards.
TATTTATTCAGCTATGAACTGGGACATTTCCTTATGCCTAGAATTTTAGAACACCTAAAAGTTCCTTCTCAAGAGAAGTTCCCATTGACAACCAAGAGACCATGGTGTGGTCTCTTTCATAGGAATCACTGTGAAAAGACGAGATGTAAGGACATGAGGAGATGATTAAAAAATTGGCTAAGGATCTGCATGGTACCTGTGTGGAGATGATCAGCAAAGAGGGTGGAGTTGAAAACCCTGAAGTAAAGAAAATATCAGTTACTTTAAGAAATAGAAATGGTATCTTTGGGAACTTTGGTCATAAAATCAATCATTAAAGGAAGAAAATCAGGTGGTTTGGGCTTAAAAGTATTGAACACGTTTCCTGAAACTTTGACTTTCTTGCTCACTCCCTTTCTTCTTCTCTCCCTTTCTTCCTCTCTCTCTCTTTGCTATTTTGGTAATATCTTCTGGTATTATATCTAATATATGTAGAGGGATTGGTGGAGAGTGGTGTTAATATAATTAAACAAGAAGGCCACTAGACCGAGATGGCTCTCAGGTAGCTTCAGTAGCGCATGGAAGCAAACCAAAATCTAAGTCAGAGTCAATGCAGCCACTAAGTCTGAGGAGATGAAACCCAAGAACAACCCATCGCATAGCCAACTAGGCTTTCCTGTTTAAGGCAACTGTCTAAACTGTAGCCAATCAATGTCCTTGCTTTGCTCCCTCATCTTCTCTATAAAAAGGTCTCCCCTAATTCCTGTCAGTATAGCCCTCCTCACTACATTGGGTTTCATCCGACCCAATTCAAATTGGTGTATGCTCAAATCAACTCTTAAAAATTTAAATGTGCCTCCAGAGTCAGACACGACTGAAGCGACTTAGCAGCAGCCGCAGCAGCAGCAGCAGCTTATCTTTTAACAGGGTTGCTTAACAAGTTAGGAAACTACCCAATTCCTTTTTGCATGTTTACCATCTGCCATCTACTAAAATATCTTCTGTCATGTAAGGGTTCCTCTGCTGAAGATCCCATCCTCATGAGGTCGCCAGAACCACCTGGAGGACTTCTTAGCTACATCTTTGAAAACTTTGCAGATGGAAGGGAAACAAATGCCTATCACAGCAGTTGGGGATGCTGAAAGATACAATGATATGGGTGCCAGGTTGACTGGATGTTGATTTAATTCTTGTAAAAATTGTTTGAGTAATATAATTATTTAGAAGTTGTATAAGGGTTTTAAGTGCAGTTAAATTGTACATGTACGATATAATAGAGTCTGCAGTATAACAGATTCTGTGCAACTATACAACTGAGAACTTAATTTTGAAATTTCACTGTATGTTATATTCACTCATTTATGCAAAACTCTATAAATGAGTCTATTTGCTTTATTGTCAAATTATATTATTTAGGCCTTTATGTACAATATTTTAGGACAGGTATAAAATCTGTAGTATATAGAAATAGACATGGTAAAAATCATCACAGACTCATGTAAAAAGGAAGAGCTTACAAAACACATGTCAAGATGTAATGTGAGGAAAGGGTCTCAGGGTTATTGTTAGGTGAATAATAGCTAGTAGCAGAAAATACATTCATAACCCTTCCCATCCTTGTAGACACATCTGTAATCTTTCTCAGTCTTCCTTGGTTGGAATTAACCTCTCTATTTCCTTCTCATGTTCTTTTGCTTCCCAATCCCTACTTTTAACATATTCTATTTTATATTTCAATTTGTAATATAAGAAAATATATCCAGTACTAGGCTATACTATTTATTTTATCCATCCCAAAAGTATCACAGGGTAAATAACTCTTTAAGTGGGTCAAAGCATCTTTCACACAGTTCTTCTTGGGACATTTCCAGAAAGCTTCAGAAATAATATAGTAAGAAAAAAAAAGGAAGAGAATCAGCAATTTTCAAAGATTGCCTGAGAACTAATTTTTGGAGGCCTTGAAACATGCTTAGAGTTTTTTAATGGTTTTTATGCCATCTTTGTTTTTAAAAATGAAGCAAAATATTTAAGAAGATAATACATTTAAAAATACGAAATTTGAACCATGAAACTTAAAAAACTAAGAGACTCACAAATTCAGATTTGGTGTTAGCATATGATTGGCCTGCTACAGGTTAGAGAGACTGGTCCTTTTGCAATGGAATTGTGAAGGGTGATTTAGAGAAGCCAAGGAGAGAGAAACAAGAAGGAAGGCTACATGAATGTTTTAACATTGTTCTCTGCTCATTTGCCTTTTGTATTTTTTTTTTTTAATGAAATGCCTTTTCTCTCTCTCTTTTTTTTAACCAAAGCAAAGTCTCATGCTTCATATACAACCAAAACGTCATTTTAACATCTGCTGTGCTACACACATGGGTATATTTATCTTTTTTTTCTCTAAGAGCCCATATTTTTTATGCAATTAAGTTGGTTGGTGATGTTATGACAATATTTCTTGTACAGACACTGGAATGTTGTTAGAAGCCAAGCGGTTCTAATTAAAAGCTGAGAAGCTGTCATACTCATTCACATAGCCTCTCTGGTACAGATAGAATGCATATCAATTTTTGGATAAATAGAATTAATTAGCAACACACTTTCACATCCCATAAAAATGTGGGCTTCTACGGTATGTTACTGGGTTTCCCTGATGGCTCAATGGTGAAGAATCTGCCTGCCAATGCAGGAGACCGGGGTTCGATCCATGGGTTGGGAAGATCCCCTGGAGAAGGAAATGGCTACCCACTCCAGTATTCTTGCCTGGGAAATGCCTGGTGGGCTACAGTTCATGGGGTTGCAAAAGAGTCAGACATAACAGTGTGACTGAACAACAATGGATATGTTACTACTTGGCAGCAGATTTTGAATTTCAAGAAAGGCTTCATAAAATCTTTACCAGATATTGAATGAAACTAATGAAATAACAGCACATACGTGATAATCAACTTTACAGTAACAGTACTCAGCCTTTTAACAAATTTAGAGTCCTTTACTATGTGGGCATCGGAGTCATTATGAGGAGGCAAAACTAGTTTTGATTTGGGGAAGATTTGTCTACGTAAATCACTGTACTCAAAATTCTTAGAAAAGTGTCAAGTAGCCTCACGTGAACTTTGCCAATGTTAGTTTTAATATCTCTCTTAAAACGATCACTTTTTCCATGTTACAGGTATTACTGTCTCTCAGAAGATATATATCTCATACTGGCTTTGTCAATGGAACTTCTGATCATTCTTTCTAAAGAATTACATTCTAAAGGCCTGAAGTCAAATGAAGAGATGCCCACCTTCAGATATGCCTTCTGCTTATAGTGCTTGTATAGCAAATACATGGTTATTACCTGTATATTCATGATCCTGTGTATCATCTGTGACTGTCATCTTAGTACAGTTTCAGTCATTACCTGTATATTCATGATCCTGTGTATCATCTGTGACTATCCTCTTAGTACAGTTTCAGTCATTTTATCGTGTTCTCTTTATCACTGCCGTCCATTTTCACTGGGTGTTGAAGTTTTAAAGCATGTCTTTCTGTCCCAGCTCCTGAACTCTTTGTTTCCAGCTGGCGTCTTCCTGGACAAGCAGTTCTAGGTTTTCCTGAAGCTACGTGTTCACATGAATATCATTAAATGTCTCCCTCCTCCTTCTGATGCTTTGCAGTCTTTAGAGATGACTTTCAGGTGTTTTTTGAAGTCAGTCAGTTTGAACTGGAGCAATTTTGCTGGTTCTTTGACCAAACTTGACTGTCCTTCAAGATAAGTCACCGTTAGTCCATGAAGTAAAATTTTATAGGACTGGCTTTTTATAGGATTGGCTTTTCTGTTCTCAGCCAAGAAGGTTTACTCTATCCCCCAGTGAAAAGTTGGACCTGTTCAATATTAGCATTAAATTTTGCCAAATAGAGGGTTTGTGGCATCAGAGGACTGGCCTCCACTGCAGATGGCTCAAGGGCATTAAAGGTGTATGTGATGAGTTTTTTCCTCCTATTGACTTTAAGATACTCTACCCTTCAGGAAGCAAATCCTTTGGCTAGGTCATTGCCCCTCAAAGTATGTCAACTTTTTAATGTGCAAGTAATCAAAGCAAGGTAAAATAAAATTTTCAAAGGAAACTCAGAGATTTGACCCTTGTGTCCATAATTCAGACAGTATCATTGAAGTACCATGCAGCTGATGCAGGAGTAGTTGGAAAGACATTTTTATAGCCACAAACAGGCCCTCTTTGGTTCCAAAGGACACTGAAACTGCCTCTAGCCAGTAACATCAGGGTTACAGCTCCCTGTCCAAAATCCTGTTTGTATTCTACTTTAAAACCACTCAGAGCCTGACAACCAGGACAGACCATCAGTAAGTATGGGGGAGGTGAACTGGTTTTGTACGCTAGTGATATCTAAATTTGATGCAGTCACTGCACAATTACAAAACACTACAATTTGTGTAGTACATTGAGAAAATGGAAAGGACCAGTTACAGTCAGAGGGATGAATTGTGGCCACTCTAGGCTTACATGGCCCCTCTGGAAGGTTAGGAGATCCAAGCAGTGCTATGGTCAAACCAAACCTATTGAACTAAAAGTAAATAAACCTAGATTTTTGGTCCTTGTTCGGCCTCTTCAATAGCTTCATGAACTGGGTCTTCAAAATTGTAGCCAATATTTGCTATAAGCAACACAGAACATAAATCATTTTCTTATGCAGTATCTTATTTAAAACCTGGCTATCTTATGATGTTGGTCATTGTCTTAATTCATTCAGGCTTCTATATCAGAATCTCAGAACCTGGGTAGCTTAAACAATAAATATTTCTGACTATTCTAGAGGCTGAAAGGTACATGATCTCAGTGCAAACATCTAGGTTTCCTGGTGAGGACTCTCTTCCTGCCTTGAAGTCAGCCACCTTCTTCTTATATCCTCTAACAGGGAGAAACAGACAGCAAGCTCTGGTCTCTTCCTCTTCTTATAAGTACACTGATCCCATCATGGGACAAAACCCACATGACCTCTTTTATGTCTAATTACCTCTCAAAGGTCCCACCTCCAAATATCACCACACTGGAAGTGGGGGCTTACGGCTTCATGATAGGCATTTGAGGAGGACACATTTAGTCTATAACACCATTCTATAGGGTCATTAAATCTCTTAAGTGACAAACTTAGGTTAAATGGTTCTCCTAGGACATTGACTGTTACATTACAGTTGGATTTTGAATCAAAACCATCTGTCTCCAACTATCATTTTTTGTTTTAAACCATTGTATATGGCTTAATAATTTCACCCCACTTTGAAAACAAATAATTTTCCAACAACATTCTTTTTGACTCAATACAATAGCAAAGCAACCATTTTTAATACATGTAGTATTTACCCATTTCCTTTCCAAGTATTAACAGAATTATTCCTGTATGGCAAGTACTAGTGCCACAGAAAAAAGGAGCTCACAGTCTGGTCAAGGGGACAAGTTAACACACAATTACAGTTTGCAAAAGGTGCTATAATAGAAACAATGGGAAAGCCTGGGAAAGAGACCCAACAGCAGAGGTTGGGAAGGGGAATGGGCTAAAAACTCAGTTAATGTGGGAAAATATACCTGCTTCCCTGGTGGCTCAGACTGTAAAGAATCTCCCTGCAATACAGAACACCCAGATTCAATCATTGAGTCAGGAAGAGCCCCTGGAGAAGGAAATGGCAATCTGCTCCAGTATTCTTGCCTGGAGAATTCCGAGGACATTGGAACCTGGTGGACAACAATCCATGGGGTTGCCAAGAGTCAGACATGCCTGAGTGACAAAGAGTCGATAGCCGGATACCTAAATTGAGTTTTGAAAGATGAGTAGGAAGTCATTTCTGATGGTGTGCCCAAAAGATAGAGTTTTAAAGATAAAAGAAAGGGTTCATGTGAGAGCAAACAGAAATAATACAGTGCTTTGGGAAACTAGATGCTTTATGGTTTAAGAATTGGGTGTGACAGTGAATGTGGTAGGATGTGATTTCACTAGATTGTCAAATAGGGATATTTTACAAATTGCACATTTTGCTAAAAAAACTATAGACTTCTGGTTACAAGGAGGAACCCTAAAACATTTCAAGGAAGGGAACTAAGATGATCAAATTTGATTCATGGAATATATTTAATTTGAGAATAAATTGTGAGAGAAAGGGCACCGTAGATTGGAAAAACAAAATGCAGGTAAGTTGAAAAAATATTTTAAAAAAGGATCGAAACAAAGGCTGACATATGAATAGAGTACTTGATAGAGTGGTAAGGGAGTCAGAAATCAACAGGATGTATGAATGACTGTACTTAGTCATGGTCAAGACTAGAAAGTCAAAGATAACTCCCAAGTTTCTGACTTGAACAACTTTGTTGAAGTTCATGCCAATCACAGAAGAAAGGAAAACAGGAGGATGATCAGGAATGCATGTGTTTATTTGGGGTGAAGAGTTGGGGTTGAAGCACCACTGAAAATTTCAAGATAGAAATCTATTTCTAGAAAGAACTTAGGCAAATATAAAGAAATAGCTCTGAGGTCAAAGTTTTGCTTAATGGAAAAGGTATAGTTCTGATAACTTATGAAAAGTGTGTAGAATGAAAGTCAAAGAGCAGAATCCCAAGATTTAAGAAATTTAGAGAATTGAGCTTGCAAAAGAAATTGTGAAGCGCTATTTAAAAAAAAAATTTTTTTTTTTTGATCTAGGGTATAGCCAACTAGCAAACAGTATTGTGTGAGGCACTAACTTTGACAAGAATTGTTCACAGGGGTTCTCTCTACTTCTCTTATTCACTCTGCAGTTGAAAAATCTCTGGTTTCTGCCCTAAAGTTTCCATTGGACTGGCACCTGCAAATTATCTTCATTGTTGAATCAAATGTGTGCTTCCAAGTCCTAATTTTATTTGACGTGTCAACAACTTATCACAGTTGATCTCACATTATTCCAGACACTTTGTTTTCTTTATACATGACAGTCTTCTGAGAAAGTGAAAGTGTAAGTTGCTCAGTCGTGTCCAACTCTTTGCGACCCCATGGACTATACAGTCCATGGAATTCTCTAGGCCAGAACACTGGAGTGGGTAGCCTATCCCTTCTCCAGGGGATCTTCCTGGGTTTGATACCTGGGTCTCCTGCATTACAGGCAGATTCTTTACCAACTGAGCCATGTGGGAAGCCCTATTGAGAATTCTTCCTAACTCTTTCGATTAAGTCTCTTTTGTGGACTGACAGGTATAAAGAAAACAAAGTGTCTGGAATAATGTGAGATCAACTGTGATAAGTTGTTGACACGTCAAATAAAATTAGGACTTGGAAGCACACATTTGATTCAACAATGAAGATAATTTGCAGGTGCCAGTCCAACGGAAACTTTAGGGCAGAAGCCAGAGATTTTTCAACTGCAGAGTGAATAAGAGAAGTAGAGAGAACCCCTGTGAACAATTCTTGTCAAAGTTAGTGCCTCGCACAATACTGTTTACTAGTTGGCTATACCCTAGATCAAAAAAAAAAAAATTTTTTTTAAATAGTGCTTCACAATCTCTTTTGCAAGCTCAATTCTCTTTTAATTTCTTAAATCTTGGGATTCTGCTCTTTGACTTTCATTCTACACACTTTTCATAAGTTATCAGAACTCGACCCCACAGATGGCAGCCCACCAGGCTCTGCCATCCCTGGGGTTCTCCAGGCAAGAACACTGGAGTGGGTTGCCATTTCCTTCTCCAACGCATGAAAGGGAAAAGTGAAAGTGAAGTCACTCAGTCGTGTCCGACTCTTTGCGACCCCATGGACTGCAGCCTACCAGGCTCCTCTGTCCATGGGATTTTCCAGGCAAGAGTACTGGAGTGGGATGCCATCACCTTCTCCGACTCCTCCTCTGGTGAACCTTTTAATTTCAGACTTTCTTCAGACTCAACTGTATGCCACCTCCTGTTTGTGTGTTCTCCCTGCAGCTTCTATGTGTTTGGAAAAATATTTACATACCAGTGACATCTAAATTTGATCCTGAACCTAAACTTCTCTTCAGATCTCTGGACATATGTAGACAACTATTTACTCATAATCCCCACTTAGATATCTAGTAGGCATCTATGTTACATATTTTATATATTCTATATTTAATATACTTTATTATATATTCTTCTTATCTCCTTTGTCTTTACATAATTGATGCTTTTGAACTGTGGTGTTGGAGAAGACTCTTGAGAGTCCCTTGGACTGCAAGGAGGTCCATCCAGTCCATCCTAAAGGAAATCAGTCCTGAATATTCATTGGAAGGACTGATGCTGAAGCTGAAACTCCAATACTTTGTACACTTGATGTGAAGAACTGACTCATTTGAAAGACCCTGATGCTGAGAAAGATTGAAGGTGGGAAGAGAAGGGGACAACAGAGGATGAGATAGTTGGATGGCATCACCAAATCAATGGACATGAGTTTGAGTAAACTCTGGGAGTTAGTGATGGGGTCGCAAAGAGTGGGACATGACTGATCGACTGAACTGAATTGAATATCTAATATATAAATAATTATTGGATTTGGTTCTTCCTCCAGAATGTCTCAACTAGGTCCATATTTCCTTATCTTGACACCAGCTCTATAATCCAAAAGAATCACCATGCTTACCAGAATTACTCTAAGAGCCTTCTGTTAACCTTCTAAGTTTCACTCTCTCTGTTCTTGCAGTTTATTCTCAATTCTGTGGCTGGAGTGATTATTTTAAATGCAAATCTCATCTTTATACTACTTAAATCAATTAACAGCTTACTGTAATATGATAAAATTCAAAACCTTGGTGCTCCTTGCAAGGCTTTGCATAACTTTTTATTTTTCAGCCTCATCTCATAACTCCCTACCTGATATTTAATGTATTTCTCCAAACTCATCCTCAGTGCTCATCTCACCAAAGTGCTCTCTACCCATGACTAAAAGACTGTTTGTCATGGCCATCACCATGGACATCAGTTGTCGCTTTATTAGAAGTGCAGCATCTCGGCACATAGAGAGCAATTTAATGTGGAGGTCGAAGAGTCAGAGATGACGTCTAGATTTTTTACTTGAACAAGCAGATCTACATCATTTTCTCTCTTCACGCATACTTAAATCTGAGATTCCCCACATAGATGAAACTTCTTTAGAAAAGCCTCCTTTGATCCCCTGATAGAGTGCTTCTCACATTACAGCAGCATCAAAATCATCTGGAGGGCTTAGTAAATGACATGCCTGGGTCCCACCCCTTGAGTCTTTTACTCAGTAAGGCTGGTATGAAAGGCTGAAATCCATGTTTCCAGCAAGTCCCCAGGTGCTGTTCATGCTGCAGGTCCAGGGGCCACACTTTAAGAAGCCTTGCTCTGCTGAGACGTTCGCAGTCTTAGCTGCATGGTAGGAATACCTGGTGGAGTTTTTTTTTTAAAAACACTGATTCCTGTACCACATCCTAAGTTATTTAGATAAGCATTTCTGGGACCTTGCTATGGGTCCTGAACTTTAGGTGGCAAGCATTAGCTTCTTCAGATACTTGGGGGACCTGTAATAACACCCTGATCTGTGATTACTAATATCTTAAGATAAAACACTTTAAGTTTTTCTTGTCTGTTATTTCTGCTGAAAGTTAAACTCCATGTTTGTTGTTGTAAATTTACAATTTGGAAATGTCCTCCACATTCTAATTGACCCAGTAAAGTGTTAAATTTTTGTATGTTGTAGTTAATATAGAGACTTAGCATATTTCAGTGGGATGGAGGGTGGGTTTCTAGAGGATTGGTCTGCAACGTCACTGTTTTAAATGCCATGCTGAGAAGTTTGAAGTTAAAAAATAAAATTTCAGTAGAAACATAAGAGGGAAGAGTTGTTATGAATTTTCATAATGAGTGGATTTAAAGTAAATAATCTTTCAATCCAGATTAAGAAAAAAACCAGTGGAGATAGAAAAGGGTAACATTAGGACGTTTGTAATCTCAGAATTATTCTATTTTGCATACTCTGATACAGTCTTCATATTGAACCGCATTTTCTAGACCTCAAGAATTATTTTTCTTCTGTTGACAAGTTTCTCTTCAGATAGGAAAATACAATTGTCAATATGTTATACTTAGATTTGTAAACTACCTATTAATAGAGGGGATTGCTCCAGGTGTGTTGGTTGAACAAATGACTTTTTACCCTTTATTATTTTGACCTTGGGAGGAGTATATTTTGCTTTAGGTCTTCATAATATGCAGGTTTTATGTGGAAGCTAGTGACTGGGAAAGGTTAAGAATTAATGTAGAAAGTTGTCAATGAAAGGAGTAGATGAATGGTAATGGACTGATTGGAGTTATTGAAGCCACTAAAATAAAGGAAAAATGAGAGATGCATGGATAGGGCTTGCTTCAGCAGCACATATAGTAAAATTGGAATGAAGCAGTGAAGACCAGCATGGCCCTTGCTCAAGAATGACAAGCAAATTCGTAAAGTGTTCCATATTAAAAAAAATGATTGGACAAAAATATTGGAACTGAGTACATTCAGCTATGTCTAATATATCTCTTTAAGCATTTGCTTTTCATGAACTTCTCTTTGAAGATACACGATAAACTATTTATGATACAAATTAAGATAATCACATATATTTTCATATTTGTTTGGTTTTAAAGTGCTTCATGTATATAAACCAAGAAGAGTGTTTTCTTATGTGGATATTATTCAGTACATACTATTATATGATCATATAATTACATTAACCTGACTCCAGTGTGTTCAGAATAAATCTCATTAATACAAGAATAGCAGTTAAGTATATGTACACATATTTCCTGTGTTTAAAAAGTTAAGGATGCAAAAATAAATTATTAGGTAGAAATTTACATTTGAGCAGTAATTCACCTAGAAACAAGTGGAATGACAGAAACATAAATTAAAAGACTCATAAGAGAACAGTTTTGTTTTTGTAAAGGAATTTGTTTTACAAGCAAAGTGACAAATGGCTTAAAACAATATTCTTGTTGCTAGGCTCTTAGATACCTAAACAGACCTTATACTTTTTAGGTTTAAGTATAACAAACTGAAACATTATAAAGATGCTTAGTAAAAATAAAAAGATGACTCACTACAAAAATTAGAATTTTGCTTTTCTACTAGTTCTTGAAACTGTATACAACAGATAATTCTTTCTTCAGATTTTCTGCCTTTTTTGTTAATCACTTGTCTTAACAACAGTCTCACTATGTGAATTTTTTTTTTATTTTTAAAAAATACAGTATTATTTAAATATTCTCTTAGGTTGTAACTTGTTATTTCTTGCATGTTAGAAACAAACTATTTTATTTGGAAACATTTTTCCACTATTTCTGTCTGATGAAAAATATAAAGTGGCTAGTTTTGATGAATCAATCCAGTATAACAACGATAGATTAAGAAACTTGATTCAAATGTTAGAAGAATCTTGCCAAGTGGTATAGATACAGTATTGAGAAAGGAATTTCAAAAGACAGAGTAATTTTCTTTTTCTTTTTCTTTTTTTTTTTTATTACTCATTGGCTATGTGATTGTGGGCAGGTCATGTCTCCTTCTGAAATTTTTCAACTTGCTCCACTTTCATGATGACATAGATTCCTTGGGTGCAAGACAGTCAGAAACTTTGAGGTCCTGATATTTGTGTTTATGTGTATGCATATAGTTTTGTTTTTTTTTAATTTAAATTTATTATGCATATAGTTTTGAAGTGGGAGTTGAAGATGCTGTCATTGAGCTATATCACATTAAAAAGATACAGAATCAACTACAACCTATGAAGTGTAGATTTAAATTTCTTTTAATTTATATATTTTTGAATTTTATTTGTTTATTTTGGCTGTGCTGAGTATCTGCTGCTGCCAGGGCTTTTCTCTATTGGTGGTGAGCGGGCGGCTGCTCTCTAGTTGCAGTACACAGGCTTCTCATTTCAGTGGCTTCTTTTGTAGCAGAACATGGGGCTCTAGGGTGTGTGGGCTTCAGTCGTTGTGGCTTGTGGGCTCTAGAGCACAGGCTCAATGGTTGTGGCACACAGGGCTATTTTTCCATGGCATGTGGGATCTTCCGGGACCAGTGATTGAAGCATTGGCAGGTAGGTTCCTTACCACTGAGCCACCAGGGAAGCCCAAATTTTTGTTTTTATGCAGCATGTTTGTGTGTTTTAAGGGGAGTGAAATCAGTTTAAACCAAAGATTACCATGATTAAAATAGAAATATATTAAGAAACGAGTGTAAAAGCAAGTGGAGTCTGCCCTAAAGAAAAATGTGATAGAAAA
>NW_011495039.1:3178602-3183776 GCF_000754665.1 Bison bison bison | reverse complement strand
TTTTTTTTTTTTCCCTGAAAACTTTCTGTCAAAAGTCAAGCTTAAATTCTCCTGGAGGTGATGAGCAGATCATGAAAATCCAAAAGCACACACAAAAAGAACTTAATAAACAAATACTTTAAATATATATATATGTTTATTTTTTTGGCTGCATCAGGTCTAAGCTGCAGCGTGTGGGATCTTTTGTTGCAGCTTGCAGGCTCTTCTGCGTAGGCTTCTCTGGTTATGGTGTGCAGGTTCCAGAGCCCATGTGCTCTCCAGCTCTGGAGTGTGGGCTCAGTTGTTGTTGTTCAGTGGCTCAGTCCTCGCCTGCTCTTTACAACCCCATGGACTGCAGCATGCCAGGATTCCCTGTCCATCACCATCTCTTAGAGCTTGCTCAAACTCATGTCCTTTGAATCAGTGATGCCATCCAATGATCTCATCCTCTGTCATCCCCTTTTCCTCCTGCCTTCAATCTTTCCCAGCATCAGGGTCTTTTCCAATGAGTTGGCTCTTTGCATCAAGTGGCCGAAGTATTAGAGCTTCAGCATCAGTCCTTCCAGTGAAAATTCAGGGTTGATTTCCTTTAGGATTGACTGGTTTGATCTCCTTGCAGTCCAAGGGCCTCTCAAGAGTCTTCTACAGAACCACAGTTCAAAAGCATCAATTCTTAGACACTCAGCCTTCTTTATGGTCCAACTCTTACATGCATACATGACTACTGAGAAACCACAACTTGGACTAAATGGACATTTGTCGGCAGTGTAATGTCTCTGCTTTTTAATATGCTGTTTAGTTTTGTCATAGCTTTTCTTCCAAGCAATAAGTGTCTTTTAATTTCATTGCTGAAGTCACCATCTGCAGGGATTTTGGAGCACCTCAAAATAATGTCTGTCACTATTTTCATTGTTTCCCCATCTATTTGCCATGGAGTGATGGGACTGGATGCCATGATCTTAGTTTTTTGAATGTTGAGTTTTAAACCAGCTTTTTCACTCTCCTCTTTCTCCTTCATCAAGAGGCTGTTTAGTTCCTCTTTGCTTTCTGGCATAAGGGTGGTATCATCTGCATATCTGAGATTATTGATATTTCTCCCAGGAGTCTTGATTCCAGCTTGTGCTTCATGCAGCCTGGCATTTCACATAATGTACTCTGCATATAAGTTAAATATGCAGGGTGACAATATACAGCCTTGATTTACTCCTTTCCCAATTTGGAATCAATCTGTTGTTCCATGTCTGGTTCTAACTGTTGCTCCCTGACTCGCATACAGATTTCTCAGGAGGCAAGTTAGGTGGTCTGGTATTCCTATCGCTTGAAGAATTTTCCAGTTTGTTGTGACCCACACAGTCAAAGGCCTTAGCATAGTCAATGAAGCAGAAGTAGATGTTTTCTTGGAATTCTCTTATTTTTTATATGACCCAGTGGATATTGGCAATGTGACCTCTGATTCCTTTGACTTTTCTAAGTCCAGCTTGAACATCTGGAAGTTCTGAGTTCATGTTCTGTTGAAGCCCTTTGAGAATTTTGAGCATTACTTTGCTAGCATGTGAAATGGGTGCAGTTGTGTGGTAGTTTGAGCATTCTTTGGCACTGGCTTTCTTTGAGATCGGGATGAAAACTGACCTTTGCCAGTCCTGTGGCCACTGCTGAATTGTCTAAATTTGCTGATATATTGAGTACAGCACTTTAACAGCATCATCTTTTAGGATTTGAAATAGCTCAGCTGGAATTCCATCACCTCCACTAGCTCAGTAGTTTCCCCAAAGCATGTGGGATCCTAGTTCCCATACTAGGGATTAAACTGGTTTCCCCTGTATTGGAAGGCTATATATCACCAGGGAAGTCTCCCCATAACAAATAATTTTAAAATTTTATTCTACATCAAATTGTAGCATGAATATCCCGTTAAAAACAAAATCCAGAAGAATAACTTTAAACTCATTATAAATTCCCCCCCAAATTTTATCATCAGCAGTTATTGCTTAGTGCATCTCTTCACAAGTATCACAGATTTCTTCTTTAATTAGCTAATTGCAACATCCAAAAAGTTCTAATGCAAGTTGTTGTGGTTAAGTAGGTCCAAATAATGCTGGGTTCCTGAATCTACCATTTACAAATCTTGTAATAGTAGATAAGCTAGTGAGTCTCTATTTTTCCCAATCCTCCCCTGTACAGAATATTGGCATTAGTATGTAGAGTTATTCTAAGGTTTGAATGCAATTCCTCATGTAAAGTATGTGAAACATTGGGATAATAAAGCACAACACTAATGAATTTATTAGGTCATTCAATGAAATCTAATTGTCTAGATGCCATTGACAATGAGCCTGCATTTATTCAATAATGACCCCCAGAAAAACCCTGCTACAGTGATAAAGTGACCTTTGATGGGCACATTTCTTGACAGAAGGAGGGACAGTCTTTGTAGGGTAATAGCTTAAGAGTAATTCACAGTTAAAGAGAAATCAAATAACACTGTGAAGGAAAGAATTGTGGAGACCAAGAGAGGAGTGAAATGCACTTGATAATAGTAAACTGTAGTAATTAGTAGACATTGATTTGCATATTTATTCACTTTATTTTAATGTACCTTGTTTAACTGTAAGTTAATTTTAGCAATAGCTGTGTTTAACAATTGAATCAGCAGAGTTTTGAAAATTCAGTAGTATAGTTGACTCTCATGAGTTGGTACAATTGCCTTTTGCAAACCACTGAGGGACACTGATTGTGAAAATGCATGAGTGATACTTACACATGTGCTTTGTTATCTCAAAACAGGCATTACAATCAAAGGTCTATTCACCAAATATCTGGCCAAAAATATCTGTATATAATCACACTATCTAGAAACCAGAGTCTAAGACTCATCTTCATCATTCCCTAACAATAAAAATAATGTGGATAATTTCTCTGGATTATGCGTTCATACATTCCCTGAACAGAAAATGTGTCTATAAGATAACCATCTAGTTGTAATCATTGTTATCTATTGTAGGCTACACTTGATTTATTATGATAATCCGAATTTTTTGTGTGTGGGGTTTTATTTTCCTATGACATTATGTATAGCATTAGATTCAGAAAAGAAATTCATTGATGTGTATAAACATGATTTTTTTCCATTCTAAAACTAAGACCTCATTAACTTTGATAACATCTATTTTCATCCTTCTAAAAACAATGTTACAATACAACAGAAAATGACCTTTCATTATATCTCAAGTGAAGGAATCTGTACATATTTTTTTAAAACTTCTCTATATTATATACAAAAATAAAGAAAATAAACTTACACTTTTTTCAATAAGTCAGTTGGTTATCCAGTAAATATTTAATGAGCAGTTACAGTGTGCTTGTTAAATTATTCCAGGTATGAATAAAATAGAGCACATCTTTGTATTAATTTCAGGGCTTGTCCTTCATTTCATGTTGATTCATTTACGTTTGTTCTTTGATAGGAAGAGGATTGTAAGTGAAATGGAGAAGGTATTTTAAAGTGATGAAGGAAGGACCTTAGGAAAGATAACGTTTGAGTTGTTGCTGAAGTAAAATAAGAACCTCTGTCATGCACATATCTAGGAGCGAGACTCTGGAAGAGAATTCCAGGCAGAGAGAGTGGAAAGTGCCAAAGCCCTGAGGCAGAAGCTTGTTTGGAGAATTCAAAGGACAGAGGGAAGTGAAGAAATCTGCATGTGTGCCCAAGTCGCTTCAGTCATGTCTGACTCTTTGCAACCCCATGGACTACAACTCACCAGGCTTCTCTGACCATGAGATTCTCTAGCCAAAAATACTGGATTGGGTTATCATGCCCTCCTCCAGGAGATCTTCATGACCCAGGGATTGAACCAGAGTCTCATGCATCTCCTTCATTGGCAGACAGGCTCTTTACCACTAGCGCCACCTGGAAAGCAAGCTGGAGCAGAGTATATTGAGGAGAACAGTAAATGAAAGAGATAACAGAATCACAGACTGAATCAATAATTGCTAAGCCCTGTTAGGATATATCACAATATGAAAACAAAAACAGGACAGGGAGGCCTGGCGTGCTGCGATTCATGGGGTCGCAAAGAGTCGGACACGACTGAGCAACTGAACTGAACTGAACTGAAAACAAAAACAGGGAAATTATGACCCCTAATTGTCCCTTTATAAAAAATATATATGAGAAATAACTTTCAAATAAAGTTGTTATTATTAATAATATAATAGTACAAGTGAACAGGAATGAACATAGTGTTATTCCTGTTAAGTTAACCTGCATTTCCATCTTCTGTGTACATTTTTGTTATAATAACCTTTATTTGGAGAAATTTGCTTCATTAATTCATTTATTTACTGAGTATTAATATGCATTATTTTAGTGTCAGGCTCTTTTTTAAGAGTAAGAAATAAGTGTAATGAAAAATTTCCTTTTCTCAATGTTTTTTACACTCTATATTCAATTTTATACTTGAAAATATTATAAAGACATTTTTATATTCACTCACTATTCTAGGTCTCTAACACACTTTTGATTCATTATTTTATATGCAATTCTTTTAAAATACTATGTCTAAAACTTTAGAACTTGCATGATTATAGTAGATACTTCAACATATGTGGTTGAAATTATAATAGACTTATTTAAATATTGCTTATCTGTAGTTTAGAACATTATTATGAATAAAACTCGAAGTTCAGCTGTAGGAATATTTCCATGTAAAACAACCTGAAGATAGTACGCCATGCACTCATTTGGGATGCTTTGAGCTGCAAGTAATAGAAATCTCTCCTCAAAGTGTCTTAAACAGTAGGAATATTCATTAATTTATTTTTATCCCGAACTAGAAGCGAGAGTTAGGCAATTCTAGGCAATTTAAAGGCTCAACAAGTCTTTTACTCTTTTTCTCTGATGGCCTAAGGATTGTTTTTGTTCCTCTATGTATCCTGTCTTTGCCCAATCTAAGAGAGAAGCAACTCTCAATGCATGTTTCACCTCCTCATGCCTCTTTCTCTTTTGAATTGATACGAAAACCTCCATCAGGTCTCAGCAGAAATTAGTCACTGGCACAGGAGGACAGAGTTCCTCATTTTGGACATCCTTAATTCAGAATCTTTTTTTTTTAATTAATTTTATTTTATTTAACTTTACAATATTGTATTGGTTTTGCCATATATCAAAATGAATCTGCCACAGGTATACATGCTGT
>NW_011495039.1:3129046-3178502 GCF_000754665.1 Bison bison bison | reverse complement strand
CTAATGTAATTTTTAAAAAATAAATCTATGATTCTGTTAAGAAGGAAGGTAAGATTGGGGAAAATTGCTATTGAGTGGGCAAACAGTATCCGTCACTTTATGTTCCTCAGTTTATTTGAACTGATAAATCTTTCATGCAATAGCAAAGATAAATCTGTGAACTAGATTAACGTAAATGAGTACAGCTCCAAAGAAACTATTACTAATTGGATTCTAAAATTGACTGTTACTTAAGTTGAGTTGGAAGTAGTAATTTAGTAAATTGTGAAATTATATCTTGTTAAATCTATACTGCTTCTAAGCATCCACTCTGTTAATTTTTATCCAAACTGTTTAGTATAATTTTTGTATCTTTACATTATAACCAATTTCTAAAATCTAGTATTATTTTTCAAATCTTATGTAATCATTATTTTAAGTGATTAGGAATTGACCTTTCTAGCTAGTTAGTCACTTCCAGAGGATTTTTCAGAATGAGTGACAAGAAACTTAAGTTAGTACTGGACATTATTCACCAATATTTCAATCATTATTATTAATTACCTGAGAACCACCTCAAGGATTTTTGTAAACTATCAGCTATCTCCATGAACAATGTATACATGTATGAATTATGTACATGTTTTCCGCAGTGAACACTCTCTATAAAATCCATTTAAGCACCCCTTAATTCTACAAGCCTCAGGGATTTCCCAGGTGGTGCAGTGGTAAGGAATCTGCAGGAGACCTGTGCTCGATCCCTGAGTCAGGAACATCCTCTGGAGGAGGAAGTGGCAACCCACTCTAGTATTCTTACCTGGAAATTTGCATGGACAGAGGAGCCTGACGGTCTACAGCCCATGGGATTGCAAAGAATTGGACATGACTGAGCGACTGAACACACACACACACACAAGATAGGAATTCTGATTTAAATTACTATTTTAAAAATCATCTTTTATAAAAAAAAATCATCCATTAAAATCACACATTGAATTCTTTTATGGATAAGACAGTCTCTTCATAAATCCTCTTCCATACAATCTCCAATTAAGATTCCTATTCATTATATAAGACACTACTGATTTAATACTTTTTTATATGTGCTTGAACAGATGCAGTTCTTATGATAATATCAGCTCTTTTGGTAATCATTCCTACTGTCTATGGTCTATTGAAGTTAGTTGACCTTTGCTCTGAGCAAGACTAAGTAATTCATCTCATAAATTTTCATGAAAAAAATATAACTCTGCTTTCCTCACATCTAATATTTAAATCATGATCCTTACCATTCATTACAAGAAGTATGATCTGTAAATCAACCATACTTCAGTGGAAAAATGCTGAAGATAAAGGTATGATCTGTACACTTTGAGACTTCAAGTAATAAATTTATATTCAATCAAAGTTTTATTTTGGACATACATTACTTGAAAGGAACAGTCTAAGGAATTATTAAAAACCTTTTAATTTCATGTTCCCATGAAATAAAATACCTAGAATCACATCTTACTATGATAAAATATATATATTTGAGTTTAAATAGGATTTATCAGTGTCCTTAGTTGTTAAAAAAAAATGGTAACATAGGAAATATTAAATTTTGAATAGTGATTTTTGATGCTTTTGGCAAAATATGGTCCCAGACAAATATGCCTTACAGAAAAATATTGTTGTAGTTCCAGAAGAAAATATTTAACTTTATACATTTGTTGATATGATCTGCTTTATTGGACAAGAAAAAAAAAAAAACGCAATTGAAAGTTTTATGTATTTCTTCTGAAAAGTATTGTTGCTCAGTCGTGTCTGACTCTTTGCAACCCTATGGACTGTAACCCGATGGGTTCCTCTGTCCATGGAATTCTCCAGGCAACAATACTGGAATGGGTTGCCATTTCCTACCCTAAAGGATTTTTCCACCCCAGGGATCAAACCGGGGTCTCCTGCATTGCAGGCAGATTTTTTTTTTTTTAAACCATTTGAACCACCAAGGAAGCCCATCTATGAGGGAGACTCAATCCTTATTATCTGCTTATCTATTTCAGTCAGCCCAACTCCAATGCCTAATAGTCTTTACTTTAGGGCTCTTCTTGCTGTTTTCCTCTCTTGGATGTCATTTCTAAAACTGCATTTAAAAATCCTTTCATGGACTTTTGGGCATGGACAACATATTCATATTTTTAACCAATTTGAAATTGTGTGTGTTGAGGAGGTACAGATAACATGCAGAACCTGCATGGTTTCTGTGTTGCTAATCACATCCGTGAGCATTAACACGTTTGCCTACTCGGGTCCTTGTGTGTTGTGTGCAGGTTTATATATGCTGTAGCTGGGCACTGCTACTGCTAAGTCACTTCCGTCGTGTCCGACTCTGTGCGACCCCATAGACGGCAGCCCACCAGGCTCCCCCTTCCCTGGGATTCTCAAGGCAAGAACACTGGAGTGGGTTGCCATTTCTTTCTCCAATGTATGGAAGTGAAAAGTGAAAGTGAAAGTGAAGTCGTGTCCGACCCTCAGCGACCCCATGGACTGCAGCCTTCCAGGCTCCTCCATCCATAGGATTTTCCAGGCAGGAGTACTGGAGTGGGGTGCCATTGCCTTCTCCATAGCTGGGCACAGAGGCCATAAAACCAGTAGAGGAGAGAAAAGACAAGGCACAGATGTTTCGTTCATGGCTTGTTTGTTTCGGTTCTGTCTAGGCGTATCATATGTATTATTTCATTTAATTTTTGCAACAATGCTATGAAGCTGGTATTAATCATCATCCTAGTTTACAAATGAGATAACATGTTACATGTATCAGATGTTTTAGAGAACATACATATTATATATATTTTTTAATGTCATGGAAGAAAGAACACTGCCACTCTTGCCAGGCTCTCTGCTCTGTTAAATTTTTCTCAGAATTTGAGTATTGCATAAAGAAGATTTTAAGTGGAGAAAAACAATTTTACCACCAAGGTTAAGAATAAAACACTTACGGGAGTTTTGGACATTTCACAAATCACTAACTTTATGTTTCCAAAATAAGTGCAAGTGATTATTTTAACATTGAGGCTAACTCTTTGTAACATGCAGGAAAAAGATCTGATTTATTACTATTTCTTTCATACTGTGGAAAATATATATTCATCACCTACTTGATTGGCACAGAATAAAATGCATGTAACAGAAATATTAATGAAGATGTAGTCTAGCTTTGAAGACTTAAAATTTGATGAGTAAGATGACTTTATATCATTACATATGATATAAAGTATGCACACAGAATGCTAGAAAAGCATACAAGAAGAACATTTGAAGGTTTGAAGTCATCTGGGGCTTCCCTGGTGGCTCAGACGGTAAAGAATCTGCCTGCAGTGCAGGAGACCAGGGTTTGATCCCTGGGTTAAGAAGATCCCCTGAAGCAGAGCATGACAACCCACTCTAGTATTCTTGCTTGGAGAATTCCATGGACAGTGGATCCTGGTGGGCTTCGGTCCATGGAGTCGAAAAGAGTTGGACCCAACTGAGCAACTGAGCATGCTTCTACAAATCCCACAAATAGAATGGTTTTACTTTAATCATTCTCTATCCTGGTGTAATACTACTAGAATATTCCTGTAAAGGCAAGTTATGTTGGCCTGGAAACTTGGACACCTGAGTAATGATTTGAACAGGATGATACAGAATGATAGAAGGAGAGTTTCCCAAAGGGAAATCTACATCCGCTTGCAAAAGAGGGTGGAAAGGATGCTGAGCAGGCAGATGAGCCTGCCCTTTGTTTACATGCAACCCTAAATTGTGATCTTTTCCTTCTCGGTTCCTCTTCTCCTTCCTTTCGTGTTTTCTTTAGGGGGCAGAAGAATGTTCGGTATAGACAAGTCAAAGTTAAGCAGGACATTTAAGGACTGAGAAAAGGAACAGAAAGTGCCCGCTAGAGATACTTGTCTGCTGTTCCCCAAGTCCCCGCTGTTACAACACAGAGAAGCTTCCCAAGATTTTCTTTTTCTTCATCCTCCTCTCCATTCTGCTCCTAAGATATGTCCATATTCATTCAGGTGGAGTACTTTACTTGTGATTTGGATCCAATTTAACCAGTTTTTACAGGAACTGTTCTACATCAGTTTCCTTCATTTTCATTTGTACAATTCCCAGCTGGTGTACTCAGGCTTGCCCTTTGCAGAGAAAGCAAAACAAATCTTCCCTTCAATCTTAATACCCTCTCAATCCATCTCTCTTTTTCTCCTCATTGCTTTCTCTCTCTCTTTTTTTACTCTATACCTGCTAGGTTCATTTTCTTGTCCCTATTTCTCACCTACACTTTGGTGTCTGATACTGAATACTCCCCAGGTTGTTTTTAAAAAGATAACTAGCAAATAAAATTGTTTCATGTATGTCCTTACTCTTTTTACTCTCATATTCCCTGTATTTTCAGAAAGCACCAGATGGAAACTTTCTTCTCTTCCGTTTTTCAAGCACTCCGTTTGTGGTTACCCTCCTACCTCTGATAGCTACTTCTCTGTCTCTGGTATGATATTTCTTACCTTCCCCACCTCCAAAATATGTGTGTTTTCTAAGCTGTTTTTCAACCATTTTTTTTCATCCTGCTAAACATTTAATGCTTAGACCTCAGCTAAATGTATAGGTGTAAGTGTGACTTCTCCACTCAAAACTTTATTTCTAACTTTTGCTTAGGTCCTTCACTTACTATCCTGCTGTGGCCTCAACCATACCAAAATGGAACTTGCTTCCCAGCAAGTCCAATCCATGGAAAATAGTGACACCTCTATTCTTGCTAAGAATATCACCTTTGTTTTCTTATCAATCCTCTTATTACTAATTCATGGAGATGCTCCTCATCACTCAACCTCTGGCTCTGAAAAATGCCTCTTCTCAGTTTTATAGTCAATAGTTCCTGACTGGCTGCACATTTATCTTTTGCCTGATTAGCATTTCTCAGGATGAATCCTATAGCCTTGCTACTCAAAGTATGGTTGAGAGACCAGCTATATAGGTCTCATCAGGTAATTTTTTGCTTGTTTGTTTTTCAAATTTATTTTTAATTGGAGGATAATTGCTTTACAGTGTTGTGTTGGTCTCTGCCATACCGCAACGTGAATCAGCTGTAAGTATACATGTGCCCCTCCCTCTTGAGGCTCCCTCCCCCCACCTCCATCCCACCCTCTAGTTTGTCACTGAGCACCAGGTGGAGTTCCCTGTGTTATGCAGTAACATCCCACAATTATCTGTTTTACACATAATAATGTATATGTTTCAATGCTATTCTAGAATGATGAGTCCTCAGACCCTACTGAATTAGAACCTACATTTTTAATAAGATCCTTTTTTTGGTAGCTCAGATGGTAAAGAATCCTCCTGCAATGCAGGAGACCCAGGTTCAATCCCTGGGTCAGGAAGATCCCTGGGAGAAAGGAATGGCAGCCCACTCCAGTATTCTTACTTGGGAATCCCATGGACAGAGAAGCCTGGTGGGCTACAGTCCATGGGGTTGCAAAGAGTCAACCCCATGACTGAATGACTAATACTTCATTTTCTGTCAAATATGAGTTCCATGAAATTTTTTGGAGAGAGACAGGCACTCAGAAACGGTGAAGGAGGGAGGGAAGGAGGAAAGTAAAGAGGGAAGGAGGAGGAAGGAAAGAAGAGATGAGTAGGAAAGGGGAGGGGAAGGAAAGGAAGCAGAAGACAGAGAGAGTACCAATTGTTTTTCCTCTTAAATATTCACGGTGTGATTAGCTGCTTAAAGCTTTACATAAAGAAAGAATATTTTGCACATAATATACTTTAGAGGTCTTGTAAAGAGCATATTGGACACTGATCTAATTCACTGACTCCCTCATTTTCTGTTTCATATGGCTTTAGTTCTCTTATTCATGATTATCAAACCTAACTATAAACATTTATGTGACTGTTTTATGTGAACACTTTTAGTCAAAAAATGCATGTAATAGCTTTATTATATTATTTCTACACAAAGATTTTTTTTGGACTGGAATTATATGGTAGGATATTTTTAGAAAAAAATTTCTTGATAGACATTATCTTATTTGAGGTGTTACTGAGTCTTTGAGACTCTTTTGTGGTTCATTTAAAACCTACAGAGTTCACCCCGCTGTTGATGTAATATAAATTTTATTTTTCTCCTTGGTTAAAAAAAATACCCTCAGTGTGACACACTCACCTGTCTTACACATTTTCACAATAAAGGCTGTCTTCCTTTCTGGAGATTTCCTATAAAAACATCATGAATTCACAGACAGATAAGGCTGCCAAAGCCACTTTCAATTGGCATCCTATTTGCAAGCTCATTAAAGCCTGCAATGAGATAGGACCTAGTCACCACTGATCTGTCAGTTGATATGTCCAAAGTAAAGATGACACGTGAATGCTTTCTCATCCAATAAAACTCAAAGCAGCTTAAGGCTTGTCTCAGCATTAGTAAAGTGCTTTTAGAACCACAAGACTCCAAATGTAACATTAGGCTGTAGAGAAAATGATGATGGAAAAGAAATACAGTTGTATGGGTTTTCTTTTGTTTGCTTCAGTCGCTGATAAAAGTCATTGAATTAAAAAAATTGGGCAGATGTCAAGCACAGATCAATAAACCACATGGCATTTTAAATCAAGTTAAGGGGGCTGATTGAAACAGACATTTCTTATTGTAATTGTTTGGCTTTATTTTTCATTTGTTTAAGTGAGTATTCATTCAAAAATATACCCATTTCTGCATATTATTTTTACATGATAAAATTTATTATATTAGACAGATTATATTGTATAGATGTAAATAGGAACAAATTGTGGTAGAATATATATAAAAATTCACTCTTGATTATTCTTAAAATTAGCATTTAATGATTTCCTATTGTTTATAAATTCTCTACTTTGTGGTCTTCAATCAACACATTCAAAAAGCAATAGCTTAATCTCTCAACAATGAAAATAAATAAATGAAAATGAAATTTTAATTCAATGAGATCATATTGATAATTTATAGAATGCCAAGCACTCCTGCACTCAAAGAATTGATAATTTTCAGATTATCAGATAATTGCATTTATAAATAGCATACTTTTAATTGTTATTACAAATGCTTATTTATCATATTAAAATATACTTGTAGCATATTTGCATACAGATAAATAAGATTTGCCATTAAAACTTTTTGAAGTACTGTTCCTCTCCTGTGAGTGATTTATTAAATTAGTAATTTTGAGTGTTAGAGATGTCAAAAGGGAAAAATAATTGAAATTATTTTTCTGCTGATCAAACGGAAGTTGAAATTATTCATGAGGTTGAAACACTGAAAGCATACTTACTGAATCTGGAGCTGACAGGTACTTTAAATGCTCGCTTTTTCCTGAGGACATTGATCATCTGCAGATACAAGATAATGAAAGGGCAATCAGATAGGGCGTCATTTTCTGTGATGCCACGAAGAAAAATCACTACTGACAGGGCATCCTTTTTCTACAGAGTCAGGGGGCAGATTCTGGAGAGGACGCATTGAGATGTAATATTGTTAAGGAGACAGCCTTTCCCAGTTCTTCACTTCTGTGCCATAATTGATAAAAGAGAAAATAACAAAGCAGTGCCTTGTAATTTTCAAACCTCAATTGAATAGAGAAGCTTCTGGAACCATTGAAAGTGAGGTATGTTTGTTCTTTTAAATATTAACTATAATTAATGAGCAGAAAAGCAGAAAGTAGAAAAACTGAAAAAAAAATTGAGTTCTGAAGCTAGTTGAAAATTTACCTTCCTAAAATTAAGGTTTGTGTGTATGTGAATGTTTTTCTTCTCTTTTTATTCATCACTTTTGGAAATTCCATCAATTGATGGGCACTTAACATATGGGGACTGCAGTTATGAGTAAGACATCATTTCTACCCTGAAGGAACTTGTGAAGTCATAAAATTAGCACAATAATTACTTAAATAAAAAAGGTGGAATGTAGTAACCTTGAGAGAGGTACAAACATAGCTGGAACTGATTCATGCATACACAGTTCCCGTAGATTATATGCCAGCACTGTGCGAAGAATAAAGATTTAACTCTGGAGATAAGGAAAATCTTTATAAACAAATCAATTTAAGATAGGAACTAAGGGATGGATGGACTTCCCTGGTGGCTCAGAGGTTAAAGCGTCTCCCTGCAAGGCGGGACACCCTGGTTCAGTCCCTGGGTTGGGGAAGGAAATGGCAACCCACTCCAGTACTCTTGCCTGGAGAATCCCATGGATGGAGGAGCCTGGTAGGTTACAGTCCACGGGGTCACAAAGAGTTGGACACGACTGAGCAACTTAAGGGATTGATAGATACAATTTCCAGTGATAAAGAGAGGACAGGAGGACAACTCCAGGGATACAGAGTTGTCATGATGTAATGTGCATAATGGCAAGTTTAAGTGTCTTCAGGTGGCAGAAAATAATCTATTAGAGAGTAAGTGGTGAAGTTTAGTTGCTAAGTCAGATCCTTCTCCAGGGGATCTTCCCAACCTAGGGACCTAACCCGCATCTCCTGCATTGGCAGACAGATTCTTTACCACTGAGCCACCAGTGAAGCCTGGAGATGCTTAAGTAGCTGATTAATCTGGAAGTTAAAGTATATCCTAAGTGAAATATCATCTGGAGGTTATTGTTTCTCAGTGCCAGGTTCACCCATTTTATTGTATTCTCTGTGATATTGGGAATGGGAGTCAACAAACTCCATTTCTGCAATTTCTTTACTATCTGGGAAGCGATGGTGTGTTATTGGTTAAGGATAGAGAAAAGCAAGGATTGTCTTTCTCCCTACAGCTTCTATCTGCATCTTTTTAGCATCAGCAAACTGTAGCAGCTCTAGTGCTATTGGGTACTTCTAGAGACAACCACTTAGCACTTTCCAAGGTGGCCCAAGAATTACCCATAAAGTTCCCACCATATTCCCTCACCTCTTCTTCTTACACTGTAATCCCCAGCCAGGTTCCTACATGCCACCTAGAAGCCCTTTGGTCATCATTACAGTTGTCGTGGTTCAGTCATTCACCCCGTATGACTCTTTGTGACCCCATGAACTGGAGCACTCCAGGCTTCCTTGTCCTTCACCATCTCCTGGAGTTTGCTCAAACTCATGTCCATTGGGTCAGTGATGCCATCCAGCCATCTCGTCTTCTGTCACTCCCTTCTCCTCCTGCCTTCAATCTTTCCCAGCATCAGGGTCTTTTTTTTTAAATGAATCAACTCTTCATATTAGGTGGCCAAAGTATTGGAGCTTCAGCTTCAGCATCAGTCCTTCCAATGAATATTCAGAGTTTATTTCCTTTAGGATTGACTGCTTTGATGTCCTTGCAGTCCAAGGGGCTCTCAAGAGTCTTCTCTAATACCACAGTTCAAAAGCATCAGTTCTTTCATTCTCAGCCTTCTGAGAGTTATGGCCCAACTCTCATATCTGTACATGACTACTAAAAACCATAGATTTGACTATGACTTTTGTTGACACAGTAATGTCTCTGCTTTTTAATATGCCATCTATGTTTCTCATAGCTTTTCTTCCAAAGAGCAAGCACCTTTTAATTTCATTGTGGCATTCACCATCTGCTGTGATTTTGGAGCCACAAAAAATAAATTCTATCACTGTTTCCATTATTTCCCCATCTATTTGCCATGAAGTGATGGGACTGGATGCCGTGATCTTAGTATTTTGAATGTTGAGTTTTAAGCCAGCTTTTTCACTCTCTTCTTTCTGTTTCATCAAGTGGCTCTTTAGTTCCTCTTCACTTTCTGCCATAAGGGTGATGTCATCTGCATATCTAAGGTTATTGCTATTTCTCCTGGGAATCTTGATTCCAGCGTGTGCTTAATGCAGCCTGGCATTTCACATGATGTGCTCTACATATAAGTTAAATAAGCAGGATGACAATATACAGCCTTGAAGTACTCCTTTCCCAATTTGGAACCAGTCCATTGTTCTATGTCCTGTTCTAACCATTGATTCTTGACCTGCATACAGGCTTCTAGGAGCCAGTTAAGGTGGTCTGGTATTCCCATCTCTTGAAAAATTTTCCAGTTGTAGTGATCCACACAGTCAAAGGCTTTAGCATAGTCAATGAAGCATAAATGGATGTTTTTTTCTGGAATTATCTTGCTTGATCTCTGACTCCTCTGCCTTTCCTAAATTTAGCTTGAACATCTGGAAGTTCTGGGTTCACATACTGTTGAAGCCTAGCTTGGAGAATTTTGAGCATTACTTTACTAGCTTGTGAAATGAGTCCAATTGTGTGGTTGTTTGAACATTCTTTGGCATTGCCTTTCTTTGAGATGGGAATGAAAAGTGACCTTTTTCAGTCCTGTGGCCACTTCTGAGTTTTCCAAATTTGCTGGCATATTGAGTACAGCACTATAAGAGCATACATCTCTTATGATTTGAAGTAGCTTAACTGGAATTCCATCACCTCCACTATCTTTGTTCATAGTGATGCTTCCTAAGGCCCACTTGACTTCACATTCCAGGATCTGACTCTAGGTGAGTGATCACACCATCATGGTTATCTGGGTCATTAAGACCTTTTTTGTATAGTTCATCCATGAATTATTGCCACCACTTCTTAATATTTTCTGCTTCTGATAGATCCATACCTTTTCTGCCCTTTTTTTGTGCCCATCTTTGCATAAAATGTTCCCTTGGTGTCTCTAATTTTTGTGAAAATATCTCTAGCCTTTCCCATTCTATTGTTTTCCTCTATTTCTTTGTATTGATCACTTAGGAAGATTTTCTTATCTCTCTTTGCTTTTCTTTAGAACTCTGCATGCAGATGGGTATATCTTTCCTTTTCTCCTTTGCCTTTGCTTCTCTTCTTTTCTCAGCTACTTGTAAGCCTCCTCAGACAGCCATTTTGCCTTTTTGCATTTCTTTTTTCTTGGGGATGGTTTTGCTCACCACCTCCTGTACAATGTTATGAAACTCTGTCCATAGTTCTTTAGGCACTCTGTCTATCAGATCTAATCCCTTGACTCTATTTCTCATTTTTACTGTATAATAGTAAGGGATTTGATTTAGGTCATACCTGAATGGCCTAGTGGTTTTCCCTACTTTCGTCAATTTAGGTTTGAATTTAACAATAAGGAGTTGATGATCTCAGCCACAGTCAGCTCCTGGTCTTGTTTTTGCTGACTGTACAGAGCTTCTCCCTCTTTGATTGCAAAGAATATAATCAATCTGATCTCGGTATCGCCCATCTGGTGATGTCCATGTGTAGCCTTATCTCTTGTGTTGTTGGAAGAAGGTGTTGGCTCTGACAAGTATGTTCTCTTGGCAAAACTCTGTTAGCTTTTGCCGTACTTCACTTTGTACTCCAACGCCAAACTTGCCTGTTAGTCCAGGTGTTTCTTGACTTCCTACTTTTGCATTCCAGTCCCCTTTGATGAAAAAGATATCATTTTTTTTGGTGTTAGTTCCAGAAGGTCATCATAAAACTGTTCAACTTCAGCTTTTTCAGCATTACTGGTAGGGGCATAGACTTGGATTACTGTGATATTGAATGGTTTGTCTTAGAAACAAACAGAGATCATTCTGTTTTTAAGATTGTACCCAAGTACTGCATTTCGGACTATTTCATTGGCTATGAGGGCTACTCCATTTCTTCTAAGGAATTCTTGTCCACAGTATAATGGTTATCTGAATTAAATTCACCCATCATTAAGTAGTTTTGTTCAGCTCCCAGTTCTGATGATACTTTTGAATATTTTTATTTTTTTCTTGCCTTAGGGACTGCAACTACTTCTTTTATATCCCATTTTTCCTTTAGCCTTTTGATATATGAGTAACCATTTATAGTAAGAAATCATGTTTGAAAAGCCTAGCTTGTTTCCTAATTCTTGAATGTCCCTTAATGGATATGAACAGCATTGGTAAATTTGACAAATTAGTGAATGTAACAAAGAGAAACTGACTCAGAAATACAGAGAACAAATCAGTTGTTTCCAGTGTGGAGAGGAAAGGTTAGGGGAAATACAGGGATATGGGATTAAGAGGTACAATAAGCTGTAAGGGTATGTTGTATAACACAGGGAAGGTAGCCAATATTTTATAACTATAAATTGAGTAAAACCTTTAAAAATTGTTAATCACAATATTGTACACCTGTAATTTCCATTAGTATTGTGTAGCAACTATCAGTTCAGTTCAGTCACTCAGTCATGTCCAGCTCTTTGTGACCCCATGGACTGCAGCACGCCAGGCTTCCCTGTCCATCACCAACTCCTGGAACCTACTCAAACTCATGTCCATCACATTGCTGATGCCAAGCAACTATACTTCAATTAAAAAAGCATTGGGAGATTTTGCCGTGGATATGGTATAACAAGTCATGTGTGTTACAAAGTGTGCCTGTATGATTAATAAAATGCACGATAATCTGGAAGTATGGTATGCATTTGGGACACTGCTAGTAATTCAGATAAAGCCAAAAATGTGAGCTGATTTTGATAGAAGGGAAGTCCTTGCTGACATCATTGTTGTTGAGTCACTAAGTTGTATCCTACTCTTTTTCAACCCCATGGACTATAGCCTGCCAGACTCTGCCCATGGGATTTCCCAGGCAAGAATTCTGGAGTGAGTTGTTATTTCCTTCTCCATTGGATCTTCTCCACCCAGGGATCAAACCCATGTCTTCTACATTGGCAGGCGGATTCTTTACCAATGATCCACAGTCAGTGGAGCAGGGAGGCCCTGCTGACATTGTTAAGAGTAGTTTAAATGACACATAGAGCACAGAATACAGAGAAGAGTGTGTTGAAACAATGAAGGCGTTAATCCAGGCTGTGTATATTTCTACTGAAACAAAGGTTTGCTTTGAAAGAACAGAGAAATTCAATAACAGACAAAGAAATATGTGTGATCAAAGAGATTTTTATAATCTGGCAGAGAAAAGAACATATTATTTTGAGATGCTAACAGTTTCCATAAAATTCTAAGGAAAGCTTGATTATAATTAGCATATTGCTAGGATAACTAGGTATTTATATAGTTAGCATTTCTTATGTATATGATAAATCTTTATGTTGCCATAATTATGTTCATTTATGAATTACTAGTGCTTGACAAATAATATTTGCTCAGTGAATATTTGAAAGACTTATTCTATATTTTAGCATATCTATTTTCATTAACTTTTATTTATAAATCTAATTTTAAATAGATTTTTGCTGCCAAGTTGAAAGGACTTCTGCAATAAAATTTTATTTAATTAGATATCACAAAATTCCAAGCAACTCCATTACTTGTGCTCATCTCATCTAGATATAGTACTATGAGTGATATGTTTGTTATAGCAATACAGGAGAGAGAAGAAAAGAGCCTAGGTTCCACTCATTGTGGACGAGACCACCATCCTCCCCATCTGCAAAAAATCAGGATGCACAAAATCAAAATCATCTTGAAAGAGTTAAGTAGATATATCCATCTCCCAACAACTCCAACAGGAAGGAGTTGCCTGTATTGAAAACTTGATGCTTGATAAAGAGAAAAGAATCACACACACACACACACACACACTCACAAAAATTTAATGATATCATATTCACATATTCTAGACAGACAGAGTCACCACATGCCACAGATGACCAGATGGGAGCAGTACTAAGAGAATGGGTTCAACCAAGCAGTGGCAAGCTGAGAAAGCAAGGACCTGTGGACAAATGCCTTTTGTGGGGTCAGGTGGAGTACACAAACAGAAGCAGCAAGGGGATTACATAGGTTCCTTTGAATGTCACTAGGTCTCAGTCATAGGAAAGTGAACGGGGTAATTTGTAGCAATAACAAGCCTTATCACACTGGTGCTTATCACAGCCTCTTTGTGGGGCTATTGAAGCAGCTGGAAAACAAAGTTAAATTTGCAGTACAAGTTAACATTCCTCTCATCCAGTCTCAGAAGCAGAGAAGGCAGAAGTGGGACTAGAACAGTCTGTAAAGAAATGATGGCAGAAAACTTCACAAATTTGGTTAAAGCTATAAACCTAAAAGCTAAAGAAGAATTAAATTTTTAAAAGGGATCCAAGACACATTATCACTAGACTTATGAAAACTAAAAACAAAGAAAAAATTCTCAAAAGTGACCACAGAGAAGCAAGCAATTAATTGTAGAGGACCCACCCACCAATTTGAGGAGAAGGCAGTGGCACCCCACTCTAGTACTCTTGCCTGGATAATTCCATGGACGGAGGAGCCTGGTAGGCTGCAGTCCATGGGGTCGCTAGGAGTCAGACACGACTGAGCGACTTCACTTTCACTTTTCACTTTCATGCATTGGAGAAGGAAATGGCAACCCACTCTAGTGTTCTTGCCTGGAGAATCCCAGGGATGTGCAAGCCTGGTGGGCTGCCGTCTATGGGGTCGCACAGAGTTGGACACGACTGAAGCGACTCACACACACCAGTTTGAATGATAGTAGACCTTTTATCTGAAATTTATGGAAGCCAGAAGGAAGGACATGACCTTTTTCAACTTGTGAAAGAAAAATGCCAACCACAAATTCTTGATGAACATAAACATCAAGAATGAGAAAAAATAAAGACATTCTCAGACAAAAGAAAACCAAAAAAGAATTGTTAGTGAACATTAACTTAAAATTCCACTTTTAAAAGTAAAGCATTCTAAGGGGAAGTGAGATTTTAAAGTTTCCTTGAAGCACTATACAGTAATACCTAGAACACCCACTGAAGAACATACAATGCAATGTATCAATATTCAAAAGCACTATGAGTAAATCAAGATGAAGTCTTAAAAAACAAACTTTTAAAGTCACCGATAGGAATGTAAGAAAAGAGAAAAAGAGGAAACCAATAAAATGCAAAACAAATTATCATCACATACTTAAGATCTAAGATATGAATAATTACTAAAATACAAGTAGTCAAAATACAAGTTAAAAGACAGATTAAAATAAACCCAATCCAACTATAGCAATTTTATTTTAAACATAACATACACAGGTTGAAAGTAAAAAAAAAAAAGAAAGAAAGAAATAATATACTTTATAGATATTGGTAGAAAATTACAGGAATACTTATATTAATATCAAATAAAGTAGACTTCAGAACACAGAGAATTACTAGATACTAACAGAGCCATTACATAATGAAAAAAGGTTCCATCTGCCAAGAATACACAGTGATGATTGTATACTCAACAAAACCCCAAAATATATGGCTTCTGCCACTGCTAAGCAGGTTACCACTGTGATTCTCTATATTTGCTGTTCTCTCTAGTTTTGGATGATATTTTGCCTTGTGACCTCAGATCTCTAATAGTTATAAGAAAAGTCATTGATTTCCATTTTTTCCAATATGTCTTGATGTGAGGATGGGAATGACAAGTTCTAATCTCTTTATATGTCAAAGGTAACATTTTGAGTCAAGAGACTATTTTTTTTTCTTTCCATTTATCACTTCATCCTTAAAAATTCTCCTCAAATATCAAGCACCTAATGAAAATTTTCATGTCACTTTCTTCCCATTTTTATTTGATTTGGTTGATCTACCTCATACCTTTCTTTACTCTCCTTCTCCTACTTTTACTAATGCTATCGCCTTCATCTGTAATCTTTGAATTGCTTGGTGAGCTCTCTATGTTAGGAAAGTGTGTATCATTCATGTCAGTGTTTATAATGAGTAACACCATTTCTAACATGTAGGGCTTAATTTTCATATGCAAAAATAATGAATATTATGATCAATATGATGCCTAACCTTAAGTTCGGAGAAGGCAATGGCACCCCACTCCAGCACTCTTGCCTGGAAAATCCCATGGACGGAGGAGCCTGGTGGGCTGCAGTCCATGGGGTCGCTAAGGATCAGACACAACTGAGCGACTTCACTTTCACTTTTCACTTTCATGCATTGGAGAAGGAAATGGCAACCCACTCCAGTGTTCTTGCCTGGAGAATCCCAGGGACGGGGGAGCCTGGTGGGCTGCCGTCTATGCGGTTGCACAGAGTCGGACATGACTGAAGTGACTTAGCAGCAGCAGCAGCAACCTTAAGTTACATGTTTTAGTTGGAGTAACAGGGAAACTAATAGGCATTCTATATACAAGGTAAAAAGTACAAACATTGCTGAGTGCCCAGGTGCTATGTATGAGAGGATAAGTTTCATGTATTCTAGAGAAGTAGAAACCTGAACTCGATGTGAAAGAGTTGCTTGAATCAAACAAAACAAAAAAAGTCCCAGGGGGACCAATCTTGAAAGAACAGAGATGACATTTCGAGTAAGAGTGTGAATGTGACTGACCACATGGTGGGGTGAAGACTCACTGATCCATATGTTGGAACATTAAGTGTAAGATTGGCTGAAGCTGAGCAGAATGCATGACAGCATCAGCTTTCTTGGTGAAGTGGAAGACAAGGTCATTTGTTCTGAGTAAGAGGACTGTGTCAGGTGGGAGTCTCAAGGAAAACCCTAACGCCTGAAATAGTGTATTATTAGGGAAATGAGAGTAGTGACCATTGAAAGTGGTTCAAAACAAGAAGGAGCAACTTAAAGGGAACAGAGAAGAGATTCTGGAACAAGGCAATGTGAGAGAGGGTTTGAAGATAGGAAAGACATAGAGAAGTGTGGGGCCATCACGTGTGCAGGACACTTAGCACTCTACAAAAGAAATAAGCCTGAAGCCACCATTGGAATCATGAGAGTGATAATGGTGAGGAAGCGGACAAGGCAATGTTCAGTCACGTTCAACTCTGTGCAACCCCATGAATGTAACCCACCGGGCTTCTCTCTCCAGGGGATTCTCCAGGCAAGAATACTGGAGTGGGTTGCAATTTCTTCTTCCAGAGGATCTTCTTGACCCAGGGATCAAACCCGTGTCTCCTACTGCTCCTTGGATTGTCAGGTGGATTCTTTACTGCTGAACCACTGGGGGAAGCCCCAGATAATCGGTTTCCACTAAAATACTTAGCTTTGGCATTGGCATCTATTTATTTCTACTTTCGTATCTAGGTAAAGCATCTGCCTACAATGTGGGAGACCTGGGTTCAATCCCTGAATCCGGATGATCCTCTGGAGAAGGCAATGGCACCCCATTCCAGTACTCTTGCCTGGAAAATCACATGGACGGAGGAGCATCGTAGGCTACAGTCTACAGGGACACAAAGAGTCAGACACGACTGAGCGACTTTACTTTCACTTTTGTATCTAGGGGGAAAAATGATGAATTTTGTGGCTGAAACTTGTTGTTCAGTTGCTCAATCATGTCTGACTCTGTGCAACCCTGTGGACTGCAGCATACCAGGCTTCCCTGAATCTATATAACACTAAATATTTTTCATTTTAGCTTCATTAAAACAGTTCTGGCTTCTCATGTGAAGTTTTCAATAGTTTCCTGTATTATTCTCCTGGTGCTTGTCTCTTTTTATTCTAGTCCATTCTACTTATTATCACCAAATGAATCATCCTAACCATTCTCCCAATGAACTCATTCTTCTGAAGCACATTCTGAGTGTTTCAACATTGCTTGATCAACTGCTAATGTTCCTGTTGCAGACAAGTGAAACAGATCCTGGCTACTTGACCCAAGATAGTATCATTCCACCAATAGAAAATGGTTCATAAATTAAATAAACCACAATAGGCCCAGGCTTAAGAAAGTTTAGAAAACAGGCTGACTTGATGATCTAGACAAAAACATGTGAGGATGTTTCTATGGAAGTTTATCAACTGTAATATCTTCATATAGTTTGGGAAACTTAAATTTCTAGTGAAAGAGTGCTACTGGATTAAGTTCGTTCCCTTGACATTAGGAACAAGGTATCTTTATTTACCATCCAACAAAATTGTATCCAAAGGAAAATCAGAGTTTGTTACCAGAAGACAGGAAAGTAGAGCTAAGTAGGAGTAAACAGAAACTAAAACAAGTCCAAAAATCAAAACTCAGATATATTTTGAATATAGCCCGAAGATCTTAGCCTGATAGCCAACCTCTTCTTTTTTTATGGCTTCCATATACTATTTTAGTGTCATACAACATTCCAACATATTGTTATATAAATAACATCACCGACTCAATGGACATGAGTTCGAGCAAGCTCTGGGAGATGGTGATGGACAGGGAAGCCTGGCATGCTGCAGTCCATGGGGTCACAAAGAGTAGGACATGACTGAGCAACTGAGCAACAACATTCCAACATATTGTTATATAAATAAAGTCAGAAAATAAATAACAGAAAAATGGCCCACCAATTGAATCACTTACTGAGTCGGACACGACTTAAACCTCCACCAGTACTCTCACTTTTACTTCGACACCCTTGGTCTCCCGTCTTAGATTAAATGAAATACAATTATTGCTGCAGTTTAAGTTCTCTGGCTTTTAGTACACAGGTGCTTACAATGTACTTTAAAGCACTCATGAAAGTCTCAGATAATCATATACATCTTTATCAGATGATTGAGACTTGGAAAAGTCAGTGTGGTTTTTGAAGGAAAACAAACAAACAAAAAGACTTACTACCTCTTCTTGAATTTATTAATTTTATTTAGATGTGAGTAATTAATAAATCATTAAACTTTAGTGACTATCTGACATTGAGCTACATGTTGAAGCTGTAATAGTAAAAAAAGAAAAGAAAAATTAGAATTCTCCCTCTCATAGAGCTTACAAGTGACATTGGCAAATATTAAGCAAATAAACAACAAATGCACTATTTAATTAATAATTATCCTAAGCCCTCAAAAGGAACACATACTTCTTTTTCAACACGTGGCTATAACATTTACATAATGTAAAATCACAGAGAAGGCAATGGTACCCCACTCCAGTACTCTTGCTTGGAAAATCTCATGGGCAGAGGAGCCTGGTGGGCTGCAGTCCATGGGGTCGCTAAGAGTCGGACACGACTGAGCGACTTCACTTTCACTTTTCACTTTCATGCATTGGAGAAGGAAATGGCAACCCACTCCAGTGTTCTTGCCTGGAGAATCCCAGGGACGGAGCCTGGTGGGCTGCCGTCTATGGGGTCGCACAGAGTTGGACACGACTGAAGTGACTTAGCAGAATGTAAAATCAACTGCTTAAAGTATTTTCAGCATTTGGACAGATCCTCACACAGACACATTTATTGATACTGTGATAATTATGGCATGTTTCTAGTTTCAGTTTTTTTTCAAAGAACTAAAACTACAAAGGCAAATGAGCGTCTTTTCCTCACTGAGTTTATTGTGTCATTAATGAGGGTGAGCCAACAGAGTAACTGTACTATTTTAGCCTGTTCCACTGCATGCATGCATTTAAAGTTAACAAGATTATTAAAACACATAAATTAATGGTTCTGTTAATCTTTAATTTGGTATGATGTATATAGATACAAATTATCAGTTACAATAAATATGCATGTGCTTGAAATAAATTGAGAAATGTAGCTTAATTAAGATTTTAAATTGTCAAGAAATCTACTTCTAAGTAATTTAATGTTAATATAAATTATTGATGTTGCCAAATATTAGTTACATCCTGTACTGATTAAACATAGATTAATCAGTTGTCTGTTGTATTGCCTTCAGCATTTTAATTTAATATCTTAAATGATACTTCCCTGTTATAAGTAGAGAAATGATAACGCAGAGCTGTTAAGAATATAACATCTGGAGCCACATTATAAAGTTCTAGGCCCTTCACCATTCATCACTGAATTTGGTCCTTGGATGAATTAATTAGATACTCAGTGCTTTGTTTCTTCATCTGAAAACTGGAAATCACAACATTATCTGCCTTTTGAGATAGTTTTGATTGTTAAATGAGGTACCATTGTGTATTACATAACTTTTAGATTAGTGCCTAGAAGAAAATGATTTCTTATTGAACATGAATATATTTTCGTGGATGAAAAGGAAACAAAAAGTTAACATAAAGCTTTTTTAAAAAGCTATAAAGCTTTTAAAAAATGTATTTTTGAATAAATCTTTCCAATAAAAAATTTGCTTACTATAGGTGTTTGTTTCTGTAGCTTTTAAAATAATGTCATAATTTTTTTTGTATAAATTATCATGACATCACAGCTTCCCAGGATTATCATAATAGGTGTAAACTTTCCCGTAAGCATTTGACGTCAATTCCCATTGATATAGAAGTGCTTATGAGCCAGTACTTCATGGAACTATTCAACCTCAAAAACCATTTTTAGATAAATCATCCAGGACAAATACAGTGCCTGGAATTCAGGTCATACCAACTGAGGAAAAGTGACTGATTTTTAAAAATATATTTAGTCATTGTCTGTTTTAATTATGCAATTTATTTGTAGGCTGACATGTAGTGAAGCCCATTTGCAAATTTAATTTTTCATATTGGTGAAGAAATTTTAGTTTTAAACAGTGGGTTGGGTATATTTATAATTATTTAGTAAATCCGCAATGAAAAATACTGTTGTGTTTCTCCTCATATTACTCTAAGAAGAACTACAAGGCTGAATCCCAATAATGCAGTGTATACCTGATATTGATATACATAAGAATGGCAAGATTATAAAAATTGTTAAGAATGATTAGAAAAAGATAACAGGACACCAGAACACCCCCTCTTTCAGGAGATCTTTCTATACGCTGAGTGTTTTGAGAATCTGACATTTAAAAATAGTTACAATCTGAAGAGAAGAAATTACTGTAGGGAGAAATGAATTTGCCTTAATAGGCATAGCTGCTTGGGGTGTGATTTTCCCCTCCTTCAAACGGGATGCAAAAAAATCATAGAAAGCCGTCACAAAGAAATGAGTTCAGTTTAAGAAAAGAAATTTACTTAAGACTTAGAATGAGCTTCTCTATTTTGTGCATGTGCTCAATATTTTCGTATTTATATTTATCTCTTGGTAAATATTTATCTCACTGGGACTGAGAAGTTTCATTGAAAAGATACATCCTAAGTTTCTCAAACTAACTTCAAATATCATACAGATGGCTGATTTCATAGTAGTGAAGATAAAGGTAATGAATCTTGTTAAAATTTTCGTGATTGTATAGCATTTGTCTTTTCAACAAAGTGCTTTGTTAAATTCACCTGAAACAACCTGTATTATATACATTGTCAATGCATAGTGCAGGTGGGCATGATTACTGTTACAGGTTTCAATACAGGCTCTTCTTCCCAGGTTACCTGCCACTCTAGAAGTTATAGAAATTTAAGTTTCAGTTTAATAGAAATTTAAGTTTAAATCACATAAAGGATACAATAGAAAGCCTTTCAACCTCTACCCCCAGTCAGAAATCCCTGCATTTCATCTTATGGCCGTCTTTCCTAAACTTAAGTAATGTAAACCATATTTAACCAGTTAAATAGCTTAAAGCTAAAGTATCTATAAATTATCAAGCTAATAAGATTGAAATTATCCATGGGATTTCCCAGGCAAGAATACTGAAGTGGGTTGCTATTTTCTTCTCCAGAGGGGATCTTCCTGACCCAGGAATCAAAACTGGATCTTCTACATTGCAGGCAGATTCTTTGCTAACAGAGCTATAAGAGAATCCCATATTTGCTTTTAAATATTCAGCTATTAAATGAAGACTTAGGTATTCCCGTTCAAAAATTGCATTTAAAAGGATTATTTATTATAAGTCCATATCAGTGCAATTGAAAAATCTTTGAGTGTTTTCTCTTTTTAAAATTTTTAACTGAAGGATAATTGTTTTACAATATTGTGTTGTTTACTGCCATACATTAACATGAATCAGCCATAGGTATACATGAGTGTTTTATGTTTGT
Organism: Bison bison bison; assembly: GCF_000754665.1. Classification (NCBI taxonomy): domain Eukaryota; kingdom Metazoa; phylum Chordata; class Mammalia; order Artiodactyla; family Bovidae; genus Bison; species Bison bison. The sequence goes on along the minus strand of NW_011495039.1, from coordinate 3,156,801 downwards.
AAGCCATGTACAAATACAATAGACATACAATTTGACCTGTAAATCTTGGAAAAGACAAACAAATAGCTCTAGAGTGTTAGGGAGAATGACAAGGATGTTGTTGTAGGATTAGAGAATTATTTAAATCCACCTATGTGGTTTCTTAGTAACAAAAACCAGTCATTGCAGAATAGGTATGCTTTGTCTTCTTTTAAGTCATTGGTCCAATTAATAAAGTGGGACCATACAATATAAAATATGACCATTTTCAGGAATTGTCTTGGGATTCACTCAGTGGATGACCACTGCTTAATCAATTACAGGGTAATCCACATCTCATGGAGACAGTCAAATGAATGGCTAGACTGCTAATTTCCCATGTAAAACTTCAATTTCAATACTCCAATTTCTCTGTCATAGGCTTTCTATTTTGCGCTTTAAATCATGTTTTGCTGTATTTTCTGTAATGCTTAACCATGTGTGTAGCTCAGGACTTCACACAGTGTGGATGCTTTAAAAAATTTCATTGAGCTGTTTCTTCAGTAATTCATATTATCACTTGTTCTGTCAGACCTCTTTACAGCACCATTTACCATCCTTGAAGTAGAGGGGGGAGTTCTGTGTGATTTTAAAAAGTGTCTTTTGTCATACTAGTGGTGTGCTGCCCATAAGTGAATCATGCAGATTCTACATTGTTATTCATTCAAAGTAAATTAAATAACAGGAAAGCCGTTTACTCAAACCTTAACCTCCAGTGAGGAGGAGAGATAATAATCATAAGACTGATAGTTCTTGTGTGTGTGCGTGAATGTGTGTGCATGTGAGTGTGAGCATGTGTGTGTGTGTGAGTGTGTGTATGTGCATGTATGTGTGAATGCCTGTGTGGATGTGTGGGTGCATACATGCACAGGCATACAGGTGCATAAGTGAATGTGGAACCCTGCCAGGCAGTGAGCTCTGCGCTTTCCATGTGCAGAATGCTTTGAGTCTCTAAATCCCTCTATGGTGCTGTTATTATCCTCTTTTTGAGAGGGACCAAGATGGCAACATAGGCTCCCGAACGTCTTGTAGGAGCAGCTCACGGCGGCACCACTTGCATAGCTACAAATACAGAGCTGAGAGAAACCCGGAAACTAGCTGAGCGACTCCTCCACTTCAGGTGAATGAGAAAATACCAACATCAAAGTGGGTAGAAAAAGCTGAGACATCCTCTCCCCAGAAACCCCACTCCTGGCACGGAGCCGTATACTTAGGAGGGAACCCCTAACTCCTAGCTTCTTTCTGAGGAATGAATGGTTTGAAGCGCACCTCAATGGACCAACTTTTGAGGCTTCCATGTGAGGGACGGTTCTGAAAGTCAAAGGGGCTTATGTCCACAAAACCATCTGGGCTATAGAAAACAAAGAAGCAGTTCTTAACAGGCGCTCAAGAACTAACCAAATTATCACCCCAGGGCTCAACACAGGAGGAGAGGCAAAAATGCCCATGCTCTCAGTCTTTACTTGGAAGGGATTTTATTACATGCTTCACACGATGCTTCCTTTCTCAGGTCTAATTTGCCTGTGTCTAGGAGCAAGCTGTGATTCTCCATGATGTCAGGAGGAGCCAGTGGGCACTTCCACTGCTTCCTTCCTCCATTGCACTCTAACAATAAAACTAGATCACCAACATCTTTCTGGAAATAGCTCATTTAAAGACCCTGGGTCCCAGTTTTTATGACAGCCACCTGAGGGGTGTGACCATCAGATCGCCTGGCTCTGAGAGCCAATAGAGCTTGCATTCACAACTCCAACAGAACTACAGCAGAGTTGTTTTGTTCTTTTGCTTTTTTTTTTTTAAGTTGAAGTATAGTTATAATATTGTGTCAGTTTCAGGTATACAGCAAAGTGATTTGTGTGTGTGTGTGTGTATGTGTATTCTTTTTCAGATGCTTTTCCATTTAAAGTTATTACAGAATTGAGTATAGTTCTTTGTGTTACACATTAAGCCCTTGATTGCTTTTTGTTTATATATCAGTTCGCTCAGTCATGTCTGCCTCTTCGCGACCCCATGGACCACAGCACTCCAGGCCTCCCTGTCCATCACCAACTCCTGGAGTTTACTCAAACTCATCTCCATTGAGTCGGTGATGCCATCCAACCATCTCATCCTCTGTCATCCCCTTCTCCTCCTGCCTTCAGTCTTTCCCAGCATTAGGGTCTTTTCAAATGAGTCCGTTCTTCACATCAGGTGGCCAAAGTATTAAAGCTTCAGCATCAACATCAGTCCCTCCAATGAACACCCAGGACTGATCTCCTTTAGGATTGACTGGTTGGATCTCCGTGCAGTCCAAGGGACTCTCAAGAGTCTTCTCCAACAACACAGTTCAAAAGCATCAATTCTTCATTGCTCAACTTCCTTTATAGTCCAATTCTCACATCTATATATGATTACTGGAAAAACCGTAGTCTTCACTAGATGAACCTTTGTTGGCAAAGTAATGCTCTGTTTTTTAATATGCTGTCTAGGTTGGTCATAACTTTCCTTCCAAGGAATAAGTGTCTTTTAATTTCCTGGCTGCAGTTACCATCTGCAGTGATTTTGGAGCCCCAAAATAAAGTCATTCACTGTTTCCACTGTTTCCCCATCTATTTCCCATGAAATGATGGGACCAGATGCCATGATCTTAGTTGAGCTTTGAGCCAACTTTTTCACTCTCCTCTTTCACTTTCATCAAGAGGCTTTTTAGTTCTTCTTCACTTTCTGCCATAAGGCTGGTGTCATCTGCATATCTGAGGTTATTGATATTTCTCCCGGCAATCTTGATTCCAGCTTGTGCTTCTTCCAGTCCAGCATTTCTCATGATGTACTCTGCATATAAGTGAAATAAGTCACAATACATAGCCTTGATGTACTCCTTTCCCTACTTGGAACCAGTCTGTTGTTCCATGTCCAGTTCTAACTGTTGCTTCCTGACCTGCATACGGGTTTCTCAAGAGGCAGGTCAGGTGGTCTGGTATTCCCATCTCTTTCAGAGTTTTCCACAGTTTATTGTGATCCACACAGTCAAAGGCTTTGACATAGTCAGTAAAGCAGAAATAAATGTTTTTCTGGAACCCTCTTGCTTTTTCCATGATCCAGAAGATGTTGGCAATTTGATCTCTGGTTCCTCTGCCTTTTCTAAAATGAGCTTAAACATTTGGAAGTTCACGGTTCACGTATTGCTGAAGCCTGGCTTAGAGAATTTTGAGCATTACTTTACTAGCATGTGAGATGAGAGCAATTGTGCAGTAGTTTGAGCATTCTTTGGCATTGCACTTCTTTGGCCACTTCATTATTCTTGCCTTGAGAACCCCATGAACAGTATGAAAAGGCAAAAATATAGGACACTGAAAGATGAACTCCCCAGATTGGTAGTGCCCAATTTGCTACTGGAGATCAGTGGAGAAATAACTCCAGAAATAATGAAGAGATGGAACTAAAGCAAAAACGACACCCAGTTGTGGATGTGACTGGTAATAGAAGCAAGGTCTGATGCTGTAAAGAGCAATATTGCATAGGAACCTGGAATGTTAGGTCCATGAATCAAGGCAAATTGGAATTGGTCAAACAGGAGATGGCAAGAGTGAACATCAACATTTTAGGAATCAGTGAACTAAAATGGACTGGAATGGGGGAGTTTAACTCAGATGACCATTATATCTACTACTGTGGGCAAGAATCCCTTAGAAGAAATGGAGTAGCCATCATAGTCAACAAAAGATTCTGAAATGTTTATATATATATATATAATTAGTGTGTATATGTTAATTTCAAACTCCTAAATTATCACTCCTCTCGATGATTACCCCTTTGGTAATCATTAGCTTAATTTTGTGTCTGTGAGTCTCTTTCTGTTTTGTATATAAATTCATAGCTTTTATTTAAATTTTTTAAAGTTTCAGCCTTATTGAGGTGTAATCAACATGTAAAATTATGATATTTAAGGTGTATATTGTGATGATTTAATGCATGTATACAAATCAAAGGATTTCTATGTTGTTGAACATGGCAATATTACCTTTCTCATCACTGAATAAAATTCCACCATATGTATGTAATATAGGTGCATACACATTTCACCTTTAGCCATTCATTCTTTGGTGGGCACTTAGGTTTCCATATTTTGCCTATTGTGAATAATGATGCCATGAACATGGGGATGCAGATGTCTCTTAGAGATCCTCTTCTCAGTTTTTGGATATATATGAAGTAATGGAAGTTCTGGGTCATATGATAATTCTATTCTTAATTTTTTAGAAACTTCCATACAGTCTCTGCACTGACTGTACCAATTATATTCCTACCCGCAATGCACAGGGTACCCTTTTGTCTATATCCTCACCAGTACTTGCAATCTCTTGTCTTTTTGATGAGAGACACTCTATCAGGTGAGAGACAATACATCATTGTAGTTTTAATTAGCATATTCCTAGTGACTGGTGATGTGGAGTACTCTTTCATATATCTGTTACCATTTGTATGTCTACCTTGAAAAAATATCTATCACATCTTTGTCCCATTTTGTAATTGAGTTATTATTTTTTTGGTTGTTGAGTAATGTAAATGTCATTTATATTTTTGATATTAACCCTTTTGGATATGTGGTTTGCAAATATCCTCTCTCATTGCATAGGTTGCCCTTTTGTTTTGTTGGTTTCCTTTGCTGTGCAGAAGCTTTTAGATTCTTGAAGTCCACTTTTTATTTTGGTTTCCTGTGTTTTGATATTATATCTAAAAAAATCTTTGCCAGAAACAAAGTCAAGGAACTTGGACTTCTCAGGTGACACAAGTAGTAAAGAGCCCACAGGAGATATAAGAGACAAAAGTTTGATCTCTGCGTCGGAAAGGTCCCCTGAAAGAGGTCAGGGCAACCCACTCCAGTGTTCTTGCTGGGAGAATCCCATGGACAGAGGAGCCTGGAGGGCTACAGTCCATAGCGTCGCATAGAGTTGGACCCGACTGAAGCGGCTTAGCAAAGCACAGTATGAAATGAGGAAGTGTGCCACCAGCTTTGTTCTTTCTCAAGATTGCTTAGGCTGTTTGAAGTGTTTTGTGATTTTACACCAATTTTAGGACTTTTTCTATTTCTGTAAAAAGTGTCATTGGATTTTTGATAGAGATTACATTTAATCAATAGATTGCTTTGGGTAGAATGGTCACTTTCAAACATTAATTCTTAGAATCCATGAGTACAGGATATCTTTTCATGTGTCTGTGTCTTCTAAAGAACCAGGTGTTAGCATGTTGATGTTTGGCAGAAACGAACACAATACTGTAAAACAATCATCCTTCAATTAAAAATAAATAAATTTAATTTAAAAACAAGAAGTTTTTAAATGGGAACAGGAGTACCTCACCCCTGCACCATGATTATACACCCATACTCAACACAGAAGAAACAGGCAAAATTGCCCATGTCCTAGTTTTTCCTGGGTGGAGGCTTAACTGCATACTTTTCCAGCTGATACTTGAGGATCTGGCTTCTAATTACCCTGCTAGATACCCTGCTAGGTGCCGGCTGCAAGCATTCCGTTTGGTGTACTGACAGGTCTTGGCACACCCTCAAATACTGGGGGCCACTGAGAACAAAGACTGCAGCTTAGACAATCACAAAGGACTGAGACAAAACCCAGAGCTTGAACTGCACTGACTGATAGACTTCGTCTCCTACAAGAGAGCAGTGTGTCAAGATTAGGAAAGGTGGCTGTCTTATCTAATTTTCAGAAACCAACTTGGAAAGGCAAGGGAAAGGAAGAAATATAGGAATATGTTCTAAACAAAAGAACAAGATAAATCTTTTTTTTTTAAGATAAATCTTTAGAAAATGATCTTAGTGAAAAGGGGATAGGTGATTTACTGAAAAGAGGGTTCATGCAGACAAGCCAAAGAAAGCAGAGGTAGCTATGTTTATATCAAAGAAAATAAACTTTAAGCCAAGATGGCAACAAGAGAGAAAGAAGGCCATTGTATGATAATAAAGAGGTCAATTCATCATGATTATATAACAATTATAAATATTTATACACCCAATGTCAGAGTACATAATTGTATAAAGAAAATATTAACAGATCTGAAGAGAAATACAGACAGGAGTACAGTATTCGGGGACTTCAATACCCAACTTTCAATCATGGTTGATTATCCAGAGAGAAAATCAATAAGGAAAGAGTGGACTTAGGCTACATGATAGATGTAACAAGCATACACAGAACATTCATTCTAACAATAACAGGATACACATTCTTCACAATGCCCATTGAACATTTTCTGGGACAGATTAAATGTTAGGCCACAAAACAAGTCTTTAGTTCAGTTCAGTCACTCAGTCGTGTCCAAATCTTTGCGACCCCATGAATTGTAGCACGCCAGGCCTCCCTGTCCATCACCATCTCCCGGAGTTCACTCAGACTCACGTCCATCGAGTCAGTGATGCCATCCAGCCATCTCATCCTCTGTTGTCCCCTTCTCCTCCTGCCTACAATCCCTCCCAGCATCAGAGTCTTTTCCAATGAGTCAACTCTTCGCATGAGGTGGCCAAAGTACTGGAGTTTCAGCTTTAGTATCATTCCTTCCAAAGAAATCCCAGGGCTGATCTCCTTCAGAATGGACTGGTTGGATCTCCTTGCAGTCCAAGGGCCTCTCAAGAGTCTTCTCCAACACCACAGTTCAAAAGCATCAAATCTTTGGCACTCAGCTTTCTTCACAGTCCAACTCTCACATCCATACATGACCACTGGAAAAACCACAGCCTTGACTAGATGGACCATTACTTTGTTGGCAAAGTAATGTATCTGTTTTTGAATATGCTATCTAGGTTGTCATAACTTTCCTTCCAAGGAGTAAGCGTCTTTTAATTTCATGGCTGCAATAACCATCTGAAGTGATTTTGGAGCCCCCCAAAATAAAGTCAGCCACTGTTTCCACTGTTTCCCCATCTATTTCCCATGAAGTGATGGGACCAGATGCCATGATCTTAGTTTTCTCAATGTTGAGCTTTAAGCCAACTTTTGCACTCTCCACTTTCACTTTCATCAAGAGGCTTTTCTGTTCCTCTTCACTTTCTGCCATAAGGGTGGTGTCATCTGCATATCTGAGGTTACTGATATTTTTCCTGGCAATCTTGATTCCAGTTTGTGCTTCTTCCAGCCCAGCATTTCTCATGATGTACTCTGCATATAAGTTAAATAAGCAGGGTGACAATATACAACCTTGACGTACTCCTTTTCCTATTTGGAACCAGTCTGTTGTTCCATGTCCAGTTCTACTGTTGCTTCCTGACCTGCATACGGGTTTCTCAAGAGGCAGATCAGGTGGTCTGGTATTCCCATCTCTTGAAGAATTTTCCACAGTTTATTGTGATCCACACAGTCAAAGGCTTTGACATAGTCAATAAAACAGAAATAGATGTTTTTCTGGAGCTCTCTCGCTTTTTCGATGATACAGCGGATGTTGGCAATTTGATCTCTGGTTCCTCTGCCTTTTCTAAAACCAGCTTGAACATAAAACAAGTCTTAATAATTTAAAAAGATTGAAATCATATCAGGCATCTTTTTCAAGCACATCTGGAAGCCAACTGCAAGAGGAAAAAGTGAAAATTCACAAATATGTAGAGATTAAGCAGCATGCTCCTTAACAACAACTGGATCAAAAAAAAAAAAAAACTTGAGATAAATGAAGGTGGAGACACAACATACCAAACTTATGAGGTGCAGCAGAATCAGTTGGAAGACAGAAGTTGGTAGTGATAAATGCCTACATTTAGAAAAAGGAAGGATCTCAAATAAATGACCTAGCTTTAGACCTCAAGGAACTAGAAAAAAAAAAAGAACAAACTAAGCTCATTAGTAGAAGGAAGAAAATAACATAGATCAGAGCAGATCAAAACCACAGTGATATGGTACCTTACACCTGTTAGGATGTCTGTTATAAAAAAGACAAGAGCTAAATGGGGGCAAGGATGTGAAAAATGGGAACTCGTGAATTGTAGGTGGGAAAATAAATCAATGTGACTTCTGTATGAAGCAGTATGCAGATTCCTCAGAAAATTCAGAATACTGTATGATCCCAGATTCTCGCTTCTGTGTGTGTATACATATATATCCAAAGGAAAGGAAGTCATGATCCTGAGTGTTTCTACTTCCATGTTCATGACAGCATTGTTCACAATAGCCAAGTTATAGAAACAACCTAAGTGCCTGTGAACCAATGAATGAATAAAGAAAATGCATCTCCTCTGTCCTTGAACTTCTCCAGGGAAGAACACTGAAGTGGGTAGCCACTCCCTTCTCCAGGGGATCTTCCCAACCCAGGGATCAAACTTTGGGTCTCGTGAATTGTGGTTAGATCCTCTACTGTCTGGGCCACCAGGGAAGCCATTATTCCCGCGCCCACATCCACGTAACAGGATGCACCTCCACCTCAGCATGCAAACATTCTCTGGCCACTGCAGAGCATCTGCTTCTCCTTGCCCTTCAGCCTAAGTTGCATTTTTCATTCTAGACATCCTGTTCTGTGTCCTCTGGTGGGTATCCTTTGGGAACCACGGAGTAGCTCTCACTCTAGACAGGAGCATTAGCTGCAAGAGACAGCTGTGAGGTCACTGTGAGTCCCACCCATGACCTGCCAACAGTGTTGATCCAAAAGGAGCGTTCTCCTTTTTGTGGCCTCCACCACTCTGCAATTACCCGGGACACACACACACATACATACATATATATATATATTTAACTCAGCCTTGAAAAGAAGGAAATTCTGTGGTTTTTAATAATATAGGTGATCCTGGAGGGGATTAAACTACGTAAAATAAGTAAGAGAAAAAAAATACTGCATGGTTTTATTTATATATGGAATTAAAAAAATAGTTGAACTATCAACAGTAGTGGGAGAATTAGGTAGAGGCTGGTAAAAGGATACACACTTTCATTTTTAAGATGAATATATTGTGAGGACCTGATACATAACATGGTGACATAGTAAGTAAAACTATATTTTATAATAGAAATTTGCTATGAGAGTAGAAGCGTTAAGTGTTTTCCAAAAATAAAATAATCAGATACATGAAGTGATGGGTATGTTAATTAAGTTGGTAATGGGAATTCTTTCATAATGTATATGTACCTCAAATTACCACACTGTACACTTTAAATATATTCTAATTTTGTGGATTACACCTCAGTGAAGGGATATTTTCATCCATTATTACATCAATTGCATTTTCTGCCCATTTCTTTCTTCTCCTGAGATCCTGATAATGTACATGTTGTTGTTGTTGTTCAGTAGCTAAGTTGTGTCTGACTCTTTGTGACCCCATAAACTGCAACATGTCAGGCCTCCCTGTGCTTCACTTTCTCCCTGAGTTTACTTAAACTCATGTCCATGGAGACAGTGATGCCATGCAGCCATCTTACCCTCTGTCGCCCCTTTTTCCTCTTGCCGTCAGTCTTTCTCAGCACCTGGGTCTTTCCAGTGAGTTTGTTCTTTGCATCAAGTGGCATAGTATTGGAGCTTCAGCTTCAGTATCAGCCTTTCCAATGAATATTCGGGACTGATTTCCTTTAGGATTGACAGGTTTCATCTCCTTGCTGTCCAAGGGACTCTCAAGAGTCTTCTCCAACACCGCAGTTCAAAAGCATCAATTCTTTGGCACTCAGCCTTCTTTATGGTCCAAATTTCACATCTTTACATGACTACTGGAAAAACCATAGCTTTGACTATACGGATCTTTGCCAGCAAAGTGATGTCTTTGTTTTTTAATATGCTGCTAGGTTTGTCATAGCTTTTCTTCCAAGGAGCAGGTTTCTTTTAATTTCATCATTGCAGTCACCACCCACAATGATTTTGGACCCCAAGCAAATAAAGTCTATTACTGGTTCCATTATTTCCCCATCTATTTGCCATGAAGTGATGGGACCATATGCCATGATCTTCATTTTTTTTAATGTTGTGTTTTAAGTCAGCTTTTGCACTCTCCTCTTTTACCTTCGTCAAGAGGCTCTTGAGTTCCTCTTCACTTTCTTGCCATTAGGGTGGTGTCATCTGCATATCTGTGGTTACTGATATTTCTCCCTGTAATCTTGATTTCAGCTTGTGCTTCATCCAACCTGGTACTTTGCATGATGTACTCTGCATAAAAGTTAAATAAACAGGATGACAGTATACAGCCTTGACATATTCTTTTCCCAATTTTGAACCAGTCTGTTGTTCCATGTCCAGTTCTAACTACTGCTTCTTGTCCTGCATATGGGTTTCTCAGGAGGCAGGTAAGATGGTCTGGTACTCCAGTCTCTAACACTGTGCTATTCCTTCACAGTGGAGAAACCGATAAATAACCTTCCAAGCAATAAACCATGATGAAATAAGATGTTAGTTTCTAGCCTATAAAATATGAAAATTGAACTAGATAAGGTCAAAGGGCCTGCCCATAGCCAGCATGTTGTGATTATTACTTTTTAAAGTCAGTTCCATAAGATTGTATCTTTTCTGGATCTTCCCCAACCTCCCAGCCTACATCTACTGATTCACGGATTGGAAACCAGTGGAATATTCCCCATGTGACAGTATGCTCAATTTAAGAGGTAGCTCTCCTTTCATCATCCAAGTCAAATTTGGCTAGGTTTTAGATCATGTTTGATATAAGGTTGAACTATTTTATTTTTATAAATCATAATATACTTAAGTCAAAAAAGTTTAATTACAAAGTAGGAATACATTTTTTATGGGGCCATATGTCCTTTAAATGAATTGGACTGTGTTTGTCTTTCCAATGCTTTGCAGTAAATGGATGTTCAGTAAATGTTTGTTGAATAAAATTAACATGACAAGGTGTTTTTAAATACCAGTTTACATAAAAGTCTGTGATTGAACATGGACTTATATTTACTGTATGTAATCTATGGTATTACATTATTCAAGCTCTGCTTCTCATAATTTTTTGTTTGTATAAGATTTATCTTATTTCTATTTGTAGAAGGTCAACAAAGGTCTTGCTTGTAATCACTGATTCAGGACTATTATTTTAGAAAGACACATTTAAGTGTGTAACATCCTATTTTCTTTAAGCATCTGGCCCAGTATTCACCAGACCATTTGCAGATTTAAGAGTCAAAAGTGGGAGAAAACCATGTGTTTCTTAGAGATTATATGGGTCCTGTTGTTACTGGTTTGTACAACGTTCAGGAAATGAGATTTTAGGGAATTTTATTGATTGAATTTGTGTAGTAGAAAAACCATTTTGGAGAATTACTGGGGACAGGCATTTATTACAGTTCTGTGGAGTCTGAGTGATACGCCTGAAAGGATGCTTGAAACCACAAGAAGTGAGTCACTTCCCTAAAGTGCCACAGTTATTTACCAGCAGAGTAAGGGCTGGGTGAATTTAAACATCTTTATTCCCTGTCCACTTATCTTTCCAATGGCTTGCATTCATAGGCTGATTCATTGACTCATTTTCTCATTTATTAAAAAAAAACAATTATTTACTATGCATACACATATTTTAAGCACTTTGATGGATTCCAGAGATACATGAGCGAGCTAAACAAACAGGACTTCTGCCATTGTAGGTTTACTGACCTTTGGCTTTTCTTTGCAGTGAATGAGTATTATTAAATCACTGAATTTAGTTTGAGAGTACATGTTTCTATGGCAAAAGAGATTTAGTTGAAAGTTAAGAAATTATTTCTTTCTGTATTCCCATAAATTGTAGATTTTTTTGACTAATGGAAATTTATAGGACAAGTTCATTTTTCTATCACTATCTTTTTAGATTAAGTATACAATGATCCTTATGAAGTTTCTGAAAATTTAGAACTGGGGGCCAAGAGGCATCTTAGAGAAATGAGCATGAGTTTATAAAGCAGTTATTTTTAAGTTTTCCTCCAAAATAGAAAATACTGAGTTGCAAGGGTCAGAGATAAGGATCAGCCATCAATCCCCAACCTAAATTTTTCTTCTTCCATTATCAAACCTTGGGGATTGTGTGGTAGTCTTGTTAAGAAAGTGGTTTCTTCTTTAAATCTCACTAATGTTGTAAGCAATTTTTTAAAAGCCAGCCAAACTAAGTGCTCATGATCAATTATTTCAATTCTTCCTGGTTCTTACTTTTCTATCTAGGCTGGATCTTTAGTTTCCTGTTTGTCTGTAATAAAGATATCTAAGAAATTCTCTCTCTCTCTAGAATGTTTACAATGTAACTACTCTTCCTAAATATATTTGACTTTTAAAATGAGAGTAAAAGTAAAGCTGAACCCCTGCCACCCCCGCCCTATTGCTAAACTATGGGATTTGAAAGGCAGGATAACTCTCACATCACATCACTTAGGAATAAAGTTAGCCTCTGTATCAAATGTGTCTTTAAGTGATGTACACTACTTTTGCCTAGTTCCTTAGGTTCCACTGTATATGAAATGTGGAGTTACTCTTCACATTTTTTATTATGTTTTTAATTTGTTCATTTTTAATTGAAGGATAATTGCTTTATAATATTGTGTTGGTTTTTGTTATTCATCAACATGAATCAGTCACTGGTATACATATCTCCCCTCCCTCCTGTACCTCCACCCCATCTCTCACCCCATTTCACCCCTTAGGTTGTCACAGGGTCCTTCGAGTTCCCTGCGTCATATAGCAAATTCTCATTGGCTATCTATTTTACATATGGTAGTGTATATGTTTTCATGTTACTCTACTCTTCAGATTTTTAATATCAGTTGCATGTTGTTTGATACTTATTTAATGAAAGTGAAAGTGAAGTTGCTCAGTTGTGTCTAACTCTTTGTGACCCCGTGGACTGTAGCCTACCAGGCTTTTCTGTCCATGGGATTTTCCAGGCAAGAGTACTGGAGTGGGTTGCCAAAGCCAGGGATGAAACCCCGGGTCTCCTGCACTGCGGGCGGACACTTTACCATCTGAGACACCACGGAAGAAATTGAGGCAAAAATATGTGGCTGTTTGGTATCAGTTTTCATTAGAATTTGACATTTGAAAAGTTGTAGATACTCTGAATTTACTGTATTGCATGATTTTTAAAAGAAAACTTTTTTTTTTTTCTGTTACAATTGTAGTTGGGTTGGTTTAGTAAAATTGATATTTATTGGATAATTGAGAAATGCTTTGAACATTAACTGGCCTTTGTTTTGCTAAAGGCAGTGATTTTTCTAATGTAAACAGATCAGGAAAAGATGTACTGTCTAATCCTTTTGGGTTTCTTCCCTCCTTCTGGGTTCCCTGTTGTATTTCCAGGGGCTTTTTCTTTTCTTTGCATTAACATCTGTTCAATTTAATCCTGACTCTACAATCCCTAACAACTGGGAAAATGTATGGCAAATATGAAAATTGCTCAGAGCAAGGTAGAGATAATTAAAGGTGTTCATTACCAATAAAATAAAAAATAATTAAGTTTATTTTTAGTTCAGAAAATTGAATGCTGAAAGAGGATTAAAAGTAATATTCAATTAAGATGTATGCGTGCACACTCGTGCATGTGTGTGTTCATAGTCTCCCATCCTATTACAGAATAAGAACATGAAGACAGACTATAGCAGATAAATTTAGTCATTAAGAAGTATTCTAGTCTTGGGGGGTTTGGAGACCCTCTTTAATTTATAAATTCTGCTGCGTATCACCTTGTGTGAGAATAATCTCGAGATATAACAGGGCAGGGAACGAGCAGCCAATAAGGAGAAAGGGAACATTCATAGACAGCGGTAACCAGTAGGTTTCACCAGAATTTGTAGCCGACAGTGTTATTAACACATTGAAATCACAGTAGATGTATCACAGCGGAGCTGAGAGACATCCAGGGGCATGTATATCAACATTCTCTGCATTTAAGCTGTAAACACACTCTTTAATAGCTGTCTGGCTTTGCACACATTTTGTTAAACAGGCTTTTTTTTTTTTTTACTGACATATTTTTATTACCCCCCAATTCATTATTTTATATACATAACTCAAAACTTTCATTTTTACCTGTGCCCTAATTGGTTAGACAATTACGTACAATTATGTACAACTCTTTTAATATTCACCTACTCTCTCCCATCCTTTCCTTCTTCATCCTCATCCATCCCCCAATCACCTGTTCCCAGGTTACCAAGTCTGAATATAGAAAGAGTGTGCAGCTGCTACAGTTTCTAGAAGTGGGTTAGGCAGGTCATTGATGAACAATGACCCATCAAGGACTTTAGCTGGCTGAAGGGAGAGACAGACAGGTATCAGCTTTCCTGTTGGAGGGGAATTGTATTCTGAATGGTAGTAATTGCCGTGAATCAAGCTCAGTGCTTCAACGACAGCCACTCATACCTGTCCAGTCTCCTCCCTTGTCTTATAACTGGTCCAGCAGTTAAATAGCTGTAGAGCACCGTCTCCTGTCTCATTTTCCCTGAGTTCCAACAGCAGTAGTAACAACAGCAGCTGTAGAAGCGGCAGCCAGAGATAGGCAAGGCTGTTGCTTGCAGCCGCTGAGTGGATCGCCTCCTCCTCGCTACACACACACACACACACACACACACACACTTCAATATCAACGCATCTCGCTATAAATCAAGGACTCAAAGACATGAGAGAAGAGCATTAGTCATGGACAACAGGTATTTCATCTCTGACAAATTCCTCCTGATGCTTATTGGTATGGATAATAAAATAATCATTCGTGATACCTAGTGGGAGCCTGGAGGCGGCCGCGGTAGAGGAGGAGGGAAGTGGGAGGAGTGAGGGGTGGGGAGGGGGGCTGCCAAAGATGACTTTGAGGATCCGGAAACCTCCAGCTTTCAGCCTCCGCGGTTTTTGAGTTGCAAATTGTCAGGAACCGGGAGGCTGCCGGCAGCCCGTGTTGTTGACTGGAAGTGGATTTCCATCTCTCAGACACTAGTTAGACTGGGCTGGGTGTTCTGGAAGGGGGGTGGAAGTCGAGAGGAGGAGATGCTGTGAGCAGAGTTCTTGAAGCTCCACTCCTCTGGGGAAGCCGAGCTGTGAGGGAGCCTTCTGACTGAGCGGAGCGTGTGAATTGGAAGGGATCCTGTTAGCTGGCGAGTCCCGGTTCCTCTCCGGAAAAGCAGTCGCTCTGGCTTCAGAGCTGTGCCCAGCCTTCGCCTGCATCACACTGCAGTAAGTTCAGCTCAACACGGTTGGTAATTTGAGTGGCTTCTGGGTATGTGGTGCGGGGGGAAGGGAAGCTGACCAGAAATGGCGAGGAAAGTTAGAAAAGCAGAGCTTTGGATTCTCCACGAGATATTGAATCGGTTTGTCTCTTTGACTTCTGTCCTAGTTAGGCTGTAACCGAGTTACTCTCAGTTAGGTACCTACGGACACTGCTTGTCGGGTAGGTCTGCAGGAAGCACCCTGTTTATGGTGATTTTCGGCAACAACACTGGTAAATGCGTTTTCTAGATTTATTTACAAGAGTGGGCTTCTGAAAGTTACTAATGCATAACAGCTTGCATTTTCTACAGAAAATTTGTGAGGAGGCTGGCTTAGATTTTCAAATGCCCAGTTAATTAAGTTTCATTCCAGACTTATTCCTAACCTGTACAAAAGCCATCAAACAAAACAAGAGTCTTTGATTTACTTTATTAAGACGTGAAGTAGATCTTTAAATAATTGCTAGGCAACAACCTGAGGCAACACTGATGATGTGAGAAACATTCAAGTACTCTTTAGTGGGTACAGGATTCCCCCACTTTCTTACTACTGCAATAATCTCTTCCACTTGCTAAACGGTGCCTTCTTTGAAATTTCTAAGTGTTGATTTATTACGTACATGGATTTATACTTAGATCCAAGCAGCATTGTGTTCACGGCAAAAAAAACCCAAAAAAATTGAGGCTTAAAAAACTTTAAAAAAAAAAATGACTTCTACTGGTTGCTCAAATTGCAGATAACCAACTTTTAAAAGGATGTAGAAACAGGTCAGCTCATTGTAAAGCAAATGACCAAATGAATGCGAATACAAGCAGAACATGAAAGGTCTTTTTCAAAAAGGAAACCAGGAATAATCTAAGAACACTGGGGTATTTCTAACCAGGTCCTCTTTTACACTGACTAGATTTTTATAATGGAGAAAAAAAGGGGACTCTCTCAAGCAGAAAGAATATGTCACAAAAAAACTAGATTTAGCTACAGGATCCTTGAAGACAATACTATGTTACTATAGTTTTAAAAGAGAAATATCTCTTTTAATATCTCCAAATATTTTAGTTTTCGGTTTTATCAATATTTCTCTAACCACCTAATCATGTTTTATTATAAACATATTCTGAGTATAATTTAATAACTTTATGCATCTTAGGGATCTCCAGGTATATTTGTGTTCTTATTGCTATATCCAGCTTTTTGGAGGTAATCCATTCCAGACATGCATAATTTCTCAGTGCAAAAAAACTTACATCACAAAGTCAAATATAATCCAGGGGATATATTTGTTATGATAGTGCATGCATGATGGTGTTTAAAGTTTTTAGCAAAAAAGAAAAAACAATCTATACAAAGACTAAAATAATGTTTGTTGTGAGTTTATAAGTAGTTCCCAGATAACTCTAGAATAAATCATTACCCGAACCTCAATAATTTAGCTAAAGAGAATAAAAATCAGCCTGAGAGCCTGGTTGAAATTGATAAGAATTTAGATTGAATAGGAGGCCTTCAGGATTTCTTTAAAGAAAAAACTTAGACAGGTGGTATTGAGTTTGGGGAATACCTTTGCTTGGTATTTTGGTTGTCCTATTGGTAAACAAACCTCGTGTTATATCCGACGAGAAGATTTTCAAAGCCATTTTTGGAATAAAATAATTATTTTAAAGTTTAAACCATTGGTAAGGTTTCTTGGAACAGAGTCTGAACTAGACAAGTATCCTGTGACTCATGCTTTTCCTTGCACACGTGAAAGAAGGAAGAGTTGTGGCCAGACAAGCCAGACGAAGATCATCTGGTCCCTCAATCTAATTCTGCCTACCAATCATGACTGTGATGTTGATATCTAGGCTTGAAATGATATTTTAAGAATATCCTTTCCTGGGTGCTTCTCTTCCTGGCTGGCCTCAGGAATAGAACTGTACTTATGGATGCTTGGTACTCTAGCATTATTCTCTTTACAAGAGTAATGCCTTTAGTTTAGAAGCACCTGCCTGGAGAAAGCTCTAGACAAGATGTTGGGGAAGCCTCTTCCTAATGTTCCTCTTGCATCCATGGCATTTTCTTTCTCTTGCAAAACACCAACACAAAATATGACCTCCAGTAAGCATCCCACCCACCTGTTCATCCTTAAGGTATTAACTGTGAAGTAGGTTCAACTCCTTGATAGCTCCTTAAGTTATTTGCATGTATGGTGGTTTTCTCACTGTGTAACCCATCAGAAGTTCCTGGTTACGGTGAGTGCGGTAACGGCAGGACTTAGGTTAAGCACTTTGTTTGTTTGCTTTATAATTGTAGTCAATTTACAGTATGCTTTTCAAGTGTATAACATAGTGGTTCAGTATTGTTATGATTGCATTCCGTTGAAAAATTATAAAATGTTGGCTGTATAACCCGAGCTGTGTATTACATCTTTGTATTTTATTTATTTTAAACCAAGTCGTTTGTACCTTCTCCTGTCATGCCCTTCCCAAGGTTAAGCACTTTGAATATGTTTTCTCACTTATGGGATAAGAGCTACAGGTAAGAGATGGCATTCTCTCCCATTTATAAGAAATTCAGCCCCAGAGGGAATAAGTAAATTACCAAAGGAACATATTTAGTAAATGGTGGGCTTGGATTAGCCCTCAAGTGTGACTAGCTCCAACTCTTCATCACTTTGTCACTTTGTTTTATTACAACAGTACTCTACCATGGATCAAGTGGAATGAACTTATTGTTTTGCAGATGGTATGGGCTCAGAGTGCTTGAAAAATTATATCAGTCAAGAGAGAACTCTCAGCTTTACTGATACCCAAGATTGAATCTGCTTAAATTGGAACCTAAATTGACCCCCAAACCAAATTTGGCGTACTTTACAATTCCAATTTCAGTGTTCTGCTCTGGCTTCATGAATCATGAAAATGAAGCCGAGGGCATCTTTGCTGGGAAGAAAGATGATGGAGTTAATGTGGGAGTAAAATAAGGAGATCACATGGTTGGAGGCTGGGCTGAGACCTTGTCTAGATTCTGTGCTCTGAGGAACTTTTAAAAACAACCTCTTCGGGCTGTGTGTGGGGTGGAGATGTTTAAAGACCCAGATAAAGCAGAGAATCAAAATGTCTCCTTAAATAGGTCTGATTATAAAAATTAGAGTAGCCTTGCGTTCAGATAATCTCCTTTGCGTGTGTGTGCGTGTATGTGTGTTTAAGAGTAAAGATGATGATTCAAAGAAAAGTAGGGAGAAAGACCAGATGATGACCGAAGAGGTAAAACAGTACTTGGAAATATCACTGGCTCTTGCATAATCACCTTCTGAAAATTTGCCAGGAAATGAAAGACCATCTTTAACTGGTGAGGATAAAAGCAAAATGGTTCATTTAGGTAAAATTTGAAGTGTTAAGGAGAATAACATGATTACTGTCATTTGTCGTCTCATCACAGAAGACAAATACTAACAAGGAATAAAATGAAAATGTTATGGGCATAATGCCAAACAATATTTTAAGATTGGTCTTTCTCAGCATGCTAAATTTAAACAGCTGAAATTCTTTTTTTTTAAGTATTATCTGAGTCAACAATTGGAAATGAAGAATTTGCCTTGTAACAGGGATTGCATTTTAAATTTGAAACACAATGTCCTTGACTCAGTTATTTCTTATTGGCAATATGCCAGTCACTACAGATTAAGGAGCACAAAAGCTGTCATCTTCAAAATCAGTGTATAAATATACATGCTCCGTAAGGAAAGGTGATGTTACTGAGCTGTTGTCATAGATCTGTATGGTGATGGGGCTTTGCAAACACATTCATGATGTCAGCCCCGATTCTTTCTGTTTTCTTTGTTATTTGTGATACTGCTGGTGGAGGTTAGGAATAGAGTTAGTTTCAAGGCTTGATTTTTGAATGTGGTGCCTTGGCTTTCTTGCCCTCATATTTTAAAAATGGTGGCAGTAACTTTTATTGTGTGCCTCCTACATGCTAGTTGCTTGTTTAAGCATCTTGAGCATAAAATCTTGAAAACACTCATATGGGATAATCCTATTATCATCATCATTTCCATTTTATAAAGGGAACTGAGGCACAAGAGGGTTAATTGACTTACCAGCCACAGTTAGAGATTAGGATCCAGCTGGGATGGGAACCCGACAGTCTGGCTCTGGAGCCCATGCTTTTAACCAAAAGCTTATCACTGGTTTGTTATGACCCTGCATGTTACAAGCTACTTGTTCATCTTTTTCGTTTCTGCTTATGGCTATTTTTGGGCTTCCCTGGTTGCTCAGATGGTAAGGAATCTGTATGCAGTGTAGGAGACCCAGGGTTGATCCCTGGGTCGGGAAGATCCCCTGGAGAAGGCTATCTCTGTCTATAACTTCTTTCTGGATACAGTCAGTCTGTTAGGTTTTACGTGATGATGCGTCTGTATCTCTTAATCTTCTGCTCTAGTATCATGACCTTCTTGAATTCTGTTTGTATTTTACCACTGGCCCCACTGTCCTTCTCAATGGTTCCACTGAAATGTGTGCTTGACTTTAAAATTGAATATGCCAGAGAAGGTTGAAATAATCTTATCTAAGGAAGCCAAGCCTTTTTCATCTCTGGGACTTCAGTGCTGCAGATAGTGTCTAATACATTATTGGAGTTCAATAATAAGTTACACTTTTGGTACACTGAATTCAAAGCTCTAATTCAGTTCTATGAAAAAAATAGATAGTCCCTTTCACAGGCTTTGTCGTTGTTCAGTCACTAAGTCATGTCTGCCTCTTTGCGACCCTATGGACTATAGCCTGCCAGGCTCCTCTGTATTCTCCAGGCAGGAATACTGGAGTGGGTTGACATTTCCTTCTCCAGGGGATCTTATTGGCAGGCAGATTCTTCATCGGTGAGCCACAAGGGAGGCCCTTCACAGGCTTTACCCTTTGCAAAAAAAGGCTAGAGAATAGTCTTTCAGTTGTAAGTTGCAAGGTCTGAGCCATGTAGTATATTTTAATACACTGAATTCATAATTATTATAAAATTACTCACAAGATATTTCTCACCCTGTCTGGAACTGCATATCTAGAACATAGGAGATAATGTTTTCCAATATGATAGATGTCATACTTATTTCCAAATCATAATATTGAAATTTTTAATGATATCTAGTTTATGGTACTAATGTATTTTTAAGGGGGAAAACAAATATTAGAATAAATTATCCATTAAAAATGTTTTGCTCTGTGGGACAATAAAGTTGCAAAATGGTGCTTTTTATAAATTGTTGAACTCTTTTTTTCTTTTGAGGAAAAGTCTTGAGGCTTTGATTCAGTCATTGCTCAAAAATATTGAGTCATATCTGTGACCAGACGATAGAAACTTGCCTACCACTAGAGAAAAATGAAGAAATGGATGAAAGTGAAAGTGAAAGTTGCTCTGTTGTGTCTAACTCTTTGTGACCCCATGGACTGTACAGTCCATGGAATTCTCCAAGCAAGAATACTGGAGTGGATAGCCTTTCCCTTCTCCAGGAAATGTTTCCAACCCAGGGATAGAACCCAGTTCTCCTGCATTGTGGGTGGATTCTTTATCAGCTGAGCCCCAAGGGAAGCTGGATAATGGGGGGAAAATCAATCCCCATTTCTCCTCCTCCAAAAGAAGCATTTTTTGCTTATGGGATAATCTGGGTTTTACTTGTTAAATGATTTTTAAAATTTCAGTAAGTATGTAAATATTATAACAATGTGAACTAGATGGACATCACATAAGGCTTTCCAAAATACAATATTATTATTAAAAATATCATCTTAGGTCAAATGATTCTATTTCAGTCTCTTTCTAATCCACATGAATTAGTTATGAAATATTAAATAATAACCAGGAAAAGGACAGACTGAATGAGAAGTGCGGTAGCTATTTAAAATCTCTTTGAAATTCTGTCAACAGACTAATCTCTGGATAAGCTTACCCCACTGAGGTGGCTAGGCCTTCTTTTGTAATATAATTACAATTAAGTTGAAAGAATCTTAGCTCATATCATAGTTTGATGATTCATCTTGAAGATGTGGAGAAGTTGACTCCATGTATAATTTCTGAACATGCAACAATGCTCATTTGAATTTCATTATTCCCTTCTTAGCCACTACGATATAGGGGTTAAAACTTACATTTTATATTCAAATTGCCTAGCTGCAAACCTTTACTACTTGGATGACCTTGAGCAAGTTAGTTAAATTCTATGCTTTAGATTTCTCTTTGAAAAGCAGGGATAAATGAAAATGATACCCACTTCATAGAATTAAATGATTTAATCATGTAAGGGTCTGAGAACAGAAGGCGCATAATAAATAAAGTATTAGTTATTTATTATTTCCTATTAATTTTGGGGATGTTGTCTCAGGTAAAGAATGAAGTATCAATAACAGAGAAAATATTTGAAATAAAATCTAAATCTAAAAGTAGTTTTTATCTTAGTTTTATATTCTTAAAAATATGACTCATAAAATCTATTAAACGTTATAATCAACATTCTCTATAGAGAGTCTTCTTTTTATTTTTCCCAAAAGGCTTTTATTGAATTATTAAAAATGGTAACAGTTAACCCAGATCATTTAAATAACACATGTAAACACCACCCATAGAGTGGCTGGCAAAATTTTAATTCACCTCCTCTTAACTAGAATCATAATAAGAGGTCTTTCAATTTCATTCTTCTTAAAAATATAGTCACAGCTATCCCACTCCAGTATCATGCCTGGAGGATTCCGCAGGCAGAGAGGCCTGACAGGCTACAGTCCATGGGGTTGCAAAGAGTTGGACACAACTGAGCGACTAACACACATACATCATTCATTTAAGGCACAGAATGATATTTTGTTTTCATTGATATTGACTACTCTGCTGCTTATACCCAAGCCTGCTGGGAAATGTGACCTCTTCTGTGAGGAGACTGATTACTCCCTAGATCAGCTCCTTTTGAATTAGATGAACTGGAAAGAGGAAGAAAGAGAGGTGCTGTGCAAAAGCATTATAGGATCCTTGACCTGAAAACAGACTTCAAGCACAAAAGATGAGTTTGTAGTTTATTCAGCAAGTTGTTTTGCTGAGACAGAGAATATAAGGAAAAGTTCTTCCTGGGCTTTTGACCAAGGAATCCCTTTGCTGCTGTCAAAAGACATAAGAGCTGGGGAATTCTCACTTGCCTGCTCTTTGTAGTATATGTGGTAGAGATTGTCAGCAACACTCAGCTATTTCTGGGAAATGTAAGGTTCAGTAGACATAATTATTAAAACCATCTTCTTAAGAAACACAACTCCTAATACCATGACACTGGATTCTGTTTCATCTCTCAGTCATGGAGGGGCTACTGTCCTTGTCAGGCACTGGGCCAGACTCAGGGAAGGCAGTGGAAAATAATAGACAAGTTCCTACAGTACTGAACTCATTTCATTGAGAGAGAAACAGGAAGCAGATACATTAAACAAAGACACCAGGGCATGATTTATTGTTGTGGTTGTTATTGTTGTAATACATGCTATGAAAAAAAACAAAAAGCTAGAGAACAAAGATCCCATTTACTGGAGGACAAACTGGTTTCAAGACCCATAAGAACTACTCCCCTTCACACTCCCTTTTTTTTCTTTTTTTTCTTTTTCATTATAGAACAAATTTCTGGTGTTCACAGTGAATAGAAGGGGATTATACACCTGAGATAATCCTTAAAACCAAGACAGATGAACTCATGGTGAATCAGAATTTCAGAATTATTGAGCAAAACATTTTCATTCAGGCAAAAACATGACTCCCACATTGCTTTTCCCTTTACCTTTATATTACAGGATTATTCAGCTCGTGGCAGCTTTTAAAGATGAGAAAAATGCAAGTACTTAATGTTGCTTAGTAACTTCTCTTGCCTGTCATTTTGGGCTGCACATAAACAACTTGTAACTTCCCCACACTTGTCCCAAATTACTAGAATCGGGAGAGAGCACACGAGCTGATGAGTCACTTTGTGATCCTGTTGTTTCTAATAAGAGTTCTGATTACCAGGATGGGTCCTTTATTGTTATATAATGTTATTTGCCACGCCATATGTCAGAACTTTCTGTTTGGCAAGTAGAGGTTCCTTCCCTATAACACATGGAAGAAAGCAAAGCATAGAAGCTTTTCACGGGAGGGCTGCTGTTTTGTTTTGGGTCCTTGGTTTTAAATGTGCTCTATCCAAAGTGTACTAGACAGCATTTTGTGGGAGTAAAGTGGTAAGATTTTTGAGCTTCAAATGGGGATTCTGTTTTGGAGCTACCAATGCTTCTATCATTCAAACTACCTGCATAACTGCGTGGTGGCACAGCTGGTGTTGAGGTAACTATATTATCTTTGTGTGCTAAGTCACTTCAGGCATGTCAGACTCTCTGCAACCCTATGGACTGTAGCCTGCCAGGCTCCTCTGTCCATGGGATTCTCCAGGCAAGAATACTGGAGTAGGTTGCCATGCCCTCCTCCAGGGGATTTTCCTGACCCAGAAATTGAACCTGTATCTCTTATATCTCCTCCATTGGCAGCTGGGTTCCTTATCACTTAGCGCCACCTGGGAAGCCCGTATTATCTTTATAAGCACACTTTCAAAAAAACCCCCAAAGAATGGTTTCAATGTGGCTGTAATAATTTTCCTATTCTATTGGTTGAATTCTTGAAATTAATAACTTTGCAAAAAAAGGAAACACTAAGACTTGATGTATACTACTACTACTAAGTTGCTTCAGCCGTGTCTGACTCTGTGCAACCCCACAGATGGCAGCCCACCAGGCTCCACCGTCCCTGGGATTCTCCAGGCAAGAACACTGGAGTGGGTTGCCATTTCCTTCTCCAATGCGTGAAAGTGAAAAGTGAAAAGTGAAAGTGAAGTCGCTCAGTCGTGTCCGACTCTTCGCGACCCCAGGGACTGTAGCCTACCAGGCTCCTCTGTCCATGGGATTTTCCAGGCAAGAGTACTGGAGTGGGGTGCCATTGGAGAAAGGTAGTACTTTGTTGATCAAAATTTCTTTTCTGCTAAGGAGTGTCAGAGCTCTTTTGAAGGAGTTATACGTTGATGAGTATCGTGGGTGAAGAGGACGTGCCATACCCTTGGGTCTTTAACATCTGTTTTGCTGATCCTAATAAGTTAAAATCCTATCTCAAGAAATAAGGAAAAATTGTTTGAGAAATACCAATGTGTTTTAAGAGGAGAAAAGGGAAAGAAAGCTTTCCTTCTCTAAACGTTGTTTAGTTGCTCAGTTGTGCCTGACTTTTTGCAATCTCATGGACAGTAGCCTGCCAGGCTTCTCTGTCCATGGGATTTTCCAGGCAAAAACACTGGAGTGCATTGCCATTCCTTTTCCTGGGGATCTTCCTGACCCAGGGATTGAACCTGCATCTCCTGCATTGGCAGGCAGATTCTTAACCACTGTGCCACCTGAGAAGCCCATCTACACATTAAGCAAAGTTAAATAGTTTTCTATATTAAGGATGTCTTACAATTCTTCAGATGCAAGTGTGTGTTAGATTCTCTTGGAGTGAGATTTAGTACAAACTTCTCTGACCTTATTTAATCACGGAATCCCTCTTTATGGAAGTATCTATTAATATATACTTGAAAACCCCAGAACACAATGTGTTGTTCTAATTTTCAAGCGTCTACCATACATCAGATTAGTAAGTTCTGGGAAGAAAATTATAAATAGAATCTGGCCCTAACATTAAGTAGCTTCTAAATTGGGTGTTGCAGGAAGACACATAGATGTAGAAGTTATAATATCGTGGTCTGCATGCAGCAATAAAAGTAGATGCAGAGGATTACCTGATTGCTATAGGAGATGAAGAAATAAGACACTAAGAAATTAATCACAGATCATTGAGAGTTTGAGTTGGGTCTTGAGGAAAATTTGGAATTTATCAAATAAAAGGGCAATGAAAGTATTCACAAGGCTATACACACAAGAGATCATTATTCTTTTACCCTCATGTGGAAACCTGTATTCCTTTCATCCAGCACAACTCTTGAGTGAACAGTTGGTTACATGAATAAAGAGATGAGAGCAGCAAACAGGGAAAGAGATATATAAATTTTGTGGTACAGATGGTAATTCATTCCTTTGAAATAGATAGCAATTCATGAGAAAATAATGTAGAATGAGAAAGAAGATAATTTAGGGAACAAATCTTGATGAATTCTAATATTTTTGAGTGTATTGGAGTAGATGGGATTGTGAAGAGGAAAATGAATCGTCACAGAGGAGGAAAACAGTGAGAGATTTGTGGTATTCCAACGACCAGAGAAAAACCTCCCACAAGAAAGACGAAGTATTCATAGCTGCCAGATGTTGCTGAGAGGTTAAGATGAGGAGTGGAAAAAGAAAAAAATCCTTGGATTTGAACACAGGGGGCTCAATGCTGATCTTACTTAGCTAGTGGTGTGATTGGGGTGAAGCCCACATAAAAAATGTGTTAAGGATTGAGTAGGAGCTCAGGAAATGGAGATAGAGTGACTCATTCTACATGTCTGTCTACAAAGCTTTTGAGAAAAGATAGGCTGGTTCTGAAGAATCATATAAATTTGAGGAAGCTTTTTCTTTTCTAATGTGGGAGATTCTTGAGCATGTTTACATAACTATGAGATGTTGAAATAATTAAAATGTAGAAGCTAAAGGGATGTTTGATGGATACCACAGAATGTGGCATTGAATTGGTGACTTGGACCACGAGTAACATTCTCTATAAAGAAAGAGGAAAGGAAGGAGGAGAAGAGCAATCTGAGTAGGTGTGCATGTTTTGTAGTGCTAAATTGAGGATATTTCTGGAATTTAAATTTATTTTGTAGAATTTGTACAAAGTGGAGAACGTTTAAAGTTTTTTGACAGTGCTGGAGACTTTATGATAAGAGAAATCTAGAATCTGGATTATATTGGGGGGCATTTAAGTAATCAATTTATAATGATAGTAGTAAATTGCTGTTTATCACTCAATATGTGACTCCTTTCAGCAGTTCAGGGTATGGCATAAAAAACAGTTCATCTGAGATACATTGTTTCATTTTGCTTTGCTTTTTATCATCCCCTACTGCCTTTGCTATCATCTGTCATCTTCTTTATTACTCTTTCAAATTTAGAAATCTGGATGACAGTTTTTTATATCTCCTATTTTGATAATGATTAATGAAAGTATATAGGTAGATAAGTCAATCAGTACCCTACAGAAATTTCTTAGCCACCTTACCTTCATTAACATACCAGTCTATTGCAAGTTAACCACTGGACAATGACTCCAGTCTGGATCTTGATATTACCTGAAATTTATCATGTTTGAGATAATGAATCATGAAGCAGTCATCACCTAATTCTCTCTACCTCCCACCAGTCTCTGGTACCTTGACATACCTTCTTTTCTTCCAATGATTTTTTTCTCATTCACCTTTTCTATACTATTCAGGCAAGGCCTAGTATACAACTTAAATAAATAACTCTTTGCTCAACCAGATCTTTATTCCTTTGTATTCTTTTCTTTTCTTTTATATCTGACAAAATCTACCATTTCTCTATTGAGCACCCTGGCTTTGCTTTTTCACTTGGGGTACTGAATGCTAGTGGAAATTAAAAAAAAAATGAAAACTAGTACCATAATAAATTTGTGATCTCCCATCTTAGTCTCATCTTGCTAATTCTTCAAGTCTCCCTATTTTATTTTCCTTACCATTCTCCACAGCAGCCTTCTCATAACCCTGCCACACATGTATATTTCCTTAAGAAACACTTGAATATCTGTAACCTTTCCTCTGTGTCATTTACTCTTTTGTACTGGCATTTAAATATTTTAATTAACTTTGGTTTTAATTTTAAAAAATATGAATATCCACAGTTACTTCAACTTTGTTCCCCATTGCCACCCACCTTGCTCAATGGAGAAGGAAATGGCAACCCACTCCAGTATTCTTGCCTGGAGAATCCCATGGACAGAGGAACCTGGTGGGCTATGGTCCTAGAGGTTGCAGAGAGTTAGATATGACTGAGTGGCTAAGCATACATGGAGATAAAACTCCATGACACTGCCCCTCTTTATCTCTTCAAGAATGTCTGTTGCCACTCTGTTCTCTTCCAGCCCAGTATTCTTTTGACATTAAGCTGCTTAAAATACCCTTTCTGTCAGAGCTCCTTTCTCATCTTACTTGTTCTCCATTGTGTCTCAGGCTCTTTATTTCTCAGAGCTTAGAACAGTAGCTGGTATAAAACAGGTACCTAAAAAAAATCACTGAATATGTAAGTGAACTTTGAAAATGTCTCTTTCTAGACTAGGGACGATGAGTTATCTTGTAGAGCATCTCCCTGGGTCAGCAATGTTTTTATCCTCATTCTCTGAAATACATTATTTCTTACGTCCTCCCTGTGCATTTTTCAGCATGATTGTTTACTGATTCTGAACAACTGTCTATGCTTTAGCATATGTTTTCCCCTTGGAACATAATAGTAATAAATATATTTGCTCAACTGGATATAAGTCATGTGATTCTGTTTTGAGAGAATGAGATTAATCTTTTTTTAATTTTTAAAAATTTTAAATTTTTAATTGGAAGATAATTGCTTTACAATGTTGTGTTGGTTTCTGCCATACAGGAAGAGATTATTTTTTTTATATGAGGGTAGGAA
>NW_011495039.1:3116584-3128946 GCF_000754665.1 Bison bison bison | reverse complement strand
AGGAATTAGAGCTTTATTTCTCCAAGATTGGCAGCTTACATTAGATTTAGGCATTTGTTTTATTTGTGACACTTATCTGCGGATTGATGATTGGCATTCAGTTGTGAACCTGAATATAAGGAGGGAAAAGGATCAGGGTTATTTTCAATATTTGACAAGAACAAGGAGGGAGACTTTGAGGGCTTATAGGAAGTAAACAGAAAGCTAAGAGGTCACCGATGTGGAGAGAATAGAAAATAACCTAGTCTATTTTCCCCGGTGCTAGGACACTTTCTCAGAGCTTTATTTAAATGATGATGTGCCAATGACAGAAAAAAAAATAGTTTTCTCAGACATATTAGAAAAAATGTGGAAAAATTCTTATAGAAAGCTTTCATTGTGATTTCCAGGCACAATTGGTGTGTGGGTGGTCACTTGTTCAGATTCTTGCTTTCCCATAACCCCATCCTCCCTCCAGTCTTCCCATAGAAGCAGATCTCAACTAAGGAGATAACTGAGGGCATTTTCTGGAGGAAATATTATTCCTGTCAACTTTAACTTCAAGTGAATTTATTCATAGCTGTACACTTTGCAATTGGACTTTGCAATTTGGACTTTTCACTTACATGTAGTCTCAGAAATCATAGACTGAGGGTGTCCCTGAAAAAGCTTTTGAATTTCTAGTGTTTTTTTTTTTTTCCTATGTACTTTTACCTAAGCAATATAAATAAGTAAGGTTAACTGAGACCTATAAAAAACTTGTTGTTGAGTTGCTAAGTCATGTCTGACTTTTGAGACCCCATGGACTGTAGCCCACCAGGCTCCTCTGTCTATGGGATTCTCCAGGCAAGAATACCAGAGTGTCATTTTGCCTAGAACTCAGTATAGTATGTGCCCTCATTAATTTTATTTCTGGGATTTGAAAAAAGTATAACTTCACAAGGAAATTAAAACTGTGTGGGAAAAGCAGCCTTTTTTTTTTTTTTTGAGAAGCCTTTCAAACTGGGAAGCTATTAGATTTTACATTTGGTAAATTCTGGTAAGCTGACACATGTAACTGCATATGCTAGATTTTTTCCTTTTATTGGTTTTCTACATCACTGAAAGAGGTTAATGGATTTCTGTATAACATTTGTTGTAGGCAAAACAGGAATAGCTCAGTTGATAAAGAATCTGCCTGCAATACAGGAGACCCTAGTTTGATTCCTGGGTTGGGGAGATCCCCTGGAGAAGGGAAAGGTTACCCTCTTCAGTATTCTGGCCTAGAGAATTCCATGGAATTCTGTATAGTCCATGGGATTGCCAAGAGTCAGACACGACTGAGTGACTTTCACTTTTTTAAACAGGAAAAAAAAAATGAAAAACTAGTTTTCGGTTTTGAAAAATGACTTCCTTGAGTGGTCTGAATTGAAGGTGGTGGAAGCCAAGGTTCCCCCTGTCTTACTTGTCCAGAGTCTGTTTATTCCATGTTTTTGTTTCTGTCAGTTGGGGGTGGAATTTTATTTTCTTATTTGACATCTTTCCTTTCCATTTTCCACTTTATATTGCCAAGGGATTAATTAAAAACTATTCGTTGATTCACCTGAAGACTTGTTCTTCCCTATACGATGATGAGCACCTGGGCTTCCCAGGTGGTTCTGTGGTAGTGAATCCACCTACCAAGCAGGAAACAAGGGTTTGATCTCTGGGTTGGGAAGATCCCCTGGAGAAGGATGTGGCCACCCACTACAGTATTCTTGCCTGAGAAATCCCATGGACAGAGGAGCCTGGCAGGCTACAGTCCATGGGGTACAAGGAGAAGGACGAGACTTAGCCAGTAAACAGCAGCAGTAGCATACAATGAGCAGCGTGTCGGTGGCCTGTTACAAACCCGGGAGTGTTCATTGTCTGTTAGGTAACCTGCAGTTCTGTTTCTTAAACTGAGCACTGATTTAGGAGATGACCTTCCTCTCCCATCTGTTTTGGAGCGGGACGATTTTCCCAGTGGGCTTTATGGTAGGCTAGAGCTAGGCCCTCTGCAGTTTGTTTGGTTGGCCTGATAAAGGGCAGGAAAGAGAAGAAAGAAGTAGCTCTTTAGTGCAGCAAGAATGCCAGTGACATGAAGAGGGCTGGCCCTTTAGTACTTATATGGTCCTCCTACCCAGATGGGGATTAAAAGAACCAAATCCCAGGTCCTACACTGTGTTGGCGGGGAGGATTCCGCCCTCTGCATGGTATTCTGGTACTTTGAACTTTGACTATGCCCTTGTGTGGAATAAAACAAAGCCTCAGGGAGCATCTACTCACTTACATTCTTAATCCTATGTTTATTCTCTGCAAGGATTATTTGCTAGTGTAATTGTGAATCAAAGTGAAAGCCAAACAGAGCTGAGTCATGGTCCTAATTCTTGCCAATGCTAGAATCTGAACCAGATTTTTTTCTTCTCACCATATTAGAGTCAGTGGTAGAAAAGATCTTTACTGGGCTAGACATAGATTCCTTGCCACGGCCTCTACCTGGTTCCATGGTGTTCCTTTTTATCCCCATCATACCCCCTGGAGTGCAAGATGTATAGTTTTAATAAATATTACAGAAATCATTAAGTTTAAAAAAAATTCTGACAGGCCAGTAGATATTACGCTTACTAATGCTTGTTTACTTACACTTCCTAATTTCAGTATTTAAATAAGAGAGCTCAAACAGTACATACATGTTACGAACTTTGAAACTTCATAGCAATGCTCTACATTCTCTGCTCTACAAACTAAGATCATGGCATCTGGTCCCATCACTTCATGGCACATAGATGAGGAAACAATGGAAACAGTAAGACTTTATTTTCTTGGGCTCCAAAATCACTGCAGATGGTAACTGCAGCCATGAAATTAAAAGACGCTTGCTCCTTGGAAGAAAAGTTATGACCAACCTAGACAGCATATTAAAAAGCAGAGACATTACTTTGCCAACAAAGGTCCATCTAGTCAAAGCTATGGTTTTTCCAGTAGTCATGTATGGATTTGAGAGTTGGACTATAAAGAAAGCTGAGCACTGAAGAATTGATGCTTTTGAACTGTGGTGTTGGAGAAGACTCTTGAGAGTCCCTTGGACTGCAAGGAGATCCAACCAGTCCATTCTGAAGGAAATCAGTCCTGGATATTCATTGGAAGGACTGATGCTGAAGCTGAACCTCCAATACTTTGGCTACCTAATGTGAAGAACTGACTCATTTGAAAAGACCCTGATGCTGGGAAAGATTGAAGGTGGGAGGAGAAGGGGACGACAGAAGATGAGACGGTTGGATGGCCTCACCGACTCAATGGATATGAATTTGAGTAAACTCCAGGAGTTGGTGATGGACAGGGAAGCCTGACATGCTGCAGTCCGTGGGGTTTCAAAGAGTTGGACACGACTGAGTGACTGAACTGAACTGAACATTCTAAGCAATGGCCTTGCCTTCTAATTTTCAGATATATGGCTCTCTTTTCATACAAAATATGAAAATGAAGAGGGTTGTTCCTTTCAGATTTAAGATAGCAATTGGAAAGAGGACTCATTAAACACAGGGAAGAGAGGTATTAGAGTCTTAGTTGATTAAATGATTCAAGAAATACCAACACTGGCATGTACAATGAAGGAGACCCGGGTGTTAAGAATAATGTCTACTATAGAATTCTTACTCTGGTGGCCTCTGTGTGTGTGTTTTCAATTGCTCAGTTGTGTCTGCCACTTTGCGACTCCAGGGACTGTATCCCACCAGGCTCCTCTGTCCATGAAATTTTCCAAGCAAGAATACTGGAGTGGTTGCCATTTCCTATTCCAAATGGATCTTCCCAACCCAGGGATTGAACCTGGCTCTCCTGCATTGGCTGGCAGATTCTTTACCATTTTGCCACCCACTAATTCTTTAAACAATTACAGTTGCCGTCAACATGCACCTAGATTATAATTGACCTTATCATTTATTAATAATTTCTGAATTATCAGGTGCATTTACCTTTTATCATTTCTTGTCATCTTCAGCCTCTTCAGCATTAGCCGTTTTTGATGGCTTCACTCACTGTTACATCTCGATCCTCGGTCATGTGTTAAGAATGCACTACTAGAGCATCATTTCTGTTTATGCAAGCAGTCAAAAGCATTTAATGACCATTATTTGCCAGGCACTCAGATAACAATGCCATTCAAACACATAAATAGTTTCTGTCCCTACTGACCTTATAGTTTAGGGAGCTGGATTGATATTAATCATTTATTATTTAATTTAATAAATATATCTGGCCACCATTGTGGGAGATGTGGGATCAATCCCTGGGTCAGGAAGATCCCCTGGAGAAGGAAATGGTAACCCACTCCAGAACTGTTGCCTGGAAAATTCCATGGAGGGAGGAGCCTGGTAAGCTGTAGTCCATGGGATCGCAAAGAGTCAGACATGACTGAGTAACCTCACTTCACTTCACTTCAGACCACCTATGTGGTGCGAAGTTCTATTCTAGGCATTAGAAATGGAGTGTAAAAAACAGGACATTGAAAAACTTAAATCTTCTTAGAGGAGTTGTCAGTTATGTCGGACTCTTTGTGACCCTGTGGGCTGCCAGGCTCCTCTGTCCATGTGATTTTCACTGTCTCACCTAGGAAGCTCAACAATTAAATATATAATTTTATATATGAGTGCCATGAAGAAAACTAAGTCAGGACAAGAAGAAAGTGATAGAGAACAGGTTTTAATTTAAATACTGTACTATTTTATATTTATTTAAAAAATTTGTCTCATTCTCTGTATACATATTACATTTGAAATTTTTTATTCAAGTAAAGGTGATTTACAATGCTGGGTGAGTTTTAGGTATATAGCAAAGTGATTCAGTTATCAGATCAGATCAGATCAGTCGCTCAGTCGTGTCCGACTCTTTGCAACCCGATGAATCGCAGCACGCCAGGCCTCCCTGTCCATCACCAACTCCTGGAGTTCACTGAGACTCACGTCCATTGAGTCAATGGTGCCATCCAGCCATCTCATCCTCTGTTGTCCCTTTCTCCTTCTGCCTCCAATCCCTCCCAGCATCAGGGTCTTTTCCAATGAGTCAACTCTTCGCATGAGGTGGCCAAAGTACTGGAGTTTCAGCTTTAGCATCATATGTATATATAGGTGTGTGTATGTCTTTTTCATAGTCTCTTCCATTATGATATATTACAGGATATTGAATAAAGTTCCCTGCACTCGACAGTAGAACCTTGTTGTTTTTCTACTTTGTATATAATAGTTTAAGATGTTTTTAATGTATTCAAGAGGTGGTATTAAGTAGACAGTTGGATCAACAAAGTTGAAATTAAGGGAAGTTGTTGGAGACAAAAAATGTGAGCATCAACAAGTCAAATGAACAAACCAAGCCAAACAAAAACAGAGATACAAGGAACGGAATAGTGGTTACCAGAGGAGGAGGGTTGGAAAGAAAGAAGAAGTGGGTAAAGGGGATCAATTATATGGTGATGGGTGGAAACTACACTTTTGGTCATGGTCATTGTGCAGGGTATACAGAAATAGAAATACAGTGTTGTGTACATGAAATTCATATAATGTTATAAATCAGGGTTACCTCAATTTAAAAAAGTGAACATGTGTACAGACCTGGAACCAAGGGAGGTCACGTAGAGACTGAATGTAGATAAAGAAAGTCCAGTGCTGAGCCTTGGGGTAAACCAGCATTTCATGGGATAGAGAAGAGGTAGAAGAATCTACAAAAGCAACTGAGAAGGAGCAGCAGGAGCTGGCCAGGAGAGTGTATCACTACTTCCCAGGATGCCAAATAAGAAAGGGTTTCAGTAAGGTCTGCTGAAATGTGCAATTGCCACTGAGAAGACCAGCAAGATAGCTACAGGTCGATCACAGGATTGGAAGACAGAGATCTTGGTTGACCTTGCAAAGGGCAGTTTCAGGAGACTGGTGGGGCAAAAGTCAGACTGAAGCAGACTGAAATGTGAGTGGTTGGTATTAATGTAGAAAGAAAACAAATTAAATACCAGTGCAAGTAAGTTGGGAAATCACACACAAAATGAATTGTCCAAATATAACAGTATTACTTGACCTAGTCAAGAGGGCTTGAAGTGTTTTATGAAGTGATAATAAACCGAGGTCTGAAAGTATTAGCTAGATGATAAAGCAGAAATAGAAAATGATATAAGAAGACTTAATTGCATGGCATACTTGATGGCTGAAAGAGAAGTCTTTTCAGTTTGGAGTAAGTATGTATGAGCTTAAAGAGGGGTCAGATGGTATAAAGCTGCTTTAAGGTCTGATGATTTAAGGGAGCTGCTGTTAAGGGAACAATATTATCTATTTTGATTAGATTACTCTATCTGTAGTGTGTATAAAATGAATAGCAGGTTGATGGCAGTTGAGTAACCCATTAGCAAGGCACTGTGGTGATAAAGGTTAGTGATTTTTCAGTCTACTTTATAGCAGTAATAGTGAAAGTTGTTGTTGTTATTCAGCTGCTAATTCGTGTCCGACTCTTTGCGACCTCATAAACTGCAGCATGCCAGGCTTCCCCTTTGCTGTATCCCAGAGTTTGCTCATACTTACATCCTTTGAGTTGGTGATACCATCTAACCATTGCATCTTCTGTTATCCCCTTCTCCTCCCACCCTCTATATTTGCCCAGCATCAGGGTCTTTCCCAGTGAGTCAGTTCTTTGCATCAGGTGGCCAAAGGAGCTTCAGCATCAGTCCTTCCAGTGCATATTCAGGGTTGATTTTCTTTAGGATTGACTGATTTGATCTCCTTTGCTGTCCAAGGGAGATAAAGATAAATCTGAGTGATATTTATGAACTGTGAATAGTGCTTATAGCAATCTGGTTATGAGATGATGAGGAAATGAAGTAGAGAAGTTGAAATGACCTCTAAACTTCTAACATTTGGTGTAGAGAGGCAGTACCTTGGTACCAAATGGAGAGAAAATTGGAGCAGGATTCTAAGGGTTTGCTGTTAATTTTGTGGGCCTTAATGAATTCATTTGCATTTGAGGGACTTTTGAGCCCTCTTCACCTGCCTACTAGAATTTTCTATCATCACATTGACTTCTCAAGAGTATTATTAAAACTGAGTTTATTTTTATCCTCCCAACTTTCTCCTTTCTGTGATCCCAGGCTCAGTCACCTGAAATGTCCCCTCTTCCTGGTACCCTCTCAGCATCCATATTAGCTGACTCAAGGTCAAGTCTCTTGATCTTTCCTGTCTGTTCTCTCTCACATTTTCTTCCTTCTTTTCCATTTTTCACCCAACCAGGCAATTTCAGACTCTTGAATTTTACTCATCTGTACTCTTAACCTGCTATGTAGTGTCTTCATTTTCAAGCCATTCCTTGCTTTGTCCTTCTTTTTTAATCCTCTGTATCAAATTTTCAGTATAAGATTCTGACTTTCTCATGTCTGTGCTCAAAATAATTCAGTGTCTCCCCATTTACTTTGAAATAAGCCGTAAGTTCCCCTTGGGTTTGCATTCAGCTAAAAAAAATAAATAAAATTGTTGATTTTCTTTAACTTGCTACACTGTCTAAGGCAATGCTTAGGTTTAAATCTTGACTTCAGCAATTACCAGTTGTGTGATTTGGGTTGCATTGGTTAGTTACAATTTTCTGTTTTTTAAATGGGGTTAATAAAAGCAACTCATTTACATGGTTGTTTTAATGTCAAAATACATGAAATTCTCTTTGCACAGCCCCTGGCACAAAGCTGACACTCATTTAATACAAATTCTGGGATAATTCTGTGAGTCTTGCACTATGTGCCTGCTCTGTATGCAGACACAGATTTAACCACATCATGAGCACACCTTTCAGTTCCCTTTGGTGCCATATTAGACTCCTTCCCTGATGGCTCAGTGGGTAACAAATCCACCTGCTAATACAGGAGACAGAGGAGATGTAAATTGTAACTAAACAACGCAACCCAAATCACACAACTGGTAAGTGCTAAAGTCAAGATTTGAACCTAAGCATTGCCTTAGACAGGGTAGCAAGTTAAAGAAAATCAACAGTTTTGATCCCCGTATCAGGAAGATCCCCTGGAGGAGGAAATGGCAACCCACTCCCGTATTCTTGCCCAGAGAATCCCATGGACAGATGAGCCTGGTGGACTACCAGGTAGACTACCAAGGAGTCGGACGTGATTGAGCACATGGCATATCACACATACTTCTGCCTAGAATGCTTTCTCCTCCTCTTGGCAGATTCTCTCCCCAGCACAATTTCTTCCTGTTTGGATTATTTCATATCTTGAAGGAACAGGTCCATTTTCTCTCTCTCACTCTCTCTCTCCTCTCCCTTCTCCTCTCTCCTTACTTCTCTCTCCCTCTTGTAAACGTTCCTTATTCAGCCCTTCCCCTCCCCAGTCTCAGGTTCTGTTCCCCCACATTTTTATATACATCAACATGTAACATCTTACAGAAAAACTCAAGTGAACATCTTGCCCAACCCAGTATCTTATCAGCTCTTTGTCTATAGCCTTGTCTGTTGCTTCCTTGCATTTTGGAAATTTATTTGTGTAGCATCCATAGTGTTTCCAGTATTTGTAAAGAAATGACTATGGTGTAAGTGGGCAATTCCTTCAATCACCTGTACGTATTCTCTCTTTTCCTTCTCACACACTGATTTTGGCTCTACTCCATGTCCAGAAACATCAAATTACCTGTCCCAGATCTTTTTCCTTAAGGATAGGAGCTTTTAAGTCAGCAGGCTTCTAAACCAATCATTGCTAATGTGTTTTCCTGTGCTCTCAGGAACTCTGAGTACATTTAACTAAGCCCTTCTGGCAACAATGGGCCTGTCTTTGTGTTCCAAGTCATTAGTTGGGGGATTTTTTGGTGTCTTTTTCTCCCAGTTATACATAATTTGGAGGAAGCAGTCTTAGCAGAGGTAGCCAAATAGCCGGCTTAATGCTGTTCCACTCAGAGATCTCCAATAATTGGGTTCTTTAAAAAAAAAGTGTCATAAAAGAAGAATATTTAATATCTTTTCTGTTTCCTGCCTAATTTCCTGTGGTCGAAGTTTTGCCGAGTCCTGGCCTTTGGAGCATGAGCTGCCGGTTTTTAGGGTGTTCCAAAGGCATGAATCAGGATTGATTCTTATTTTATTCATGGCTATACTTGGTGGTAATTTACACAGCCTGAGATGAGGGTTTATTTTTCCCCTCTGAAGGTTTCAGGGATGTTTTTGTCAGGTTTTGGAAAATGTGCTCCAGGAGCAGTGATAAATTGAGTGCTGCCTTAGAGAAAGTCAGGCTGTCAGGGAACATATTTATCTCCACGTTTGGGAAGCAGGGGCAGGATAAGCACAGACCTTTTAAAAACCTGTGTGAGAACTTTTTAAGGTAAGGGAGAAGGTCAGTCTGACATGGCTTTCCGTCCATTTTGTTTAGAATTTATGGGCTGCCCAGGCATAAAGACTAATCTGAAATCTGTGACTATTCAAAGATGAATATTTCTTTTTCCTGCAGTAATGCAGAACTGAGAAAGACTGGCAAGTTAAGTTCTGTTTCAGGAATAGATATCCTGACATGAGAAATAAATAACTATATTATAAAGTACTGTGCCGGGTTTGCTTAAAGCAGAGATTGGCCTGTTTTTGTAAACAGAACATATGGGAATGTGGCTGAAGTCATTTGTTGA
Source organism: Bison bison bison (assembly GCF_000754665.1). Lineage (NCBI taxonomy): Eukaryota > Metazoa > Chordata > Mammalia > Artiodactyla > Bovidae > Bison > Bison bison. The sequence continues at coordinate 3,119,326 of NW_011495039.1, read as the reverse complement.
TATTGTTTGTGGCAGCTTTTGCACCAAAACAGTAGAGTTGTGTGGTCACAACAGAGACCTTTCGTCCTGCAAAGCCTAAAGTACTTGCTTGGTGATCCTTTAAGAAAAAGATCGTTAACTTCTGGCCAAGAAGGACATTTTTTTCTATTCTGTTTTCTAGAATGACATGATTAAGAAGCTTGCTCTAATTGTGATAAATGACAGAATTGTGATGGTAGCTCTGTTTATTGTGTGTGTGTGTGTTCAGTCACTCAGCTGTGTCTGACTCTTTGTGACCCCATGAACTAGCCAGCCAAGCTCCTCTGTCCATGGAATTTCCAAGGCAAGAATACTGGAGTGGATTGCCATTTCCTCCTCCAGGGGATTTCCTGACTCAGGGTGCCTCCTGCATTGGCAGGCACATTCTTTACCCACTGGACCACCTGGGAAGCTCATCTATTAATTATTGGCATACTACTTTACTGATTGATTCATTTGTCAGATATAATTGGGTTTAAAATAGGGCTAACAGTGAAAAGATAATACATTTATATCAACCTCATCCAACTAAAGCATTGATGAGGGGCTTAAATAGACATCACAGAGTTAGGCATTAGTTGTAGAGCTAGACAGTCTACTGGTGTGAGCAAATTGCCAATTAAACCTGTAGGTTCAAGATTCTCCAGTTTGTTCAAAAGTACAAATGGTCACAGTGGTTAATGTAAAACCACAAAGCTTTAAGTATAGACTCCTAGCAAAAACTCTATAGATAATCTCACACTCTACCTTTGTCTCTGTCTCTTTCCATCTCTAACATCTCAATCTCTGTGTGTGTATTCTTCCATCTTACATAGTCACTCAAAGAAACTAGAAAATTTGAATGTATTAATACTTTATATATATCTACATATTTTGTGTTCTAGTTATGTACTAAATGTTTACAAGCACTCATTGATGATCGTCTAACCAAATATTAGCACTGTGATAGGTACTAAAAGGGAGCAAAAAGGCACAACTCCCAAATTTGTCAAATCTTCATAATTGGAGAGGATAAATATTTAATACTTTGTTGGGGTCCTTTAATGGGCCGGAACTTGGTGATCTGGAGTCGATGATAAGAAAGTGAAAGAAAGAAAGAGTCTAATATTCCCTGGGTTATGCAGAAAACCAGTAAACCCCTTGGACAGAGCTTGTACCACTCACGTAGGCGTAGAGTACCCTCTCAAGAAGTCTTGAGGGGTCTTGAAAACCCGGGCAGGAAAATGAGCTTGGCAGGACTCTGCACTCCATGGAATCAGCCAGAAAGAGAGATAGAGAGAGAGAGAGAAAGAAGGGCATGGGGACCCAAGTCTCTGGTGGAACAAGGATGCTTTATTGAATTCTGTGTGGATATATATACCGTATTACAAGGTAGCTTCTTCAGATAAAGATCAAAAGACCAGACTTTACAAGTTACCAAGGAAATAAGGACTAATAGAGGCCATAAAGCCAAAAGACAATCCATGTCAGAAGAGGGTCTTAGATAATCCTTTTCACCATAAGGAAAAGCTAATGAAGGAGATCTCGTCAAGAAAATTAGAGATACCAAAGGAACATTTCATGCAAAGATGGGCTCCATAAAGGACAGAAATGGTATGGACCTAACAGAAGCAGAAGATATTAAGAAGAGGTGGCAAGAATACACAGAAGTACTGTACAAAAAAGACCAAGATAATCATGATGGTATCATCACTCACCTAGAGCCAGACATCCTGGAATGTGAAGTCAAGTGGGCCTTAGAAATCATCACTATGAACAAAGCTAGTGGAGGTGATGGAATTCCAGTTGAGTTACTTCAAATCCTGAAAGATGATGCTGTGAAAGTGCTGCACTCAATATGCCAGCAAATTTGGAAAACTCAGCAGTGGCCGTAGGACTGGAAAAGGTCAGTTTTCATTTCAATCCCAAAGAAAAGCAATGCCAAAGAATGCTCAAACTACCGCACAATTGCACTCATCTCATACGCTAGTAAAGTAATGCCCAAAATTCTCCAAGCCAGGCTTTAGCAATATGTGAACCGTGGACTTCCAGATGTTCAACCTGGTTTTAGAAAAGGCAGAGGAACCAGAGACCAAATTGCCAACATCCGCTGGATCATGGAAAAAGCAAGAGAGTTCCAGAAAAACATCTATTTCTGCTTTATTGACTATGCCAAAGCCTTTGACTGTGTGGATCACAATAAACTGTGGGAAATTCTGAAAGAGATGGGAATACCAGACCCCTTGACCTGCCTCTTGAGAAACCTGTATGCAGGTTAGGAAGCCACAGTTAGAACTGGACATGGGACAACAGACTGGTTCCAAATAGGAAAAGGAATATGTCAAGGCTGTATCTTGTCACCCTGCTTATTTAACTTATATGCAGAGTCCATCATGAGAAATGCTGGGCTGGAGGAAGCACAAGCTGGAATCAAGATTTCTGGGAGAAATATCAATAACGTCGGATATGCAGATGACACCACCCTTATGGCAGAAAGTGAAGAGGAACTCAAAAGCCTCTTGATGAAAGTGAAAGAGGAAAAACAGTTGGCTTAAAGCTCAACATTCAGAAAACTAAGTCATGGCATCTGGTCCTATCACTTCATGGGAAATAGATGGGGAAACAGTGGAAACAGTGTCAGACTTTATTTTTTGGGGCTCCAAAATCACTGCAGATGGTGACTGCAGCCATGAAATTAAAAGACGCTTACTCCTTGGAAGGAAAGTTATGACCAACCTAGATCTG
>NW_011495039.1:3098162-3116484 GCF_000754665.1 Bison bison bison | reverse complement strand
AGTTATGACCAACCTAGATAGCATATTGAAAAGCAGAGACATTACTTTGCCAACAAAGGTCTGTCTAGTCAAGGCTATGGTTTCTCCAGTGGTCATGTATGGATGTGAGAGTTGGACTGTGAAGAATGCTGAGCACCGAAGAATTGATGCTTTTGAACTGTGGTGTTGGAGAAGACTCTTGAGAGTCCCTTGGACTGCAAGGAGATCCAACCAGTCCATTCTAAAGGAGATCAGTCCTGGGTGTTCTTTGGAGGGACTGATGCTGAAGCTGAAACTCCAATACTTTGTCCACCTCATGTGAAGAGCTGACTCATTGGAAAAGACCCTGATGCTGGGAAGGATTGGGGGCAGGAGGAGAAGGGGACGACAGAGTATGAGATGGTTGGATGGCATCACTGACTCGATGGACTTGAGTTTGAGTGAACTGTGGGAATTGGTGATGGACAGGGAGGTCTGGCGTGCTGTGATTCATGGGGTCGCTAAGAGTTGGACACGACTGAGGGACTGAACTGAACTGAACTGAACTGAATGAAGGAAATCCTATGCAAGAATCCCATCTCTTTGATCTCAGTCCTGGGAGTGGCTTGCCACTCTGCTAGCTCCTATCAAGAACTGATAAGGAACAGAGGGCTCAAGAGAGAGAGAAAACATAGGAATCCTACTGTTAAACATTCCCTGACAATACATCACAAACAAATTCATACCTTCACATGCATGTATATTTTTTTCTCCCATTTACCTTTTATCTGAGAGGAAAGGCACAAATCTTAAGTGTATGACTCCTTGAAATACAAGCTGTGCACACCCATGTAGCCAAGCCAGATCAAGAAACAGAAAATTCCCAGTGTTCCCCCAGATGTCCCATCCTGGTCATCCCTATCCTTCAGGGAAAAGCACTGCCTGACTTCTAACCTCAGAGATTCAGAGCTGAAATTCTTAAAACACTGAGTTTCTGATACATACAAATCAGGATATGTGCATGTCTGCCATCCTTTGAGAAACAGATCTTAGCTGTCCTGGGTGTGTGTACTCCCTTCTCCAGGCAACAGGAGCAGATTGACCCACCTTATTTGGCCACCTGCCTGGCCTGCTGATTGCAACACTTGTCTTTTTGCATCTTTTGATGGCAGTTTCAAAGTCTTGGTACATTTGACCACCTTGAGTCTTTTGTGTAACAAGGTAATGTTAGAGATAAATAAGTACATCAAAATGGAAAAAAAAATTATATGTAAAATGACAAATTTATCATGTGCCATATACAGAAGGTAAAAACAGAATTTGTTACAGGGCATCATCATTTGGACAGAAGAGTTACAGAACCTTTTTCTAATAGAGTAATTATTTAGCTAAGGCAAAAAGTGAGAAGTAAGGAAAAAACAAGATGAGAGGAGAAAGTATATTCCAGAGAAGTCGCTTTATACATTCATAATTATACTAAGTACTTCAATGTGGGACTTCCCTGACAGTGAAAAATCTGCCTGCATTGCAAGAGACCCCGGTTCAATCCCTTGGTTAGGAAGATCTCCTGGAGAAGGGAATGACAACCCACTCCACTAGTCTTGCCTGGAGAATCCCATGGATAGAGGAGCCTGGTGGGCTATTGGCCATGGGGTCCCAAAGAGTTGGGCATGACTAAGCAACTAACACTTTTACTTCACTTTTTTTTTTTTTTTTTTCCACTTTACTCTACTAATCCCATTAATTTTTTCTGTTCGACTCTTGGTGACCAAATGGACTGTACCTGACAGGCTCCTCCATCCATGGGATTTTCCAGGCAAGATTACTGGAGTGGGTTGCCATTTCCTTCTCCAGGGGATAGTCCCAACCCAGGGATCGAACCTGGGTCTCCTGTGTTGCAGGCAGACTCTTTACCGTCTGAGCCACAAGGGCTTTTATATGCTTAAAATGACACTTAACTTTTCCCTTCTTAAATTTTTAGCTGTTACTTTTCATGCAATTCTCAGATCACTGTGGCTCATATTTCATGTAGAAACATGTAACAGAAATGCAAACATTTGAAACAGGAAATACAGCACTGCCTACCAAATTACAGAATGATTCCATCCCCACCCCTCCTTCTTTCTGCTAGTATGAGAGGAAGATTCGGTCCTCCCGTAGAGTCTAATGGTTTCAGTATTTGTGGTTGTTTGGTCACTGTCACGTCCAACTCTGGGACCCCATGGGCTGTAGCATGCAAGGCTTCCCTGTCCTTCACTGTCTCCCAGAGTTTGCTCAAACTCATGTCCATGGATTCAGGGATGGCATCCAACCATCCCATCCTCTGTCGCCCCCTTCTCCTCCTACCCTCTATCTTTCCCAGCATCAGGGTCTCAGTATATACTCTGCCAGACTCTCTCCCCTTTTGTGGACTGCCTTGTTTCCCTTAATAATTCTCCTTCTTTCTTTCTCTGTCTTATCCTTTACTCCTCTTTCTTCCTCATTCTCTCAAATATATTTACAGTTTCTGTCTTCTTACTTCCAAACTCCCCTACTGTTTATTTTCATCATTCTATTTGAAACCACCAAATTCTCTTTCTTAGGAAACTTCTGTTAAAGCTGAAATATCTATTACTTCCAAATTCCCCCAAATTTCCCTGTGTTCTTCTGTGGTATGTGTGTGTGTGTGTGTGTATGGTTTCTTTGTATTTTTGGGAAGAATGCTTGACGTGCGATCTAACCTCTTAATATTTTAAAGTGCACAATAAAGTTTCTATTATATAAGATAAATAAGTTCTAGAGATCTGCTGTACAACATTAGTATCTAAAGTTAACTTCTTGAAATTTAAACCATGTGTATGTACTAATTTAAAAATGTGTCTGTGCATGTGTATATATCCATGCTGCTGCTGCTGCTGCTGCTAAGTCGCTTCAGTCGTGTCCGACTCTGTGCGACCCCATAGACAGCAGCCCACCAGGCTCCCCCGTCCCTGGGATTCTCCAGGCAAGAACACTGGAGTGGGTTGCCATTTCCTTCTCCAATGCATGAGAGTGAAAAGTCAAAGTGAAGTCGCTAAGTCGTGTCCGACCCTCAGCGACCCCATGGACTGCAGCCTTCCAGGCTCCTCTGTCCATGGGATTTTCCAGGCAAGAGTACTGGAGTGGGGTGCCATTGCCTTCTCCAGTATATATCCATATGTACAATTAAATATATAAAAACAAAAAGCGTGTATACATGTATATGTGTATATAATAAATGCAGAATATTAATAGCAAAAAATATGAGTTTCATGGAAGTGACTCAATATGAGCTCATTCCAAAGATTTTCTTCACTTCATCAGTTACTGAAGGACCTAGTAAAATGCCCAGAATGATTCAAAAGAGAATTAGACAGTGTTGAGATTTACAGACTTGGTCACGTAGGAGCAATGAAAAATTAACCAAATGAAAGATACAAAAGTGGGTATTATAGTCATACAAGGCAATAAATAATAGCAGTTGAGTTTTGTCATAGAAGTCCTTTGTATTTCTCTTAGACAAAAATCATTTAAAATTTTCTCAAAGAAGGGTCATCAGCATTTCAATCAGTTCTACCAGTTAACCTTTACTTTTAGGTGGTTGCAGCATATCCTGCTTCTGTTAGGTCCATACTTTTCTGTCCTTTATCGAGCCCATCTTTGCATGAAATGTTCCCTTGGTATCTCTAATTTTCTTGAAGAGATCTCTAGTCTTCCCCATTCTGTTGTTTTCCTCTTATTTCTTTGCATTGATCGCTGAGGAAGGTCACTGAGGAAGGTTTTCTTATCTCTTCTTGCTATTCTTTGGAACTCTGCATTCAGATGCTTATATCTTTCCTTTTCTCCTTTGCTTTTCGCTTCTCTTCTTTTCACAGCTATTTGTAAGGCCTCCCCAAACAGCCATTTTGCTTTTTTGCATTTCTTTTCCATGGGGATGGTCTTGATCCCTGTCTCCTGTACAATGTCACGAACCTCAGTCCGTAGTTCATCAGGCACTCTATCTATCAAATCTAGTCCCTTAAATCTATTTCTCACTTCCACTGTATAATCATAAGGGATTTGATTTAGGTCATACCTGAATGGTCTAGTGCTTTCCCCTACTTTCTTCAATTTCAGTCTGAATTTGGCAATAAGGAGCTCATGATCTGAGCCACAGTCAGCTCCTGGTCTTGTTTTTGCTGACTGTATAGAGCTTCTCCATCTTTGGCTGCGAAGAATATAATTAGTTTTCATTCCAATCCCAAAGAAAGGCAATGCCAAAGAATGCTCAAACTACTGCACAATTGCGCTCATCTCACACGCTAGTAAAGTAATGCTCAAAATTCTCCAAGCCAGGCTTCAGCAATATGCTAGCCGTGAACTTCCAGATATTCGAGCTGGTTTTAGAAAAGGCAGAGGAACCAGAGATCAAAAGGCCAACATCTGCTGGATCATGGAAAAAGCAAGAGAATTCCAGAAAAACATCTGCTTCTGCTTTACTGATTATGCCAAAGCCTTTGACTGTGTGGATCACAATAAACTGGAAAATTCTGAAAGAGATGGGAATACCAGATCACCTGACCTACCTCTTGAGAAACCTATGTGCAGGTCAGGAAGCAACAGTTAGAACTGGACATGGAACAACAGACTGGTTCCAAATAGGAAAAGGAATATGTCAAGGCTGTATCTTGTCACCCTGCTTATTTAACTTATATGCAGAGTCCATCATGAGAAATGCTGGGCTGGAAGAAGCACAAGCTGGAATCAAGATTTCTGGGACAAATATCAATAACCTCGGATATGCAGATGACACCACCCTTATGGCACAAAGTGAAGAGGAACTCAAAAGCCTCTTGATGAAAGTGAAAGAAGAGAGTGAACAAGTTGGGTTAAAGCTCAACATTCAGAAAATGAAGATCATGGCATCTGGTCCCATCACTTCATGGGAAATAGGTGGGGAAACCATGGAAACAGTGTCAGACTTTATTCTGGGGGGCTCCAGAATCACTGCAGATGGTGACTGCAGCCATGAAATTAAAAGACGCTTACTCCTTGGAAGGAAAGTTATGACCAACCTAGATAGCATATTGAAAAGCAGAGACATTACTCTGCCAACAAAGGTCTGTCTAGTCAAGGCTATGGTTTCTCCAGTGGTCATGTATGGATGTGAGAGTTGGACTGTGAAGAATGCTGAGCACCGAAGAATTGATGCTTTTGAACTGTGGTGTTGGAGAAGACTCTTGAGAGTCCCTTGGACTGCAAGGAGATCCAACCAGTCCATTGTGAAGGAGATCAGCCCTGGGTGTTCTTTGGTAGGAATGGTGCTAAAGCTGAAACTCCAGTACTTTGGCCACCTCTTGTGAAGAGTTGACTCATTGGAAAAGACTCTGATGCTGGGAGGGATTGGGGGCAGGAGGAGAAGGGGACGACAGAGGATGAGATGGCTGGATGGCATCACTGACTTGATGGACGTTAGTCTGGGTGAACTCCGGGAGTTGGTGATGGACAGGGAGGCCTGGCGTGCTGCGATTCATGGGGTCGCAAAGAGTCGGACACGACTTAGCGACTGATTGAACTGAACTGAGCATATTTTGATCAATAGTAAATAGGCAGTTGAACAAAAGTACCCAGCCCTGTAAAGTCATAAAATTTCCCCTTTGGATGTGTCTGGTACATAGTACCCAACCACTATACTGAAATAACACCAGGTAATCCTTGGCTGTTTCCAAATAGAGACAGAAGTGCATGACTTGATTTTTCTGTGTATACTCTTAACTAATATTTTCCCTAGGAAATTGTAAAATGTATAAATATTTTGACAGTTTTATTAGATGGAGATTTAAATCACCTTTATGAAAAAGGTATCAATTAAAATTTTAAAAATGATTTGTTGGGAGGAACTACATTTTATTCAAATAATACTCAAAGTGCTAAATTCTCTCATGTTCAATGATGTGTAAAAAAACAATTTTAGAAAAGGTGATGGAGCTACAGAAAGAACAAATTATAAAAGCTATTCTGATAGCTAAGCCTATGAAATGATGCCAGTCTCAATTGTTGTCATAGAAACAAAATGATGACCATACCACCAGCACCACCAACAATAATATAATTGAGAATTCACCCATTAGATTGGAGAAATTTAAAAACACTTAAATGCATCCAGTATTGACAAGGATATAAAGAAATTGCTCTTAGGAACTGTCAGCAAATCTGTAAATGCTGTGGAAAATTTGAAAAGCATCTGGCCATAACTTATTAAAATTCAAATTTCCCATCATTTTTTGGCCCAACAGCTCCACTAATTTTTATTCAGTAAAGATATCTGAGCATAAAATATGGCAGTGATTTTTTTTATTGTCGCATTACCTATTATAGCATATACCTGGAAATAAGAGCAAATAAGCATCAATAGATATTATTGAGTAAATTATACTTCCATACATGTAATATTCTGTGGATACAGAGAATGTTAGCATCACATGTATGTCTTTTCTGTTTTAAAGCAATAATGGTAAACTATGGAATGTGTAGCTTATGATTAAATATTTTTTCTTCCAGTTTTCTGAGATTATAATGGACATATGGCATTGTATAAGCTTGAGGTGTACAGCATAGTGATTTGACTTACATGAAGATCATATCCTTAAAAACTAAAAAACATCTAATAGAAGAGAGTTAAGTATTTCCTATTTATGATGAGGCTGTATCAGCAGAGAAAAGTTACACAAAGTTTTACCAGTGGTCAGACTGCAGTTATGAGACTGATATGAGGCTCCGAAATACATTTTTAAATTTGATAATTTAGCATTTTGTTTAAAAGAACATTAATTTTTTGAGTTTACATGTAAATTTATCTTTCAAGGGACTTCTAATGGCATTAAGAATGCAATCTAAACTTCTTTCCCCATCTGTGAGTCTTCTGTGATTCAGTTCTGCTCCAACTTGACCTTGAGCAACTCTAGTACTCCAAAACAGCCTTGAGGAATAATATCTAATTTTTAATTTATTTTGAAAAAGAGTAATTCTTTCTTAACTTAAACACTTTCTATTCACTACCATACAGTCTCGCTGGAACCATATTTCCCGAAATTTTTTTGGCTGATTCAGTTTGTCACTTGCCTGTAATTGTCACTTCGATCCCCTAGTAGAAATTAGGTCCCTCAGTCATGAATTCTCATAAGGATTCTGGAGAATGTAGTTTTTTAATAGAAACCAAATCGACCTCATATGAAGCTCAGAATTGCTAATATGAAGATTTTCAGCATGCTCTGCAAGATGAACTAGATAAATATTCATTAAATGTAATTTTTAAAAAGTAGAACCCTACTATGACAGAAAACAAGGGTCAGGTGTACAATTCTGGACTGTTTCATTTAGAAAGAATTTCGACTTGTAATGCAAAAGTCTCGTGTGGCAAGATTATTTCAACATAGCATTTATTTGCCTTGGATAAGAATGACTGTCCTTGCTTGATCTTTATTCCCAACTATAAGGTGGTTATTGGAAACATTTTCATTGGGTAAAAGAAGGGAGTTTTATAAGTTTGTTTACTAGCCTAAATATTTAAGATCATAGGTCTATTTTTTGGACTTTATAGACTTAGGTTGTTTCAGATTTTAAAAAAGAGTTTTGACTATTTGGTTTAGAACCTTCTAAAGACAAATATTTAGATAGAATGAAGCATTATTTTGGATGTTCTGACAAGATGAAGTATAAACTATCCAACTAACTTGGAAGAAGAGTTAAGTGTTTTATATTTAGGGGGCAAACTCCCACTGAAGTAATAGAAACAATCTCTTTCAAATGATTTATCTGACCAGAGTCATGTACTGAATCAAAGAGTGGAAGCTTATCATATTAAATTGTCTCATTAGATAGGCCTGGCTAGCGACTTCACTTTCACTTTTCACTTTCAGGCATTGGAGAAGGAAAGGGCAACCCCCTCCAGTGTTCTTGCCTGGAGAATCCAGGGACGGGGGAGCCTGGTGGGCTGCCGTCTATGCGGTCGCACAGAGTCGGACATGACTGAAGTGACTTAGCAGCAGCAGCAGCTAACCATAGACAAATCATATCTTAAGAGGATATCCTTTACCTCAGGTCATGAATATTTTTTAAAATAATTTTATTTTTATTTACTTTCTGACTGTGCTGGGTCTCCGTTGCTGCACAGGGTTTTCTTTTTGTGGCAAGCAGGGGCTACCCCCTGTTAGCGGCGTGCAGGCTTCTCACTGTGGTGGCTTCTCTTGCTGCCGGAGCGTGGGCTCTAGGGGCTGTGGGCTTCAGTAGCCGCAGCACGCAGGCTCAGTAGTTCCGGCTCTCAGGCTCCAGAGCACAGGCTCAGTAGCAGTTGCTCCGCGGCATGTGGCATCTTCCTGGATCAGAGATCAAACCCATGTTTCCTGCATTGGCAGTGGATTCTCACCACTGAGCCACCAGGGAAGCCCAGGTGATGAATGTTTTGAAACACATCAGTATAGATCTTTTTATTGTTTTGTTTGGAAGGAGTTACATTGCCCTGAGCTGTGAGCCTTGATACACAATACATCCTTAATAAAACAGATGTATCAGAAATCTGTATGATAGATTATTCTGTCTGGTTACATGAGGCTGTGAGTATGCAATTCATTATCAGAGAAAGGCATGAATTTTTGTGTGCTAAAATAGAATGATTTATAGAACTATAGGTTTTATTTTGGTGGTGGTGTTTAAATAGTTGTTGGGTTTTTGATACAAGTTGAATGGCCTGGGGAGATCTTATGACCTATGCTCCTAAGCTAAAATATATGCAAGATATAAAATTAATTCAATACGAGGGAAGCAAGATTAATATGTAAGATATTTAAATAGATCACATAATATAAAAATATTTACGTCTGAGTTTTTTATACTCAATAAAAATACAAACTACAACTTTTCACCAGCTTACAAATTATGTAGTAAAATAGGTAGTTGTATAACTACTGTAGTTGCTGACATCACTTAAAGCTTCAATGCAGGAACATTAGTCCAAGTTTTACTCTCCATTATTATTTATGGATGCAGATGAAATAAAGGGAAAGGTGGAAGTGTTAAATTCTGGATTATTATTGGCATAAAGTTTTCTAGTTCACTTGATTTATAAATGCATATGTATAACAGTCAGACATAAAAAAAAATTGTTGACAGACTTTATTGGTATATGTACGCAGTTCACTGATAAAATATTATCAGCTTCCCCATTAATTGGATAATTTCAAAGTCACTGTAAGTTAAAATGAAAAGTCTATTTCTGCCTCTTCTGTAAAAATTGGCACAAATATGAATTCTTTTTTTGAACACGTATAAATTAGGCACTAGAGTTACAAAAAATCATAAAATGACAATCAGTCCCTCACAGCTAGGGCTTTGGTTTAATTATCCTATATATAATTTTTCCTCATGACAAATCAGCATATTTTCAAAAGCTTCAAGGGACTATTTTTTTTGTAGAACTCTGCTCTGTGGAGAGTTACTTCATTATCCCCTAGGAAAAGTTTCCTTAGTAAATAAACAGTGAGCGTTGATCACAAGCTTGATATTCTGGAGAACATTCCAAAGCTAAAGAAGGTATATGTATAAGTTATAAGCCACTGACACATGCAAACCAGCACCAGCTGTGCACAAGGGTGATGGAAATGTATTGCCCAAGTGATTACCCAAAACAGAATTTTTCAAAAGAATATATAAGTAGGAATGAGACCAAAAAATTTGGCTGATTGTCAGCAGTAATACTGTAGAGGTTAAATTACATATGTGAATTCTCAGAGACAACAGTAATGATAGACAGTAGTTACGAAACTCCCCTTAGCATCCCCAGCATTGTTTCACAAGGAGAAAAACTCTTTAATTAAAACTGTAGTCGAGACTTCTCTGGTGGTACAGTGGATAGGAATCCGCCTGCCAATGCAGGGGACAGGTACTCCATCCCTGGTCCAGAAAGATTCCATATGCTATGGAGCAACTAAGCCCGTGTGCCACAGCTACTGAGCCCGTGCTCCAGAGCCCACGAGCCACAGCTACAGAGCCCATGTGCCGCAGCTACTAAAGCCTGTGTGCCTAGAGCCTGTGCTCTGCAATGAGAGAAGCCACACCATTGAGTAGCCCCTGCTTGCCACAACTAGAGAAAAGCCTGCACAGCACAAATACCAGCACAGACAAAAATCAATGAATGAATGAATTTAAAAAACTGTGGTCGTGTAAGTCTTCTTAATTTTTTCACATGCATGTCTAAAACTATTAATGTCCTTTTATTATCTTCTCAGCACTAAGCACAGTTCGAGATCTTGAAACAGCAAACATTGAGAAATTTTTAATTTCTAAAACACAGTTCTAATGAGGTGGATGAAACTGGAGCCTATTATACAGAGTGAAGTAAGCCAGAAGGAAAAACCAATACAGTATACTAACGCATACGTATGGAATTTAGAAAGATGGTAACAATAACCCTGTGTACAAGACAGCTAAAGAGACACTGATGTATAGAACAGTCTTATGGACTCTGTGGGAGAGGGAGAGGGTGGGAAGATTTGGGAGAATGGCATTGAAACATGTAAAATATCATGTATGAAACGAGATGCCAGTCCAGGTTCAATGCACGATACTGGATGCTTGGGGCTAGTGCACTGGGATGACCCAGAGGGATGGTATGGGGAGGGAGGAGGGTTCAGGATGGGGAACACATGTATACCTGTGGCAGATTCATTTTGATATTTGGCAAAACTAATACAATTATGTAAAGTTTAAAAATAAAATAAAGTTAAAAATTAAAAAAAAAACACAGAATTTGGTGGCTGTTACTAATCTTCATTAAAGGATACACAGGATATGAGGACAGCAGTTTGAAATAAAAGTTAAAAATTTTTTTATGATTTGATTCTATTGATGACAATTATTTACATTGAATGTACTATAGATAGTGCTAGGCACAGTGGATTTGAAGTACAGACATGGATGTAGCCTGTTTGTTAAGGAGACCTGCCCATGTCATCAGATGACACTGTAGAGCATCATGCAGTTCAATTTGAGTACCAGCAGTACAGGAAAGACAAATCCAGAAATGCAGGTGAGTTATGTTGAGTTGAATTTGTTGCAACTTACAATGTAAAAAAACAACAGTATAAAGCTGATACAGTAGCACTGATATAAATAAGCATGCCACTGCTGCTGCTGCTAAGTCGCTTCAGTCGTGTCCGACTCTGTGCGACCCCATAGACGGCAGCCCACCAGGCGCCCCTGTCCCTGGGATTCTCCAGGCAAGAACACTGCAGTGGGTTGCCATTTCCTTCTCCAAAGCATGAAAGTGAAAAGTGAAAGGGAAGTCTCTCGGTCGTGTCCGACTCTTAGCGACCCCATGGACTTCAGCCTACCAGGCTCCTCCATCCATGGGATTTTCCAGGCAAGATTCCTGGAGTGGGGTGCCATTGCCTTCTCTGAGATAAGCATGAAAACCTAACAAATATAAGAAAAACAGCTGAGGAAGATTATTTGGTGTCTAGCTTGACTCTTCTTAGTTTTCAAGGCAAAAATGTAGTCACAACAGTTACATTATTTACTTGAATGATGCTTAATAGTGTATTAGGAAAGATCATTTCTTTCTATCTCAATATGAATGATTGTGAGTGAAGGATATAGTATGTGTGTACTAAATCTAACATTTAGCATGTATGTACATATTAATTCACATTAATTTCTAAATGGTATTCATAAGACATTATATCAGTAGTTACCAGAAGCATTTTTATTTTACAGAAGGGGACAAATTGGTATAGTTCAAATATAGAACATTCACTTACCTCTGTGGCTTAATGAGAAAAAGCATGATGACTTCTAAAAGGTGACTATTAAAATATTCTTAGATTTTTAAGCTATAAGCAGATATAGGAGGCAGAATTTCCCTTCCAAAATAAAAGAAGTGGTTTTGGCATTTAGTGAGGATGCCTGAAAAAGAATAGAAAGTCCTAGATGGCAAATAACTTTAGAGGAACAGAACTTATTTTGTCTGCAGCTCGTAGAGACAGCTTCATTTCTTCATCGTCACTTCTGTTAATGTGTTGTTGATCAAACTGTGGTTAAATTCTTATTCTTTGAATGCTGTCCTGGATTTCAGGGAAATTCATTTTAACTCAGGGAAATTCATCACGCTGAAATTGTTAATGACACATCGAACTCCTCTGTAGATAATGAGCATTATTTTCTCACACAGAAGAAAAATCCCTTACCATGCAAAGATGCTCATGGACTTATGCAAAATATCTAGTCATTTAATTTTCTTCCCATAAGCTAGCAAGATGAAAAAAGAGTTTGGGAAGGGAAGATATTGCAAAGCTATTTTTTCCTCCTTCTTATTTTAGAGGAACAACTTGAAAATTTACATTCAGGGGACTGTGTGATCTAAGTTTTTTGTTGTATCTAATAATAAATCCATGTAGGGGGATTGATTTCAAATAATGCCTCAAAGCTCAGGATATAATGAATTTTGTTGAAATTGTTACTTTTTTCCAGTTGTTACTGAAAAAAAGCCCTATTTCAGATGACTTAAATCTTTTGTAGTGATAATCTCCTTTTTTATCATATATGTATATACAGTATTTAACTGTATGTAAATGTTTAGTATTATCTATTAGTAATATCATATCATTTACTGTATTTTAAAGTAATATAATATTTTTCCTAATTATAAACTCACGGTGAAATTTTGTAGATAAGAAAATTGAAATTCTCATTCATTAATCCATCTGATATATTAGGACAAATGGATGCAAACAGTTTGTTTGTATTATTAACCTTAATGGGTTGAATCTGAAATATGGAAAGTATATTCTATTTCCAATGCTAAGCTATATCAACTAACTTTTCTCCACAAAAATTGCATTATAGTGAATGCATGTCTACTGAAATGATCCATGAGTTCAATTATGATAAAATAAATCCTGATTAAAGGGAAGTAAATGGGGCAACTAAAGCTACAGAGCAGAGGAACTCAGGTCCTTATTTTATCATCCTTTTCAAAACAGATTTCTCAAGGACAAGTGTGTGTGTGTGCGTATATCTATGTGTGTGTGCGTGTGTGAATTTGCACGTGCACACATGCATGCACATGCACACTTACATAGGTAGTACTGCAGGATAAGAGGATACATCTCTTCAGCTAGAGAAATTCATCCTCTGATACATTGACTGGACTAGTAGAATTTTATTCAGAGGACAAAAAGCTATTACTAAAAATATTTAAAAATCACAACTGTATATTTTTTATTCATTGTTAGTAACTCAGCATTCTAGTTTTTCACATTTTGACTAATACTTATTTTTCCATATCTGTGTACTCACCACCTATGTAATATTTTATAATTAATTTACTAATGGAATACATAAATGCTGCCATTACTGAATCTGCCACTTTTATTTCTTTGAGAAACTGAAACAATTTTAAGTAATTTTCATTCAGTTCAGAGATCTTCAGTAATAATGAATTTGTAAGTTTGCACTTTGGTAACTTTCCCCAGGAATAGTGGAGCTCAGAAGTAACTACATCATTGTATACCTATGTGTCATAAAAAACCATGCACATGTGCAAATGTATGTATATATAAATGTGTGTTTGCATATATTTGCATATATGTATATATAAGCATGTGCATGTGTATATATAAAAACATATAAAAAGTTAATTGACAGAAAACAACAGAATTCTGTAAAGCAGTTATCCTTCAATTAAAAAGTAAATTAATTAAAAAAAGGTTATTGGGATAGTTGATACTAGTTTGGTGATATTTTTGTTTTGTTACATTTGGAAAGTTTCACACCAAAATCATAGGTATAGTCTTCAAAAAAATGTAATGGGTTTGAACTTTTACTATTTGCTATTCTTGAGTTACTTTTACTTGAGTAACTTTCTAAATTTATATCCGTTTTATTATATTCTTTCCTTATGTTTTTATTTTGTCATTGTGATCAGAGTATAGGGTATTAATAAATGTTTTCAGGTGTTAATTATGGTACTCCTAAGCAGGCTGTTGTTGTTTAGTCAGTAAGTTGTGACCAGCTGTTTGCGACCCCATGGACTGTATCCCTCCAGGTGCCTCTGTCCATAGGATTTTCCAGGCGAGAATACTGGAATGGGTTGCCATTTTCTTCTCCAGGGGGTCATTGTGACCCCAGGGATCAAACCTGCATCTCCTGCTTAGGCAGGAGGTTTTTCTACCACTGAACCCCCTAGGAAGCCCACTAAACAGGCTACTTTCATGATTAAGAACAAAATGTGAAAGTTTATTTGTACTTTATACCAACACAAGTAAAGATGAAGTGAAGTGAGTTTATATTTGAATGGAAGACTGCAGAGGGGTAGTAGAAAGGAATGCTGGCTGTGTTGAACTTGTACTTTCTAAACAAGAAATTAACTGCAGCCATGAATTAAAAGACGCTTACTCCTTGGAAGGAAAGTTATGACCAACCTAGACAGCATATTAAAAAGCAGAGACATTACTTTGCCAATAAAGGTCCATCTAGTCAAGGCTATGGTTCTTCCAGTAGTCATGTATGGATGTGAGAGTGGACTATAAAGAAAGCTGAGCACCAAAGAATTGATGCTCTTGAACTGTGGTGTTGGAGAAGACTCTTGAGAGTCCCTTGGACTGCAAGGAGATCCGACCAGTCCATTGTAAGGAAATCAGTCCTTAATATTCATTGGAAGGACTGATACTGAAGCTGAAACTCCAATACTTTGGCCACCTGATGTGAAGAACTGACTCATTTGAAAAGACCCTGATGCTGGGAAAGATTGAAGGCAGGAGGAGAGGGGGACAACAGAGGATGAGATGGTTGGGTGGCATCAGTGATTCGATGGACATGAGTTAGAGTAGGCTCTGGGAGCTGGTGATGGACAGGGAAGCCTGTCCCTGATGTGTTGCAGTCCATGGGGTCGCAAAGAGTTGGACACAACTGAGCAACTGAACTGAAAGATAATATATTATTATTATATATAATATATATTATATATATATTATTCCTAAGAAGTTTAACAGAGCTTTTGGAAAGTTCTGTTTTTGAGCCAGGATACTTTTCTTACTTTTGACGGTGATTAGAATTTTCCATTCCACTGTCAATTCTTGTAGATGACTCCACTCTTTGACTTTTTTGAACTTACATTATGGATTACATTTGAGTATGTTGTGATTATCACTAAATAGTTGTATTCCTACTCTGTTGTTTATCAAATAAAATGTTAAATTCCTTATGCCTTTCACATTGGCTATTTCAGAGTTGAAGAAGCTTCTCAGAGAAATATGTATTATTTACAGCATGCAAATATTTTAATAAGCAACTTTCTTTGCTGGGAGCTAAGCGTGAGGCTGGAAGACTGTTAGAGAAAAGGCACTTATAAAGGGCACAATTCTGAAAATAACTAAAGGCAGCAATACAAGCAGAGTTCATTTTCAGAAGTTTTGGAGCCACTTGGGTTCTTGAAACAATGCTGATGATGTCACTGCTATAGAAATATTCACTAATAATTATCTTACTCGTTCAACAAGCATTTATCTAGTACCTACTGTAAATCAGTAACCGTGCTGGGCATTTGGAATATAATAAGATGTATGACACATACTTTGCCTAGATACTTCCTGGATATAGAAATAGGTTTCATTACATATGCCAGCATTAATCAACTGGTAGTATTTGCCTCCAGTGCTTTGTACAGAGGAAATGTCTGAGTCTGCCTCTTGGCTCAGCAGTAAACTATTTAAATTGTTTATTTATTATTGTGGCTGTTTGAGTGTCTAGTGGTAGCAGGTATGTGATGTATTTGCTATCCCTGTTCTACAATTTTCTTTTTTAGAATTGGCATTTCACTGAAAAAGAGTAGTTGTGCTTTATAGGTAGCATATTTATGTAAAGAATAATATGAGCAGGTTAATAAGTAATAGTTCTTATATTAAACTGCAGAAATGACTTACAATGCTCAAGTATTCATCCTTTACAAACTCATATTTATTTTTAGATCTAATGAATCACCATTTGCCCTTTGCTTCACAATGAACTTAGAGAGCTGAATGTTGTTGAGAATTTTAGTCCTGTCTCAATGATAGCTTGTTTTTGGCCAAGTGCCATAACCATGATAGAAGTTTTAGCAAAAAACATTAGAGAATGTTAACATTTCAAGCTTCTAAAGATCATTTAGGATAAAAGTACAGAAACTAAATGGGTAAACATTACAGTTCATTTTGATAATGATGGGCTATTGTCTGCACTGTGCCATCTGTCTTTATATCTCCCCATATGTAGCAATTAACAGTAAACTTGTTTATGTTTTTACAAGATCTAAACAGTGCTGGGTACTTAGTAAAGGCTCACTGAATGCTTGTTATTTGATAGATGGCAGGTCTATGGGTCCTAAGACTTTTTTTCAGCTCTATATTATGCATGTTTTATAAGAAACGAAAAACCTAGTCTTTCTGAGTCTGAATTCTAGATAATATTAGCATACCAAGGTTTAGGTATATTAACATTATCAAAGGCATAAACAGGAAGCATTTTATAAATAAATAATAAACTGTATAGGACTGACCTTAAGGATAGTAAATCAGAATAAAGTTAATCTTGAAACCTAGAGACAAATTTTCTCAAGAAGGTCAGGCTTAAGTTAGTCTTTGTCAGGATTTCCATAATTAGAGAAAATGAGAAAAGATTTTTTTCCAAGGCATTAGAGAAAATAGCCTTGGTAGAAGGCCAAAGTATTTTCTAAAGAATTAACTCATTATTTCATGTGTGTATTTATTTCATTTCACTCATTTATTCAAAAACCAAAAAATTGCTTGTGAACCTATAGTGCAGATTATAGGAAGCTGCAAAATGAAATAAACAGGGGATTGAAGCAATAACTTTATTTAGGGTATTTATGGAATACCTAGATGAAAAGCTTGATTTAATATATGACTCTGTGGGCTTGGATGTCATGAGAATTAGGGACTCAGATAAGTTTAGAAGGCTTTTTATTTGTGTCAGTGTATCCATAGATATGGTGAGGTCACTCAGGCAAAAGTACGTAAAGTCAAGACCCACAAGATACAACTCTGGGCCAATGTGTTGCAGAAATTAAGAAAAGTTGATAACAGAAATTAGAAAATAGAGAGGTGGAAGTATCGTCAAAGAGAGCATAATATAAAAAGTAAGTGCCAGATTATAAAACATAATTTAATATTGTCTTCCAGATTATAAACTAGATCTGACATAGCATGAACATTAATGAGTTATCTCTTATTTGTCTACTGCTGTGTCATTGAAGTGACTGCTGCTGCTGCTATGTCACTTCAGTAGTGTCCGACTCTGTGCGACCCCAAGATGGCAGCCCACCAGGCTCCCCCGTCCATGTATCCTCTAGGCAAGAATACTGGAGTGGGTTGCCATTTCCTTCTTGATAGTGACTCAGTTCAGTTCAGTTCAGTCATTCAGTCATGTCCGACTCTTTGCGATCCCATTAATCACAGCACGCCAGGCCTCCTGTCCATCACCAACTCCCGAAATTCACCCAGACTCTCGTCTATCGAGTCAGTGATGCCATCCAGCCATCTCATCCTCTGTCGTCCCCTTCGCCTCTTGCCCTCAATCCCTCGCAGCATCAGATTCTTTTCCAATGAGTCAACTCTTTGCATGAGGTGGCCAAAGTACTGGAGTTTCAGCTTTAGCATCATTCCTTCCAAAGAAATCCCAGGGCTGATCTCCTTCAGAATGGACTGGTTGGATCTCCTTGCAGTCCAAGGGACGCTCAAGAGTCTTCTCCAACACCGCAGTTCAAAAGCATCAATTCTTTGGTGCTCAGCTTTCTTCACAGTCCAACTCTCACATCCATACATGACCACTGGAAAAACCATAGCCTTGACTAGATAGACCTTTGTGGCAAAGTAATGTCTCTGCTTTTCAATATGCTATCTAGGTTGGTCATAACTTTCCTTCCAAGGAGTAAGCGCCTTTTAATTTCATGGCTGCAGTCACCATCTGCAGTGATTTTGGAGCCCAGAAAAATAAAGTCTGACACTGTTTCCACTGTTTCCCCATCTATTTCCCATGAAGTGATGGGACCGGATGCCATGATCTTCGTTTTCTGAATGTTGAGCTTTAAGCCAACTTTTTCACTCTCCACTTTCACTTTCATCAAGAGGCTTTTCAGTTCCTCTTCACTTTCTGCCATAAGGGTGGTGTCATCTGCATATCCGAGGTTATTGATATTTCTCCCGGCAATCTTGAAATCTTGTGTTTCTTCCAGTCCAGCGTTTCTCATGATGTACTCCGCATATAAGTTAAATAAGCAGGGTGACAATATACAGCCTTGACGTACTCCTTTTCCTATTTGGAACCAGTCTGTTGTTCCATG
>NW_011495039.1:3088049-3098062 GCF_000754665.1 Bison bison bison | reverse complement strand
GCAGAAATAGATGTTTTTCTGGAACTCTCTTGCTTTTTCCATGACCCAGCAGATGTTGGCAATTTGATCTCTGGTTCCTCTGCCTTTTCTAAAACCAGCTTGAACATCAGGAAGTTCACGGTTCACATATTGCTAAAGCCTGGCTTGGAGAATTTTGAGCATTACTTTACTAGCGTATGAGATGAGTGGACTTGTGCGATAGTTTGAGCATTCTTTGGCATTGCCTTTCTTTGGGATTGGAATGAAAACTGACCTTTTCCAGTCCTGTGGCCACTGCTGAGTTTTCCAAATTTGCTGGCATATTGAGTGCAGCACTTTCACAGCATCATCTTTCAGGATTTGAAGTAACTCAACTGGAATTCCATCACCTCCACTAGCTTTGTTCATAGTGATGCTTTCTAAGGCCCACTTGACTTCACATTCCAGGATGTCTGGCTCTAGGTCAGTGATCACACCATCATATTTATCTGGGTCGTGAAGATCTTTTTTGTACAGTTCTTCTGTGTATTCTTGCCATCTCTTCTCAATATCTTCTGCTTCTGTTAGGTCCATACCATTTCTGTCCTTTATCAAGCCCATCTTTGCGTGAAATGTTCCCTTGGTATCACTAATTTTCTTGAAGAGATCTCTAGCCTTTCCCATTCTGTTGTTTTCCTCTATTTCTTTGCATTGATCGCTGAAGAAGGCTTTCTTATCTCTTCTTGCTATTCTTTGGAACTCTGCATTCAGATGCTTCTATCTTTCCTTTTCTCCTTTAATTTTTGCTTCTCTTCTTTTCACAGCTATTTGTAAGCCCCCCCACCAGACAGCCATTATTATAAATGCACAGCATAATTAATTTAAAAATCTGAATACATTTTGTGTATATTATAGTTTCAAAGAAAAATTGGTTATAGAACAGAGAAATGCCCATGTATAGTAAATGTATGTTTACTTTCCTATTAGTGAACTACCTTTATAAAATTTAATGAGAAGAAACTTCCAGAAACTTTTATTGGGGTGATTAATTATATATTTTTCAAAGTAAAACACAACTGCTATGGATTGATTGATTTATTAAGAATAGGTATTGATAATCATATGATACAACATAGCAGCATAAACATTTTCCTATAAGTGGAATGAATATTTAATTTTTGGAGGAACGTATGCTCAATTACAAAACTATGATAAACTGCATTAGTAAAAAAATAAAATGTACAGGAAATTATGGACTGAGGTAAGCTCTACGTATTTAATTTTTAAAACATGATTAAGTTTCAAAGTCTCTAGAGTGGACCATGATGTAAAATAAAAACATAGACTGAATTCTTAATTGCATTTTCCAAGAATTACATAGGATAGTTTTGGCTTTTCATTACTCATTTTGATGAGCAATGTAATTCTTTTTCTTTGTATGTAAGAGCCATGACATCTTCCCTTTGGCAAGATGTCATTGCTCATCTCTGTAGGTTTAAATTTTAGTGATTGCCATCACAAGGATTTATAACATTTAGTTATAAAGAATTCTTACAGTGTTTAGATTATAAAATATAGAGGGCATGTCCTTGCAGCTTGATAAAAACATTCTTTGTTGAAGATGCAGTGACAGAGATTTCTTTTTTCACTATTTTCTTGGAACTACTTTATGTCTTTATCTTCCTTTTGAGGTATCTGAAATTTGCCTTTGTGCCAGGAAGCAAGGAGTACACAGCTTATTAACATTGACTGAGTGCTGAAATATGCAACAGAGACTCTGGTAGATTCTTAGGGTTATGCTTTAATTCCATCAAAACCCCTTGAGGTAGGTACTGTCTTCCCATTTCATATATTAGGGAGGATTTGCCCTCTTCTCCCCTTCTAAAGAGGGAAACTGGCAAATGGAATATTAGAAAAGTTGAATGGAAGAGAAACTGTTCCTGAAGGTAAGTGCAGAGTTAAAGTGAAGGTGGGAGGAAGGCATGAGATTGGGGGTAGAACCAGAGTCACCGTGCATAGAACTTCTCTAAGTGAGAATCCGTGGAATAGGACAGGTGAGCACGGGAGCTATAGAGGAGCAGTGACCAGGGGAGGTTAAAGGAAAATGTATGTAATAGCTCCTTCTTATGTATTGTATTGTAAAACCTTACATATAGTCCACATTGTTGTCCTAGAAAAACTGACCTCAGGAGGCTTCTTGGTCAGATTAGAGCCAGAACAAAGTTCACTTAGATGAAGACTGCAGGTTGATGATTAAATGGAGATGCAGAGATGTTAAAGACAGTGCGGTCCAGGTCTATCTGATGCCAAATCTCATATGTCGCTACTCCATTAGCATGCCATTTGAGATCAGCTATAAAGCCAAGAGAAAACACCTCAGAGACACTGCTATATACTTTGTTGATGATACCTTAGTTATCATTCTGTTAACGATGTCTGGATAGCTGATTTGATTGTTTTGACAGATATCTGAGAATTAGACATCAGTCAGAGAATCAGTGCTAGTGGTTCTTGCATATAGTAATATGTCCTAAGAAAATGTACTTCTCAGCTCTGCTGCTATTATTAAGGATGATTCTCAAAGGAGTAAATGGAAGCCTAAGTTAGTTTCACATGCCATTAAAAGTAAAGGAAAATATATGATTCATTTCAGATATTTATATAGGTTAACTACCTTTTCTTTTTAATAATTTAAAAATATGCAGAGCTTTATTACTGTTTTTCATAAACACTGCTAAGCAAGTGAATTTGAAAAATCAGTGTTCCAGTTTCAAAAAACACAAAGTCAGGCTTTAAAGAGTAATTTAGCAGTATCATCTCATAAAATGAAACACAGTTCAAGAATGTATATTTTTTTAAAATGTAAGCAGAAAAATATTGGCTTTAATATATTTTGCCTGCTGCTGGAAATGAGTTCTTGAAGTGCTTGAAACTCAAGAGAAATGACATTTTAGAAGAACGGTGTAAGTAGAAAATGAGTATTTTCTGAAAGTATTTCATAAATTTATGTGATTGGATTAGAACACAGTACCACTCTCTTCAAATAATTAAGTGGCCTCTAAAATAGTCACCATTACTATATTACTATATTATATTATATACTATATTATATTACTATATTATAATATTATATAATATATTACTATATACTATATTATAAATATAGTAATTTACCTGCTGCTGCTAAGTCGCTTCAGTCATGTCTGACTCTGTGCGACCCCATGGACTGCAGCCTACCAGGCTTCTCCGTCCATGGGATTCTCCAGGCAAGAACACTGGAGTGGGTTGCCATACCTAAGACTATGCATATCAATATCTTAAAGATACCAGTTTACAGTGCTTTATAAGAGAATTTCTCAACTTTGCCACTATTAACATTTGGGGCCAGAGAATTCTTTGGGGCTTGTCATGGGCATCACTGGGTATGTAGCCACATCCCTGACCTTTACCCTCTGGATGCTGATAGTGTCCTCAAACCCACCCCACAGTCCTAACAATCAAAGTCTCTCCAGACATTGCCAACTGTCTCCTGGGGAAAAATTGTTACAGCGTGAGAGCTTGTGTCCCATCAAAGTCATCTTTAACTCCATCTGAGCTACCTTCATACATTATCCTAAGGCTTAGTACTTGCTTATATTATTCATGGTGGCTCAGGTGATTAAGAATCTGCCTGTAATGTAGGAGACATTGGTTCAATCCCTGTGTCAGGAAGATCCTTAGAGAAGGGAATGGCAGCCCAGTCCAGTATTCTTGCCTGGAGAATCCTATGGGCAGAGGAGCTTGGCGGGCTCCTCTGGGGTCACAAGAGTCAAACGTGACTTAGTCACTAACACTTTCACACTTTCATTTTATTCATAATTAATACAAAATAATTTAGATTTCCTATTTGTGCTGACTTTCACAAGCTTTGTATAATACTGTAGCTCAAAAAATTAGTATTATGACACTCTCCATCTTGGCCAACCAAGATTATTTGTTACTAATGAATGAATTAATTAAAGTCATTTTATTTGAAGATGCTCTTCAAAAGAGATAAAATGATATTTGTGGAACATTCTGCCTGTGACTAGACATACTTTGATGAATGTCAATTTCTTTGACAACTACTTTCATTTTGCATTTTAGAAATGGACTTCTTATACCTAAGGAAGAGCCCAATAAATTCAAATACAACTAAAAAAAAAATAAGTGCCATCTGTAATTCTAAACTTAGTTGGAACTTTTAAAAACCAGATTAATTTTTCTGACTCTCCTGTGAGCTGGTTTCTGTATGGGGGTTATGTCACAGTTTGCTAACCTCAGATAGCAAAGGAGCTGAGGTTATAGTAGGAATAATAGGAACTGTAAATAAGCAGATTGGAACTCATATATCTCAAAAGATCATTTCATTGAAGTCCTTTTCCTTGATGATAACAAATCCATTCCTTTTCTGAAAGTGAAAGTGAAGTTGCTCAGTCGTGTCCAACTCTGTGCAACCCAATGGACGATAGCCCACCAGGCTCCTCTGTCCATGGAATTTCCCAGGCAAGATTACTAGAGTGGGTTACCGTTTCCTTCTCCAAGGGATCTTCTTGACCCAGGGATCGAACCCGGGTTTCCTGCATTCCAGGCAGACTCTTTACCATCTGAGCCACCAGGGAATCCCATTCTAGAGTCCTATTAATGGAATTAACATTTACCTGGGTTGTTTGTGAGAGTTGGACTGTGAAGAAGGCTGAGTGCCGAAGAATTGATGCTTTTGAACTGTGGTGTTGGAGAAGACTCTTGAGAGTCCCTTTGGGATTTCTTTGGAAGGAATGATGCTGAAGCTGAAACTCCAGTACTTTGGCCACCTCATGCAAAGAGTTGACTCATTGGAAAAGACTCTGATGCTGGGAGGTATTGGGGGCAGGAGGAGAAGGGGACGACAGAGGATGAGATGGCTGGATGGCATCACTGACTCAATGGATGTGAGTCTCAGTGAACTCCGGCAGTTGGTGATGGACAGGGAGGCCTGGTGTGCTGCAATTCATGGAGTCGCAAAGAGTCGGACACGACTGAGAGACTGATCTGATCTGATCTGATCTGGGTTGTTTGTGGTCATCTTTTAGTTCATCAATAGGTCAATTCTTTACAAAATTAGCTCTGGAATATCTCTAGAATTTGCCATTTCCTCTCCATCACCACCCCTGTGACTTTTGTGTCTAACCGTGAAAGTGAAAGTGTTAGTCGTTCAGTTATGTCTGACTCTTTGCAACTACATGGACTGTAGCCTGCCAGGCTCCTCTGTTCATTGGATTTCCCAGGCAAGAAGAACGGATTGGATTGCCATTTCCTTCTCCAGGGGATCTTCCTGACATACAGATCAAATGCAAGCCTCTTATGTTTCCTGTGTTGCAGGCAGATTCTTTTACCGTCTGAGCCACCAGGGAAGCCCATTAGGGCTCTATTTGCACCCTTACAGAGCTGCCTCCAAAATCACTGCAGATGATGACTGCAGCCACAAAATTAAAAGACACTTGCTCCTTGGAAGAAAAGCTATGACAAGCCTAGACAAACCTAAAAACATTACTTTACCAATAAAGGTCCATTTAGTGAAAGCTATGGCTTTTCCAGTAGTCATGCATGGATATGAGTTGGACCATAAAGAAAGCTGATCACTGAAGAACTGATGCTTTTGAACTGTGGTGCTGGAGAAGAATCTTAAGAGTCTCTTGGACAGCAAGGAGATCAAACCAGTCAATCCTGAGAGAAACCAACCCTGAATATTCACTGGAAGGACTGATGCTAAAGCTGAAGCTCCAATATTTTGGCCACCTGATGTGAAGAACTGACTCATTTGAAAAGACCCTAATGCTGGGAAAGATTAAAGGCAAGGAGGAAGGGGATGACAGAGGATGAGATGGTTGGGTGGCATCACTGATTCGATGGACATGAATTTGAACAGGCTCCAGGAGTTATTGATGGACAGTAGTGAACCCTGGTGTGGGCAGTCCCAAGGGTGGCAAAGAGTCAGACATGACTGAGTGCCTGAACTGAATTGAGAGCTGCCTCACAGGAGCCCTGCCTCTAGATTTCACTGCCAGCACAGTTCTTGCTGAAACATGATTACAACCATAAGATTCTCCTGCTTATATTTTTGCCATAATTACCGATTGTCCAAAGAATAGTCTCTGATTCCATTTTTTTTTCTCCAGTTATCATCTATCATCCCTTTCTCCATAGCCTCTCTTCAGTGCTTTTAAATGATTTATAATACCCTTAGCTGTTACCTATTTATTTTTCTTTCTTTATATGTATTCTTCCTTCAGCCTAGCTAGCTCCTAGTGCTTCTATAGGATTCTTCTCAAATGCCTCATTTTTCGCAAAACCTTTTCTCTAATGCCCAGTCATATGTAACTCTATTTGTATTTATCTCCTTCTCTTTTGCTCTACTATGCTCAGTTGTGTATGACTTTCTGCGGCCCCATGGACTGTAGCCCACCAGGCTCCTCTTTTCATTGGATTTCCCAAGCAAGAATACTGGAGTGGGTTGCCATTTCCTTATTCAGCAGATCTTCCTGACCCAGGGATCAAACCCACATCTCTTGCATCTCCTGCATTGGCAGGCAGATTCTTTACCACTGTGAAAGCCCATATTTATCTCCTTGTATTTAATAATTTAATACATACACTCTGTCATTTGACTTAAGAACAAGTAGAGATACCTAAGAAATATATCTATTATGTATAATAAAGATGATTATAAAGTAGTTTCTATAGGAAAATTAAATTAAAAGTTCATAATTTTGCAGAGTCAGTATCCTACTTTTAATTTGGTATCTTTTAAATTTTAACACATGCTACCTAAAATTGTAAAATTATATTTTAAGGTATCTTACAATATTCTTAAATCTTACACAACTAGAAATATGTAGTAAATATCCATTCCTTTTAGGTTTGAAGTGGTTTTCCCATTTTTCTCATATTAAATGGTATATTGTGAAGTTTACTTTTTTATTTCATTCTAAAATATGTAACTTTAATCAAGATCTTTTTAGTTTTCATTTTGCCTTTTAGGTTTGGGCTCTGACTTTGAAGGAGTGGGTTTAGCAGATAACCTTAAAAATCTTCTCTGTGATTCATCCTTCACCTTGACTCCTTTAGCATCCCCTTCGGCCTGGAAGGTGGTCCACTCAGGGTGGGCGTTGGAGGGGAAGACTACACAGAGAGGTGCTGTTCCAGTGCAGTGGGGCAGGTAGGAGCTGTCCTTTCAGCACCCATTGCTCAGCTATCTGCCCCCAAAACCAACAAAGCCTCCGAAAACCCGTCAGGTATCTCCCTTAGGTCTTTAGGTTCCCACACCTTGGAACCCTACCACAGAATGATCTGTTTTGTTTTTTTATTTTTTTCTTTTGCTATAATTGCAGATTATACCCAATATTTTTTTAAATTTAAATGAGAAATATTAATGACACATGAGAACCAAATGATTAATACCTAATATAAAATATTAATTACATGTACAAGAAAACAGAGTCCTAGTGGAAAATGGACAAAGTGAAAAAAAAGAGACAGAAAATTACAAATGTCTAATAAATATCAAACGGAGAAGGCAATGGCACCCCATTCCAGTACTCTTGCCCGGAAAATCCCATGGATGGAGGAGCCTGGTAGGCTGCAGTCCATGGGGATGCAAAGAGTCGGACATGACCAAGTGACTTCACTTTGACTTTTCACTTTCATGCATTGGAGAAGGAAATGGCAACCCACTCCAGTGTTCTTGCCTGGAGAATCCCAGGGACGGGGGAGCCTGGTGGGCTGCCGTCTATGGGGTCGCACAGAGCCAGACACTACTGAAGCAACTAATGCAGTAACAGCAGCAATAAATATCAAAAGTTGCTCAGACTTTATTTTTTTGGGCTCCAAAATCACTGCAGATGGTGACTGCAGCCATGAAATTAAAAGACTCTTACTCCTTGGAAGGAAAGTTATGTCCAACCTAGATAGCATATTCGAAAGCAGAGACATTACTTTGCCAACAAAGGTCCGTCTAGTCAAGGCTATGGTTTTTCCTGTGGTCATGTATGGATGTGAGAGTTGGACTGTGAAGGAGGCTGAGGGCCGAAGAGTTGATGCTTTTGAACTGTGGTGTTGGAGAAGACTGTTGAGAGTCCCTTAGACTGCAAGGAGTCCAACCAGTCCATTCTGAAGGAGATCAGCCCTAGGATTTCTTTGGAAGGAATGATGCTGAAACTGAAACTCCAGTACTTTGGCCACCTCATGCGAAGAGTTGACTCATTGGAAAAGACTCTGATGCTGGGAGGGATTGGGGGCAAGAGGAGAAGGGGATGACAGAGGATGAGATGGCTGGATGGCATCACTGACTCGATGGACGTGAGTCTGAGTGAACTCCGGGAGTTGGTGATGGACAGGGAGGCCTGGCGTGCTGCGATTCATGGGGTCACAAAGAGTCGGACATGACTGAGCGACTGAACTGAACTGAACTGAACACTATATGTTAAAAAGAAAAAAAGAAAAGAGAAGTAATGAGGGCCCTTTAAAATATTTAGTTTATAAATAAGGTAACAGTAGAATTTAGTGGTTCCAATCCACTGAGAGGAGGTTCCTCCACTAGATCCCATGAGTTTGAATTCTGACTCCATCATTATTTAACTGTGTAATTTGAGGCAAATAAATATTCATCTGAGTTTTCTTATATGAAATATGTAAATAATATTACCTCACTGCAAAGTTGTTATAACCATTAAATAAATATAAAGAGTTAAACATGTATCTAGGTTATAGAGAACACTTAATAAATGTTACCTGTCTTTTTATTTTTTCTATTTATTGATCATTTACTATTTTTAACCATTTCACAGTTTACTTAGATTATGCTGAAAGTTAAACATTTAAACACATTTTCTTCTGTTGTAAAATCTATTTAATATACTTATATTTGACAGTATAACTGAGCAGAAATATTTTTGTATATTTTACTGGATGTTTTAGAGTCTGAGAAGGGGCTTCCCCAGTGGCTCAGCAGTAAAGAATCCATCTGTAATGCAGAGACGCAGAAGACTCAAGTTTGATCGCTGAGTTGGGAACATCCCCTAGAGGGGAAAATGGCAACCTACTCCAGTATTCTTGCCTGGGAAATCTCATGAACAGAGGAGCCTGGTGGGCTACAGTCTATAGGATCACAAAGAGTCTGATATGTCTGAACAACTGAGCACACACTAGAATGAGAAAGATAACAAATAAAAATACAAATAGTGAAAAAAACCCATAGATTTATATGATTCATAAACTAAATATAGTGGCCAAAGATTTTCAGGGGCCTAGTATTATATATATATGCCAGCTATCTTGAAATAAAATGAGATTGTAGGAAAATCATCCTGAATTTGAATTCTGAGTTTGAATTTTCCCTACAGTGATATCTTGTATCACTACTAAGAGTCATTTTCTTACCCCAATATAGTAATACAGGGATATAATGTATCATTCACTGTTTATGAAGGAAGTATTTGGCATCATTCAAAATTCCCAGGGGAAGTCAATATTTAGCATCTTAGAGCTTTTCTAGAAGGTCACAAAATCTATGAATTTTCTCTCTTGTTTATACACATAGTCACACAATTTTGCACATATTAATAGGGTGTTCAAAGATTCCCTGACACGGTCCGTGAATGACTAAATATCCTGAGGGGAGAAACTCAAGGAAGGAGATTGTTATACATGATCCTCTAAATGTGAATAATATTTAACTATGCCATTTGAAACTATAAAATTAGTAAATAAATATAGATTGTTATCACTGTTTAGTTGCTAAGTCGTGCCTGGCTCTTTTGTGACCCCATGGACTGTAGCCCATGAAGCTCATCTGTCCATGAGATTTTCTAAGCAAGAACACTGGAGTGGGTTACCATTTCTTTCTCCAGGGGATCTTCCCCACCTAGGAATCAAACCTATGTCTCTTGCATTGCAGGTCAATTCTTTACCAATGAGCTACCAGGGAAACCCAGATTAACACTGAGTTCAGTCACTCAGTTGTGTTTGACTCTTTGTGACCCCATGAATCGCAGCACGCC
>NW_011495039.1:3084981-3087949 GCF_000754665.1 Bison bison bison | reverse complement strand
CAGGCCTCCCTATCCATCACCAACTCACGGAGTTCACTCAGACTCATGTCCATCGAGTCAGTGATGCCATCCAGCCATCTCATCCTCTGTCGTCCCCTTCTCCCCTTGCCCCCAATCCCTCCCAGCATCAGGGTCTTTTCCAGTGGGTCAACTCTTTGCATGAGGTGGCCAAAGTATTTAAGTTTCAGCTTTAGCATCACTAGAGAAATGAAATATCTCTTAGTATTTACATATCATCCAATTTTACAGTGTAATAAAAAGAGAATAAAGTATCTGTCTTTAGAAAATGATGCCAAAATGCCATTTTAAAATAATTTTCTTTTGCTTCCTGTCTTATCTCAGTTTCTGTCTGCCCTTCACAAAATTATTTCCTGAGTTCCAGTTTATTAGGCATTATGTACACATATAAAAGAAATATATAATGGGAGATAAATATAGATGTAAATGATTATTGTCAGAGCTCAAAGTTTGTTCAAGAAGCACTTATGTTATGAAAGAGGCCAAGAATTTTCAAGAGTGGATGACTTTTGTCATTCAAAATGAATTGTGTTTTGTAAGAAAATACTTAGCCCCTTATAGATCTAAAATATAAAGCATTTTAAAACAGGTGCTTGAAGTTAGAATGTTTCAGTTTCTAAAATGACAGAAATGATAGATTATATTTAAAGTATTTATTATGCTGTCATTTATAGTCAAAGAAGTTATTTAACAAAGGAAATACCTGGCACATTGTTGTTAGACTGTATCATTAAAGTATGAAAATATAAAGCCACTTTTCCCCATATATGTATAGTTAATGAAATTTTTTCTTGTCATTTTGTTATAGTGAAAATAAATACATGCCATCAAATTGTTTCTTATTTCTTGCTACTATTTTCTGACCATATGGCTGTTTATTGAAATCACCTTAATTTTTGCCTCTAGGCCTTCTGTTACAACTTTGGCTATATGTTGCATCTCTTTGGGTGCCTTTAATGTGTATTGAAAGTGACATTATTACATAAAAGAGTTCTTGGATCTAACATAACTATTGTGAGATATGCATTTAATCTAGTTTAGGTATTAATATTTGCATTTAGCCAAGAAAGGAGGTGAGAAAGAAAGGTATTTATTAAACAACGTGGAGATTCCATAATTAAAGCAGCAGTAATCTTCAGTGGTTTGGTAGGAGGAGACTGGAGAAGGAAATATGTGAACTCTTGGAACAATAATGAGAAAAAAAAAATGTCTTTCCAACATCCTCCACTACTAGACTACTAGTTACCTCCTTCTCTACTCTTGTTTGTCTGAATATAAAACCCAGTGATCTTTGTACTTCAGTTCTCTCGGTTCATGTTTTTGGAGTCAAGCTTTCCTATCTTTTGTGGAGCTTACTTATATAGTCTGTTTCTGACTCTGAAAAAATGCATATTTGATAATGACAGTACACACTTGTCCCTGGGTATGCACTGGGGATTGGTTCCAGAACTTATTTCCTCCTTACCCAATATTGTCACATATGACTGAAGAATCAAATGTCATTACCAAGACTAATAAGGAGACCCAACTCTGATACCACATCCCTTTACTACCTTCTTTTCTTGATATTCAGGCTTCCCTGGTGGCTCAGATGATAAAGAATCTGCCAGCAGTGTAGGAGACACAGGAGATGCAGGTTTGAATCTGGTTTGGGAAGATCCCCTTGAGAAGGGAATGGCACCCCACTCCAGTATTCTTGCCTGGAGAATTCATGGACAGAGGAGTGGGCTACAGTCCTTGGGGTCACAAAGAGTCAGACACTTTTGAGCAACTAACACCAACTTTTCGTTATATTCAGATCTCTTGTCCAGGTGCCAATCCCCTTTTGCTCAGATTTTGGTTTTCATTCCTGACATACCCTACAATCCATACTCTCTGCCTGGGTTATCTCTTGACTGCTGACCACAATGTTTTCGCTGCCTGGAAAGCCCTCTGTCCTGTTCTCTGTCTCCTGGTGAACATGTTATTCAAGGTCAGACTTGGATTGTACACTTCCTCTTTGTAGCTCACCCTGATCTTTCCAGCCAGAATCACTTTCTCACCTCTGTGCTTCCAAAAGTGCACTTGTTCACCAAGCTGCTTCATGTGAAGGTGAATGTGTTTACGTTTGTCTTTCCAGATAGACTATGAGTTCACCGAGATCCAAAAACACTGCTTAATTATGTTTATTTTCTCCAGAACCCATGACTTGTCACTTGATGAGTGTGTGATCTGAATATCAGTGCCTTGTCTACTCTGGCTAGTTTTGATCAGCTCCCTTGATGATCTGCCTGGTGGCTTTGTTGGTCATTAATGGAGGCTCCTATTCATATCCTTTGGCTTCCTGCTATTCTAGTGGTTCTTTCTCTTTCCTCTCCTTCCTTGATCTGTTGCCATGTGACACCGTGACAACTTAATATCCCTCGTGGTGCTCTGCCACCTAATTATAACACACATTTTGCAGGCCAAGAAATTGTGCTGCCTTCAAAGTGAGTGCAACTTCACGAAACAAATTTTGTTTGTATTCCATGGGGCAGGATCTTAATCTCATGTAGAGTTGACTGTGCCCTTTTACATATGCTTTCCATTGCTTTTTCATGCACTTCTATCTCTGTATACACATACTTTCTGTTTTTACTTTCCTCAGGATATATACATTCATACCCTACAAAAACATGAAAAGAATGTAATCATGCTAGTTCTTTGATGTATATTACTGTTGGTCTTCAACATCCTTTTAATTGTTGTTATTTTTTAACCTAAAGATCTGCAGTGGACAATCTCTGAAGTATCATCTTATGGAGGCAATTGTAAACAAATAACCTAAAGTGTGGTTCTTGGGACTTCCCTGGTGGCTCAGATGGTAAAGCATCTGTCTATAATGCGGGAGACCCGGGTTCAGTCCCTGGGTTGGGAAGATCCCCTGGAGAAGGAAATGGCAATCCACTCCAGTACTATTGCCTGGAAAATT
>NW_011495039.1:3068827-3081645 GCF_000754665.1 Bison bison bison | reverse complement strand
CTTCACTTTCACTTTTCACTTTCATGCATTGGAGAAAGAAATGGCAGCCCACTCCAGTGTTCTTGCCTGGACAATCCCAGGGACAGGGGAGCCTGGTAGGCTGCCGTCTATGGGGTCGCACAGAATCGGGCACGACTGAAGCGACTTAGCAGCAGCAGCAGCAGCAGCAGAAATGATAAATAGTGGTGTTAACATCTGAACTTTAGAAGATGTAAGTGAGTTTGTATGCATGAAAAAAATGTATGCTTACCAGTTGGAAAAATATCAGTTGTAACTAAGAACTTTTATATTTGTATTTCAATGAGAAACTTTTTTCAAAGGACACCTGGGGATCTATGTGCTATATTCCAAGCAGACAGTTTTTACAATTTAATCTGGAATTTTTCTGTTCTTAGAAATAAGCCTCAGGAGGCTAATAAGGCAAAGTTTATTCCTTGAAAGTTGTTCAGTTATAAGTTCCCTTATAAAAAGTATCTTGAATATTATAAGATTTCATATTTGACTATGGTATT
Source organism: Bison bison bison (assembly GCF_000754665.1). Classification (NCBI taxonomy): domain Eukaryota; kingdom Metazoa; phylum Chordata; class Mammalia; order Artiodactyla; family Bovidae; genus Bison; species Bison bison. The sequence goes on along the minus strand of NW_011495039.1, from coordinate 3,081,133 downwards.
ATTTCTATCATTAAAATGGATGGAAATCCAGAAATTCAGTTGTACTATAGGTTTAGGAAAAATTTAATTACTAGTATTTATTGCATCATCTAAATTGACACTAAATGCCATAGTATAAATATAAAATGATATTTTTATATATTGTCTTTTGCATGTTTTACATTATATTTTATGTTTTTATTACTTTTGCCCTATTCTCAGGGTAAACAAATATCTTTTAAAGTACACATGAGCTATTCTTCAAAAGAATAGACTTTTATCAAAAGTCATTTGCAATCAGAATAGAGTGTTAATATTTAGAAATTAAAATGAGAACAATGAATTGAGTATAGAAAGAATCTGATCTTTCCACAAACATGTATTCAAAAATGCTTTTGCTAAATATCTGAGACTAAAAGAGTTTAATCACTTTTAACTCAGGAAAGCAACACGGTCTGTCTCTGACAAAATGGGTACATGTGTTTTGTGTGTGTGCTTGTGTGAGTACATGAGAGTCAGCTATGTCTGTTGATTAATGGAGATACACATTTATAGAATCAAATGTTCAGTCCTTCATCCTTGTCCAGTATGTCGTAGAAACAATTGTAACAAACATCTCAAAATTAAAAGTATATGCCTTAAGTGGAAGGGATATACATCTTGTCTCTAAAAGAACTTTGAAGATAGAATCTGTTAGTTGGAAAGAGTTCTCATGGGTGATTTAGGCTCTCCTTGAATTTACAAGTGCTGCTAAATTTAGGCCATTCTAACCAGGAGAGGCTGAGGTGTGCTATTTCTCTGCTGATCTCCAAAGAGCTGCTGCTGTTCCTCAATCTTTTTTGAGATAGACCTGATTTAAAATATTACAACCTCATTTCACACCTTGAATTCTTCTCAGAAAGAGTAATTGAATTTCAGTACCTTTTTAAAGAAACCTATTGTACATTACAACCTTTGTCATATGGTTCAGTTTGTCAGTGTTTCTGGTTTCTGAAGGACATCCTTCAGGCTGTCTGGAATGCATTACCCTACAGCATGCTTCTCCTGAAGAATTACTCCAGAATTTTAGAATAATTCCAGAATTAGAACAATTTTTTTGTGTATGTTTCTTTGGTTATAGAAATGTTCACTTTTTTTTCCCCCCTTCAGAGCAATTAACATATGCCTGATTTCATTAGTTGATTTGTTCTTTGGTAATTCTGAGGACAAACTTCTGCAGGCTAAGAGTAAAACCTTAACTTGTAAAAAAAAGAAAAAAAAAGTCCTTCTTTCCATTCAATTATTCAGTGTAGTAAATATGGTGCCTTCCACAACATATTTAATACCCCCTGAGATTATTTATATTATAATTTTGCCCAAGATAGGTTATAAAGAAGTTAAATATTTTTCCAAGTAACAGTTTTAGGGAAAAATATGGCTTTGAGGTTACTATGCTAAAATTGTGTTCTCTTAGTCAGTTTTAGAGTTTACGGTTGACTTCTATATGCTTAATGATACAAATTGGACATTATTCTGTAGGTAATAAAGAACCATTAAAGGATGTCAGAGGTCAGATCAGAAGTCAGAGCTACAAATGCTGATGGGTTCTTAGAAAGGGTACCTTGATTGCGGTGCTGATAATGGAATAAAGAGGGCTGAGGTCAAATGAATGAGGGAAGATGTCATATAGATATTTTGTAATGCAGTGACGAGAGGGATGGAGACAATGTATGCTTTGCTTATAGAATGTCATGTGAAATTTAAACTAACCACCATTTTTTTACATAAATTTTAGGGAAAATAGTTACATTCAAAAAATGTCCAAGCTCACTTCTAAAAGTTTCTGTAGTTTATGGTAAAAAAAAAAAAAAAAAATCACTAATCTTGAACCCTTGGTAATTTTCAGTTCAGTTCAGTTCAGTTCAGTCGCTCAGTCGTGTCCGACTCTTTGCAACCCCATGAATCGCAGCACGCCAGGCCTCCCTGTCCATCACCAACTCCCGGAGTTCACTCAAACTCATGTCCATCAAACTCATGACCATCCAATCATGTCATCCTCTGTCGTCCCCTTCTCCTCCTGCCTTCAGTCTTTCCCAGCATCAGGGTCTTTTCCAATGAGTCAACTCTTCGCATGAGGTGGCCAAAGTATTGGAGTTTCAGTTTTAGCATCAATCCTTGCAAAGAACACCCAGGACTGACCTCCTTTAGAATGGACTGGTTGGTAAAAGATGTTTAATATTCTATTACTGATATCTACCTGTGTGTCTGTAAATTGAATACAGCTCTGTGTTTTTATACTGTGGATTTACTGCAAGCATTACTTGTTCCTCAGAGCAACCATCAAATTTCATTTGGTAAAAAGGTCCCTGGTGTACTTCAATAATGATTTTCCTTAGGCAGTTGTGTATTGTAACTTGAAGTTGAATAACATCTTTAGAGTTGATTATTTTCAAGGGATTAAAGGTTTGAAAGATACTATTTCTTCCAGCAATCATCATTTTACAGGAAGTGCCTGAGACTGAATTTATTATTTTTTTAATTAATAGATGAAGATTGTAAGCACCTGCATTCTTAATTCAATACAAAATCTGAATGGATTATATTGGAGGCTCTTCAAGAAAGGAGTTAATATTTGAAGAATTATTTTTAGTGAATTTCTGCTTTCTTAAGCTAGATGTGGAAAACAGTAAAGAAACATTTATCAGTTTACCATAGTCAGCACTCTAGCTACTGTTTCTGTTGAAGAAGTCCCAGGTCAAATAGATTGAAAAAGCCGTTTAATGGCATTCTTCCTTAATCCGTGTTCCATCCTGGAGGTGGAAGGAAAGGGTTATCCTTTTTCCTTTTCATTTTCTCCTCTTTATTTGGGCTTAAATTTATACATGGAAAATCTTTATAGAAGACAAACAAGCCTCGTTTCCTGTCAAAATATAACACAAACAAAAAACTGGCATATGAAATGTATCTTTTCTTTTTCTGAGTTCATGATCTTTGCCTTTGAGTAATATATCCTGCTAGGTTTTGATTTTTTGTTCCAAGATTCACAGTCTTTGAGCAATCCATCACTGTAAAGTCCAAAGTTAGAAGAAAACCCACATTAAATATTTATACTCCACTCCCAAAGGCTCTATTCCTCCCTTCAGAGGGAGATAGAAAATACTTGGCCATATGAACTTGACTGTATAATGTAAGAATAGTAAATTAACAGTTAAACACTCATATACTCACATACATTTTGCATATTTGAACATCTATGAAAATGTAATCACCATCACCATAGTAAAATGATATTTTTTGTATTTTTTGTATGTGTCAAATATTGCTCCAAGTCACTTGGTCTTTTCACTGTCCCATAACAAACCACAAAATATTCTATGCTTTAAAACAACCATTTATTGCACTCATGAACTCAGTGGGTCATGCTTTTAGAATGGGCTTCATGGGTTCACTTTTTTTTTTTTCTACTGTCTGTCGTGCCTTTTCTGGGGAAACTGCCAGCTTGGAGAAGGGGACTGCTTGATAACTTGGGGTGGGATCATCCGAAGGCGTCTTCACTCACATACTTGAGAGTGATCCTGGATATTGCCCGAGACTTCCCTAGACTGTTGACTGGTACGCCTACACATGGTATCTCCAGGTGGTCCCTTCACATGACTACCTCAGGCTTTCTTCTAGAGCATCATAGAGCATCACTTCCACTGTAATCTGCTGGCTGAAAAAGAGTTGCAAATGTACTCACCATTACACAAGGAGGAAACAGACAGCACCTGTTGGAAAGGTACTATATATACAGAGTTCTACAAGGGCATTTATACTCAATATTTTACATTGAGAAAGCTTGTACCCACTGCGTGATCATCATTTCCCCTTACTGTCTATTCTCTATCTTAAGAGGTATCCTCCTTGAAACTATATGTGAAAAGAAAAAGAAAATTCACATAAAGTAATTTTCTTAAGAAGAATAAAATAGTCAAGTTAAAAACCAGGACTACAAAATGCAGACTATTAATTCAAGGCTTGATTTATTTCCGTTTTACATCATCAAAGATTTCCCTTGAAAGTGTTGGCAGAGTTCAAAAATAATACAATTATGAGTCTTATATTAAGCCACCCACACAATCTTCTAAAAGGTTTCTAGACTTCTAATCTGTTTCCCGCATATGCATACTATATATATGTATAAATTAAATACTATAGATATATCTTAGATCCTTACTTATAAAAGCAAGGAAAAAGGAACCGCTATTGAGAATGTTTTATTTGTTATGCACCAAGCACATGTTATTTCATTAATAATACCTGTGGGAGGTACGTGGTATTATCTACTTTTCATGAAAAAGGAACTAAAGCTCAGATAGATTAACTGAATTGCTTTACCTCAGGAAGACAACTCCAAACTTGAATGGGGATACAGAGCTATCAGATTCAGAAGTGGTAGGTTAAGAATATATTAAGAATGAACCAATTAAAATCAGGCTGTTATAATTTTAAATTAATGAAAAGCAATATCCCATTAGCTTTTAACTCTGCCTGTTGTTTATACTACATGCCTTTAATGAGCTCAGTTTACCACACTGGTGTATAATTGTTTTCAATTATACACTGTTACTTTCCTCTTCCCTTATCATTGCCTAACTAATCTCTCAGGTAATAATAGATATATAGAGATATAAAAATTGAGAAAACCAAAATTGTCCATCAGAAGTCTTTCATTTTATCAGCACCAAATCTATAAAACCACTTGTATCTATGCACATTGGTAAGATTAATTTTGGTCCTTATGTAATGCATGGAACTTATCTTCTCCTGCTATTAATGACTTTTAAAATCCTTTATAAAAGGACTTTGAAACTCCAGTCAGTTGCTTTCTTTCCTGAAATTTGAATCACTCTTACTATAAATTATTCTCTTCAATTTACAAGTTTTTTCCCAGGGAGTCCTACAAACAAATGAAATCCACTGCACATTCTTCTCTCCTCTCCATAACTCCTTTTGACTCTCCATTCACCCCTACAATCACAGTTCTCAAGGAGTTGATGATATTCACGGTCTTCCCAAATTCAGTTCTACTGTGCAACCCATTTCAGTCTGGCATACTCAGCTTCAGAGAAATTGCTTTGTTGAAGTCATCAGAGACCAGCATATTGCCATTGGATATTTCAGTTCTCTTCTTATTTAACTGCTTAGCAACTTTTGAAAAGCGCCTTTCTTCCTTGTCCTTAAAGATTCTTTTCTTTCCCTTCTGTAGTCGGTTTAACACCATAGTCTTTTTTCCCCCAGTGTTTTTCCACTTTTAATCGCTAATTTGGAAATGCCCTAAAGGTTTGTCTGGGCCCACTTCCTCATGCCACACACTTTGTGCTGATGTGCTTGATATTTCATATTTGTCCCTTCAGATTCCCTACTTATCCTCCTCCCACTTGGGTTGGTGACTCATGGGGCGATTTCATATAGACTGCACCAATGGCTGTCTTTGTGCTATGGCTTATGATTAGGTTTGGTCAGTGTGAGCAAGGGAGGACACTGGAGAGTTGGAAGATAACATGGTAGGGGAAGTTATTGCCCATCTCCTCCCCAGCTAAATCACTGAAAGGGAGACACATTCTAGTATCCTACTATGCAAGTCTGTGGTTCCTATCAGATGATCTTCTATACTCTGAGGTTTCTTAGCTGCAACATCTCTAGTCCCTTTGGGCTTAGGGTCAGTAAGTTCCCAGCTTTTGCTAGAGCAGGATACAGCACCAACCTCTAATGGCTTTTCTAATCTCTGTCCACACTTCCTAAATAATCCTTTTATTAAACCCCTACTTATTCATTTTAATAGTATTATTTTCTGTTTCCTATTGGGATCCTTACACATAGGATCCTTCACCAGGAAACAAAGACTGAGGTGGAGCTACAGAAACAAAGGCTTATCTGCAAGTTATTCCTGTGAAAGATAAAAAAGAAGAAAAGGAAGATAAGGCAGAAAGAGCCTTCAGACAACAATGCAGCTCAAATACCTGAGAAAACAAGGAAGGTGGAAGATGCAGCCTTGGTTATGAATAGCATCAGATTATAATACAGACAGGCCAGTCTCAGGGAGTCCACTGGGGAGTTTTGGAGCAAATATGGGTCTTTAAAGGATTCCCCCATTGGACAAAGGTGGCATGACCTTCATACATCCATCATCTTTCATCATCAACCTCTACCTCTGAAGAATGTGACCTTGCTTCAAAAGCTACATGTATTCTGAAGGAAAAAGAACTCAAAACTGTCAGCTAACTGAACCCTTTGCAGCTGAATGCAAGTTTTTTCTTGAAGGCAGAGCTTAGTAGCACAGCTGTGTGGTTGCCATATCAGGGGAACTGTTCTTCTGTATCTTCACATATTGTCTGTATCAGAAAATTCACAATATCATGCCTCTGTATTTCTTTTATTAATTCTAGGCTTATCTCACTACCTACTAATCCTTTAAACCTCCAGTTCTCTTCACAAATTTACCACATCACGAAACAAATATACTGATTTTTCTCTTCTTCTTATACTTGATACTGCTCTAGTGTTTAGAAACTTTCAACTCCACCCTTATGTACCCTCTGTTGCTGTTGTTTAGTTGCTAACTCATGTGTGACTCTTGTGACCCTATAGACTGTAGCCTGCCAGGCTCCTCTGTCCAAGGGATTTCTCAGGCAAGAATACCTGGAATGGGTTGCTATTTCCTTCTCCACGTCATCTTCCTGATCCAGGGGTTGAACCCTTGTCTCCTGCAGTGCTTGGTCGGTTCTTTACCACTGAGTCACCAGGGAAGCCCTCTGTACACTGTGCTCAAGCCAAAACTACAGGAGTCCTTCCTGACCCCCTCATCATGCACACAATGTATCCTGTTCATTATCAGATATGACTCCAGAAATGTATCTTGAATTTGGCTTTTTACTGTCATCTCTACTATGACTTTCCTACTTAAAGCGACTATCAGCTCTCATCCAGTTACTGGAATAGCCTTCTGTTTTGGCCTTCCCACTTCCATTCGTATTATCTTCCAATCCATTGAAGAAAAAAAAACTTTTTAAGATATATGGGGAATATGTTTGTCTCCTTCTCAAAAGATGTCAGTGGCTTCATATTTTACTTGAGCTAAATCCTCAACACGGCCTCTAAGAAAGTTCATGCGTGGCTTTTACCTGTTTCTGTGATCTAATCACGTGTCCCTTCCCCTCTTCTTCACCAGGCTCCAGTCACACTTACCTTCTCTGGAGGTCTTCTAATATTTATATTCTTTTGTTTTGTGTTTGTGTCTTCACTTCCAGGTTCAGCTCAAAATGTTTTTCTTCTCACTCAAGTTTATAACTATTACTCAACTTTTATGATTTAATGTAAATCATAATGTAAATAAAACTTCTACATGTATTCCACTTTGGAACTTTTAATCTAAATCAGGGCTCTTTCATAGCGTTCCATGACCTGTATTTCATATAACTTACTCACAGTTTAGGGTAGTGGTAAAGAATCCTCCTGCCAGTGCAGGAGACGCAGAAGATGTGGGTTTGATGTCTGGGTTGGGAAGATCCCCTAGAGGAGGAAATGGCAATCCACTCCAGTATTCTTGCCTGGGAAATCCCATGGACAGAGGAGCCTGGCAGACCACAGTCAATGGGTTGGTGAAGAGTCAGACATACTCAGTGGCTGAGCATACACACTGCAGCTTATAATTATTTATTTGAGTAGTTGGTTTTGTTGAATGTGGATCTTTCAACCAAACAAAATCAAAGGAACTGTCTTATAACTGCATCACCAGCATTTGGCTCAGTGTCTATCATGTTACTGGGTCTCAATTTACACTTCTTTTCATAGAAAAATGAACAAGTAATTATAAACCAAGTGATAACTTTAGTGTTCCATTTAATTTCATCCTATTTTTATTTCAGAAATTCTGTGATTGATATTTTGGCTCTCCTTTTTCACTCCTATGATTTTTCCATTGGTTACCTTATTTCTGGGGATTTATGACCCTTGAATCCCAGTAAATATTTTCAGTCATCAGAATTCATGTACATGGAGTCTTCAGTGTGCTTTAGCATGTATTAACATTATTCAGTGATTGGACTCATTACACACTGACTTTGAATAATTATTTAGAAATGTACATTTAATGTGAGTAACATACATCCAGCCAATCAGATCCATTTATCTAGACGTTGTTATTGTTGTTTAGTCACTAAGTTGTGTCTGATTCTTTTTGTGATTCCATGGACTGTAGCCAGCTATGTTCCTCTGTCCATAGGATTTTCCAGGCAAGAATACTGGGGTGGGTTGCCATTTCCTTCTCCAGGAGATCTTCCTGACACAGGAATTGAATCCTCATGGCTCAGTGGATTCTTTACCCCTGAGCCACCAGGGAAGCCCCTTATCTAGACATTTTCTTGAAGAGATTTCTTTCTTTTCCTAGTTCTGGAGAAATGTTTTAATTCAGGTACAACAGGCCAAAGAGCCTTCTCCAGCTCCTCCACTGTAAGCATTTCCTGCCACCAACTAAGCAAAGTGGCCTGTCCATTGACTAGTTGAGAATGCACTCCAACAGCCAGCAGAGTGGATTCTTCCTGACTTTCATTTTATGTGCCCAGAGAAAACCCCATGCAGGAAAACAGGAAGTCTGTTGAAAGCATCATAAGAAATCCCAGCTGAATACTGTTATTTTCTTTGTATACATTTATAAAGAGGCAGAGACTACAAGGAGATGTTGCCATCATCCCCATCTCCTTCTGAGGCATAGCTATGCCTCTTGATTTAATATTACACATGCAACATTTTTCTTTACAGACTTAGGATACATTATTCCAGCTAGTTTAAAATATTTGCTTAGAAAATATGATATGTTAGTTCATCTAGTTTAAAACATTTGATTAGGAAAACCATCTTCATTTTTACCCCACCCTTACTTTTTTTCTTATTTGGCTGCATGTCATATGGTGAGAGTTGGAAATAACCATAATTGTGAAAATCAAAAGGCTTCCATTAGGAGAAGAGTCAGAAGGAGAAATTCTATTCAGAGCATACTGGTGTTGGAATTAACCAGATCAAAGAACCAGAGAACTTACTTTGAGTCCTTCAGGGATGTCATAACCCTCTAAATACCTCTTGCTGATATCCAAATGGATTAGATCAATTTAGAAATCCTGTCCTTGATATAAAAAGTACAGACCTAAGGTGACAAGATAATGCTAAAGAAAAGCTATGTAGTATTTTTGTTAAATATGTAGATGTAATTTATATATTGTCCTGGTGTTCATGTGTAAGTGTTGTTATTATATATTGCTTAACTGACAGCTCGATTATGGCATCCCTTGGAAATGCTGATTTATACAAAGTCAGTTATATTTAAAAATAAAACATAGAAGCTATGTGAAGTAAAGCTTTTTTTTTTTTTTTTTTAATTGTAAAAGCTTTGTATCTCTAAGCACAACTTATTTTGTTTACATCCAGTCAGTTGAAGGGAGGGGAAGTGGCTTTAGGGAAAGTGAAACCTTTGGTGACTTCTGTTCCTGACTCCTTCTTTATGAGCCATTTTGTCTTTATCAACTTCAGGGTCTCCTTTTAACTGCCCTATCCTTGTTTTTCATTATGGAAAAAGCATTTAAGTGAGTTCATTCTATAAATATTTACATATCCCAAGCACCCTTCTAAGCCCTGTGAACCAGCAGTGAACAGATAAAAATCCATGTCTTCATGGAACTTCTATCTTAGAGCACAGGAGAAGATGGTGACTCAAAATCGAATAAATATGGTTCAGATGAAAGGCTAGTTGAATAAGTATTTTTAGTTATTTAATTCGTAGCTTAGCTGGTAAAGAATCCACCTGATATACAGGAGACCCTGGTTTGATTTCTGGGTTGGGAAGATCCCCTGGAGAATGCGCTACTCACTCCACTATTCTTCGGCTTCCCTGGTGGCTAAGCTGGTAAAGAATCGCCTGCAATGTGGGAGACCTGGGTTTGATCTCTGTGTAGGGAAGATCCCCCTAGAGAAGGGAACAGCTATCCACTCCAGTATTCTGGCCTGGAGAATTCCATGGACTGTGCAGTCCATGGGTTTGCAAAGAGTCGGACATGTCTCTTTTTGATAATAAATTTGATATGAACATTTGATAATAAGATATTATATTCCTAACAAAAGTGTAATGGAGGGATGGTGTGTATGAATGTTCAAGTGTAAATTGAATGACCAGGTAAGACTTTACTGAAAAAACATAATTTGTGTAAAGATTTGAAGAATGTTCGTTAATCAGTCTTTTTTAAAAATAAATATTTATTGGAGTATAGTTGCTCTACAATTTGTGTTAGTACTTTCTGCTGTTATAGCAAAGTGAATCAGCTATGTGTATACATATGTTCCCCATTTTTGGAGTCCCTTCCTATTTAGGTCACCACATGCATTAAACAGAGTTCCCTGAGCTGTACAGTAGGTTCTCATTAGTGATCTATTTTATATGTAGGTGATTTATTTTATGCATAGTATCAATAATGTGTATATATATGTCAATCCCAATCTCCCAATTCATCCCACGACCCCACTTCCCCCCTTGGTGTCCATACATTTATCTTCTACACCTGTGTATCTATTTCTGCTTTGCACATAGATCATCTGTAGCATTTTTCTAGATTCCACATATATGTGTTAATATACGATATTTGTATTTCTCTTTCTGACTTATTTCATTCTGTATGACAGTCTTAATGCATCATTTTATTTTATTTTTTTTCAAGTCCAATCCACAGACTTTATTTATTTATTTTTAAATTAAATTTAATTTTATTTTTTAACTTTACAATATTGTATTGGTTTGGCCATATATCAAAATGAATCCGCCACAGGTATACATGTGTTCCCCATCCTGAACCCTCCTCCCTCCTCCCTCCCCATACCATCCCTCTGGGTTGTCCCAGTGCACCAGCCCCAAGCATCCAGTATCGTGCATCGAACCTGGACTGGCGACTAGTTTCATACATGATATTATACATGTTTCAGTGCCATTCTCCCAAATCATCCCACCCTCTCCCTCTCCCACGGAGTCCAAAAGACTGTTCTATACATCAGTGTCTCTTTTGCTGTCTCGTATACAGGGTTATTGTTACCATCTTTCTAAATTCCATATATATGTTAATGCATCATTTTAAATTTGAGTTTCTTATACCAAATTAACTGAGGGATTTTAGTAAATTTCAGAGCAGGTATCCAGGTGGAAACCTGTAGTTAATAAATTACTATTGTAATTTTAATTAGCTTGTTGGTAATTTATCAGACAGACCTCTGGAATCATGTCAGCTCATGAATACCTGGACAGGCCATGTTAAGGAAAGGAGAGAGACCCGGGGAGCAGGTTAAGAAGCTATCACAATCCAAGTGAATGAGAAACTAAATGAAGACATCGACATTTTTCCAAAATGACATTTTCCCAATGTGATCAGGATTCTCACCTTTCCTGTATTTCTTTTTGTTCCTTGTTTCCTTCCGAATAGTGCCCCAACCTCTTTATTTAGCATTGAAATTCTGTAAAAAATTGGCCTCTTATTGGTTTCTCTAATAGGCTTGTCTGCATTCCAGTGAAACTTTATTTACGTAAGTAGCTGGTGAGCCAATATTTTCTGTAATCAGTGGTTTGGCAAGCTTGGTCTACTTTATGAGACTTCCATTCTTAGTTTATGGCTTCCATTCTAGAAGTTATCTCACTAGTATGAGAAACTGCTGAATTTATAGCCAATGTGTCAACATTCCAGGTAGGAAGTTTGGAGGCAGAGAGAAGAGATTAAAAGAGCACGTTCCAGCTCTTCCCTCAAATAGAACCTTCCTGTATATCTCGCCCAACATCTGCCACATCTCACTGACCACTTCTTCATGCAAAGAACCCAAGGAATCTGTTTAGGTGGATATATTTTCATTTAATAAAATTAGGTTTCTTGTTACGAAGAAAATAAGAAAGAATGGGTATTGTGTGGGTTTCTAGCAGATTTCCTGTCAGATTCATAACAGGCGGGTCAGTTTCTTCATCTGTCAAAATGGGAGACTTAGTGCCTCACAGAGTTGTTTGGTAAAGATTGAATAATCCAACTTTCTGCCATAAGGGTGGTGTCATCTTCATATCTGAGGTTATTGATATTTCCCCTGGCAATCTTGATTCCAGCTTGTGCTTCTTCCAGCCCAACGTTTCTCATGATGTACTCTGCATAGAAGTTAAAATATACAGCCTTGACACACTCCTTTTCCTTTTTTGGAACCAGTCTGTTGTTCCATGTCCAGTTCTAACTGTTGCTTCCTGACCTGCATACAGGTTTCTCAAGAGGCAGGTCAGGTGGTCTGGTATTCCCATCTCTT
>NW_011495039.1:3056523-3068727 GCF_000754665.1 Bison bison bison | reverse complement strand
TCAGAATTTTCCACAGTTTATTGTGATCCACACAGGCAAAGGCTTTGGCATAGTCAATAAAACAGAAATAGATGTTTTTCTGGAACTCTCTTGCTTTTTCCATGATCCAGCAGATGTTGGCAATTTGACCTCTGGTTCCTCTGCCTTTTCTAAAACCAGCTTGAACATCAGGAAGTTCACGGTTCACGTATTGCTGAAGCCTTGCTTGAAGAATTTTGAGCATTACTTTACTAGCGTGTGAGATGAGTGCAGTTGTGGAGTAGTTTGAGCATGAAAGTGAAAGAGGAGAGTGAAAAAGTTGGCTTAAAGCTCAACATTCAGAAAACTAAGATCATGGCATCTGGTCCCATCACTTCATGGCAAATAGATGGGCAAACAGTGGAAACAGTGGCTGAGTTTATTTTTCTGAGCTCTAAAATCACTCCAGATGGTGATTGCAGCCATGAAATTAAAAGACACTTGCTCCTTGGAAGAAAAGTTATGACCAACCTAGACAGTATATTAAAAAGCAGTCATTACTTTGTCAACAAAGGTCTGTCTAGTCAAGGCTATGGTTTTTCCAGTGGTCATGTATGGATGTGAGAGTTAGAATATAAGGAAAGCTGAGTGCTGAAGAATTGATGCTTTTGAACTGTGGTGTTGGAGAAGACTCTTGAGAGTCCCTTGGACTGCAAGGAGATCCAACCAGTCCATCCTAAAGGAGATCAGTCCTGGGTGTTCAGCGAAAGGACTGATGTTGAAGCTGAAACTCCAATACTATGGCCACCTGATGAGAAGAGCTGAGTCATTTGAAAAGACCCTGATGCTGGGAAAGATTGAGGGCAGGAGGAAAAGGGGACGACAGAGGATGAGATGGTTGGATGGCATCACCGACTCAATGGACATGGGTTTGGGTGGACTCCGGGAGTTGGTGATGGACAGGGAGGCCTGGCGTGCTGCTGTTCATGGGGTCGCAAAGAGTTGGACACGACTGAGTCACTGAACTGAATGAATAATCCAACACATAAATGCTATCAGGGGAACGTCCTGCATACTGTAGGCTCTTAGTAAAACTAACACATTGCTGAAATTGCTGTATTTCATCTTTTATGTGTTTCTCTGTTACATTTCTGGTGTCTGGAATGCTTTCAAGCACACAAGAGATTGGTAAACATCTTTTGGAATAAATTAATGAACTGCCATTGTCATCAGTTTAGGTTTTTAAGTTGTAGGTAACAGAAACTGATTCTGGCCTGCTTATTTGTTATTAAAATAATGATACCTTTAGAAGTGACAGGATACCTAGAACGTCAGGGTCAAACAGGGACAGGTATCCTCATTATTGCTATAAGCATTAAGACCAGAGCTATTTTCATGCTGTTCTTGCGCAACTCTGTTCAACAGTTAAAGCCCCATGAGATGGAGTCTGATCATCAACATGTTACTGAATCATCTGTCTCCCTCTGGATATGACAGGGCACCTTGTTTTACAGTCCCACTAAAATGGCATTTAACTGGAGAGAAGCAAAGGGTCAGGATGAAATCAATGTGAAGGATGAAATCAGCAGAAAGAAACTGGGTGGAAAGCGCAAAATTATCTATCACATAGTCTCATTCCTTTTAGTTTGTGTTGCTTCCACAATGTTATGGTTGTGATATAAGAGTGTACCCTGGGAGGAAAAAAAAAATCTAGCAATTTGTTCTCTGTTAATGCATCGGTATCTTCATTTTTATTTTTTTTCCATTTAAAAGCAAACTATCACCTTGTAAAACGAATTGCTGGAACCGTAAACATATGAGACCAACACAAAGAGATTTGCTGTTGTTTTTTTCAGGGTAAGATGACAGAATATGATAGTAAGGTTGTAGGGTTGATAGTGGAGAAGAGTAAAGAGATACTGAAAAAAGATTAGGCACTAATGACAAATACAGGTTCCATGCCTTTAGGTAATAACGTCTATGTACTTAAGCCTTCCATTGATTTAATTGCATAAATATCTAAGTGATTGTTTCTAAATATGTTAGTTTCGATAATGATTAGAGTGCCAGTCCGGTGGGTCACTGAGCGATTGATTACTGTCTCTGATAAAAAGTTAAAGCCAGATGGTTTTTCATTTTGTTTGCTTTTATAGATGTTGCAGTGAATGCAGGGCCATGACAACCTAGGGGTTTATTTTTAAGCATGATTCATAGTAGTTCTATCTACTATCATTATGGAAGTCTGTCAGACATTTGAAATTGCTTTAGTTTGGTAAATTTTATTGGGAGCTTTACACGTGGTAAAATTAAATTTTTCTTTTACTGCTAGGAAAACATTCAGTTTATGCACCTCCCATACTGATATGCATAATTGTAAATATATATGCTGGGGGCTTCTTCAGTGGCTCAGTGGTAAAGAATCTGCTTGTTGGGCAGGAGATGCAGGTTCTGTCCCTGAGTTGGGACGATCCCCTGGAAGAGGAAATGACAACCCACCCTGGTACTCTTGCCAGGAAAATCCCATGGACAGAGGAGCCTGGCAGGGTACAGTCTATGGGGCCACAAAGGATCAGACATAGCAGAGTGACTGAACACACACACACACACACACACACACACACACACACACGCACAAGCACAGACATCTGTGCTACCACTGATGACCATTCCAAACCATTGTTAGAAATTTGACAGACCAGCAGATTGTTTGTTTAGGTAACTTAGATCTTACTTAGCTTCTTTTAAAAATTTTGTTTTATGGGACTTTCCTGTTGGTCCAGTGGCTAAAATGCTGTGTTCCCAATGCAGGGGGCCTGCATTCGGGGGCCTGGGTTTGATTCCTGGTTGGGGAAGTAAGATCCCACGTGCTGCAACTAAAACAAAGAAAAAAAAGATCCTGCATGCTGCAACTACAACCCGATGCAGCCAGATAAATAAATAAAGTATTTTTAAAAATTGTTTTAAACATAACATTCATTTAGATATTTAAAAATCTGATAAGTTCAGAGTGGTAAAAGTGGCACCTTTCTTTGCTCTTGGAATATGGAGTTTATAAAGCTGAACAACATAAAAAAACTACTTGTATGAAACTAGACCTTATAAAATTTTCTTCACACTTTGTATTTTTAATCATATTTCTTCTATGATTTGGCATTAGAAAATGTATATAAAATGCCATTAAAGAGTGAGCAATGAAATATTATCATGCAAAATAGAATAACTTTGAAATATATTATTTAGGAATTAAAAATCTTTAGCATTCTAAGACTTGTCAGTTTTTTTCTTCATTTAATAATGCTAATCTTTCAATCTTTATGTTTTTCTTTCTACAGTGATTTAATATCTTATTGAAACTACAAACTCATACCCACAGTGGTCTCATGTTGACAGATTGCATAGTTTGAAAGCATGACATATTTTATAATGAAACATGCCATGTGGAAACTTTGAAGCCTAAATTCTGCCAAAATCTGAATAAAGAATTCCTCACCTGGTATGTAAGAGATCTCCTGACCACCACCATGACAAACCAGGAAAAGTGGGCCCACCTCAGCCCTTCAGAATTTTCCCAGCTTCAGAAATATGCTGAGTGTAAGTATTCATATTGATATGATTTTACTTGGTATTTATTTTAAGTGACATATTATATACCTACAAAAACAGATTATGGGTCCTGTTCAGCATCAGGATAAAGGTCTTTTGTGTTTGCAAGTAAGCGGACTTGAAACTACTTGTTTGGCATGAGGAAAAGGAAAATCACTAAATCTAGAAGAAAAAGAACTGGATGTTAGATGCAGAACTGAACTGGGAAACCCTCCAGCTGTAATAGGTGTGATGCAAAGGATAAAGCAGTTTGGGAGAATAGAGATTGGTGAGTCTGTAACCAAGAAGAAGGATTAGCAGAAGGAAGAGCAAAAGTGTATTATTTTTTTTTTACCTTGTTTGTTAGCATAACATTTCTATAAGACTGGGAATAAGGAGTCTTAGGTACATTGTGGCCAATCCCACATGTATAATAAGAGGTTGTAAAATAAAAATAAAGAATAAAATAAGAGATTGTAAAAGAAAGAGAAGGTATTTGGGTGTGTGTATTAATACAAAGATAAGCCATGGTGATTTGCTTTATAGTGTGCACTTTTAAAATATGGTTATCTTTACACATGAACAGCAGGATCGTATTTATGTTTCTACCATGGATTTTCGAAAATATATATATTTCACAAATTGAGTTTCACCTGTAAATATGGGGGGCAGCTGTGTCAACGTATTAGAGAAAATGAAGCAACTAAGAAATAGAAAG
Source organism: Bison bison bison (assembly GCF_000754665.1). Lineage (NCBI taxonomy): Eukaryota > Metazoa > Chordata > Mammalia > Artiodactyla > Bovidae > Bison > Bison bison. The sequence continues at coordinate 3,064,469 of NW_011495039.1, read as the reverse complement.
CAGCAAAAGGTTGCTGGGAGCATGATGAGTAGAGAAAAAATAAGCAGAGAATGCCATAAGAATGTGATTATGAGTGACGAAAATGCAAGAAATGGACAGTGAGAAAGAACCAATAGCACACAGTAGTGAAGGAAGCAGAAGGTGGAGCAGCTGGCTGGAGATGCTTATGCCAAGAGTTGGGGTGTGTAGGAGAGAAGTGACAAGAATGGATTGAATGATGTTTTGAAGGAGAGGTGGAAAAAATGATTAAACTCAAATGAGGGATCTTGAATAATAATAAGTAGACAGGTGAGTGATAATAAGACTCACATTTATGGGGTACATATTATAAGACAGGAACTGTCTTAGAATGTCTGTTTATATGAAAAGGCCAATAAATAGGTATTCCAGTCTTTCTAACTGGAGGGCTGAAGTGTTCTGGGTAAGGTTTTGAGAGTGCCGGTGGGTATTTGCAAGGAAGATGCAAATTCCTATAAGAACCTATGAGTTTTCTCCATCAATAATGATTAAAAATAAACAAAACCAAACCAACAGCAACTACCAAATCGGGGGGAGGAGGGCAAATAATTGATATCAAAATGTGGTCCCAGCTTCAAAAACTGTTTGGAGCCCCTGAAAGCATGGTTCATCTACTTATCTCATGAGGACAGTTTAGTCCAGAACGGCTGAATTCTTGTCAGCGTGTTTATACTCAGTAGTTCTGAAGTTGACTGGATGGCATCACTGACTTGATGGACATGAGTCTGAGTGAACTCCGGGAGCTGGTGATGGACAGGGAGGCCTGGTGTGCTGCAATTCATGGGGTCGCAAAGAGTCGGACACGACTGAGTGACTGAACTGAAACTGAAAAATTGGTTTACCTATGTTTTCTAATTTTTATATGCTCTTTGCTGTAAATATTTCTGAACATCTTTATGGAGAGTATTCTGCTTGGCATGGTGGGAAATGCAGATGTGCATTTTTGGAATTTACAGTTTAATGAAGGCTAGGAACTGATGGATAAATGACTCTAGATGTAGATAAAATATAATCTAAGGGCTACAAGCAAAGTTTAAGTATCTGTAGGGTTACAGTGTGCCACTTGAGATAGGGAGAAAGTGAAATCTTCATGAAAGAGGAATTTGAAATGAATTAAAAAAAAGACAAGGTACATGCAGAAAAATGATATATTTTAAAAGAAAAATTTAGCATATATTTGAGAAAGTGAGATGAGCCACATTTAGCTACACCACAAATTAAAGAAGTGAGTGAATTAAGGCTGTAAAACTGAGATGGAATTAAAATACACAATACCCAACTTGAGTTAGACAGTGAAAAGTATTTGTAGGATGCTAAGGGTTGGTTGTTATGAACAGCACTATAGCCCAAGAATCTGAATTTGCAAATATGAGAATAGTATTTGAAACAGACTGAAATGATGGCAGTGAGCTACTGCAATAAACTAAAAATTTGAATGGAGAAAGATGATAATAAAAACATAGATTTAGTATTATATCATTAAAACTAATGGAAGAGAATTTAGGCAATAATAAAATATGAGAATTGAGAGAGAGAGAAGCAGATTTCAGCTCTAAAAATTTGATTGGAAAGACAGGGGAGTTTGGTGACATAATTCCCCAAGTAAAATAAACATAATGGTTTTGTTTAGGTTATATTGAACTTACCTGGACTTTTAAAATATATTTTCCAGTGCTCAGGTACCTATAGGAAACATACCTATGGAGGCACTAATATAAAATAGATAAATTATTGCCACAGCAGCTAAATTATTATTTAGATTAACATTTGCTCAAATATTAAAATTGCATTTGAACAGATAAATAGAATTTAATGCTAAAGTATTAAATATATTATTGACTACTACTTTTATTTTATTGGCTAAGGAATATGGGAGTACACTTAATTACATCATTAAAATACTTCATTTTGTAATAAATTTACAGAAATACCTATGATAGGTATAATAAAAATTGTCAAATATAAAAGTTGTAACCTATTGAGACAAAGACTAATGGGCATTCAATAAAATAGTGAGCAATGACACAGTGAGTATAAGAACATTATTAAAACAGATTTTTTAAGAAGACAAGTTAACTGTAAAGGAAATAAATAGTGCTGATTCCATGATCATTAAACTTCTCTTTTTTAAATAACCTCGACAGCAATAAAAAGTGCTAGATTTAATCCTTGAAGTTTCCTGTATAATTAAAATGCAAAGACCATTACAATTAGGATGTATCTTTGTGTAATAAATTGCCATTGTCAAAACATAACTGGAAACAAACTTATTAGCCTGAAGATTATAAAAGGGATATATTTTCCATGCTATTCAGTACATGTCATCAGTTTATTTGCAGCCTTTAAGGATCAGATTTTTCATGTTGCAATGCAATGTTGCCAAGGTGACATTCTTCCATAGTCTATTAGAAAAATGCTATATTAGATTTGAATTACTTTCTTGATTGTAATTGTTTTGTGACTTTCAATAAGAAATTGTTTGTATATACTTAATGACTCAATTTTTAAAAGTTATTAACTTAAGTCTATATTTGTAGCATGCCAAGGTCATCACTTCATGGGAAATAGATGGGGAAACAGTGGAAACAGTGTCAGACTTTATTTTTTTTGGGCTCCAAAATCACTGCAGATGGTGACTGCAGCCATGAAATTGAAAGACACTTACTCCTTGGAAGGAAAGTTATGACCAACCTAGACAGCATATTGAAAAGCAAAGACATTACTTTGCCAACAAAGGTCCATCTAGTCGGGGTATTGGTTTTTCCAGTGGTCATGTATGGATGTGAGAGTTGGACTGTGAAGAAAGCTGAGCACGGAAGAATTGATGCTTTTGAACTGTGGTGTTGGCAAAGACTCTTGAGAGTCCCTTGGACTGCAAGGAGATCCAACCAGTCCATTCTAAGGGAAATCAGTCCTGGGTGTTCATTGGAAGGACTGATGCTGAAGCTGAAATTCCAATACTTTGGCCACCTCATGTGAAGAGTTGACTCATTGGAAAAGACCCTGATGCTGGGAGGGATTGGGGGCAGGAGGAGAAGGGGACGACAGAGGATGAGATGGCTGGATGGCATCACTGACTCGATGGACATGAGTCTGAGTGAACTTCAGGAGTTGGTGATGGACATGGAAGCCTGGTGAGCTGCGATTCATGGAGTCACAAAGAGTTGGACACGACTGAGCGACTGAACTGATCTGAACTGAAGGTTATATGTGATATATTTCAAATAAGTGTTTTATATGCTTTTGGGGAATGAAGGTGTGGTTGTCAGTTTCTTGGTTGAGATGAATTGAATTCATGGAACTCTTACCCCCACAAAACTAACTCACTGTTAGTCCTATAATACCATATAGATCTTTTCCTCAAGTTATCTGATCTTGAGTTCTCTCCACAATTGCCATAATATATCGTGTCTTACTTTGTTTAGTCTGTTAAAATGAAATACAACAGACTGGGTAACTTATAAAGAGTAGAGAGTTATTTCTCATTGTTCTGGAGGTTGGAATTCTGAGATCAGGGTGCCTGCATGGATTCTGATAAAGGTCTTCTTTTGAGCTGCAAACTGTCAGCTTCTTGTATTCTCACATGGTTGAAAGAGCAAGAGGGGCAGAAAGTTCTCCTGGGATTCTTATAAAGGCTCTAATCAGAGTTCTAGCTTCAGGACCTCAGGAGAAATTGTCATTTCCTCCTCCAGGGGAACTTCCTGACTAAGGGATTGTACCGGGGTTTCCTTCGTCTCTGGCAGAGCAGGCAGATTCTTTATGGCTGAGCCATTAGGGAAGCCCATTTACCTCCTAATCACCCCCACCCCCCAACTCATATTGCAAAATAGGATTCCAACATATGTTATGCATTTGGGGAGACACAAATTTTAGTCCGTTATACCCTGCAACTATACATGTTTCAACTTCTAGGCTTTCCTCATAATTAATTGGGGAAAAATTAAATGATATTGGCATAGCATTCCTGGTTAGGCAGCTAGCACATCAAACAGTTTGTGTTCAAGTCCTGGTCCCATCATAGTATAGCAAAGTACATAGTACTTTGTCTGACTTTCAAAAGTTATATAACATCTCTGTGTCCCAATTTTCATACTTCTAAAATGGGAAAAATAATAAATATGTCAAATGTTGTGAGTATTCAATTGAATGAGTTAATATATGTCAAGGAATGAGAACAGTGCCTTGTGAGTTGCAAGTAATGTAACTGTTTACAATCATTATTTTATTAGAGAAGGAGGGAGTGTTTTGTTGGCTGTTTGAACATATTGTTGATGATCGAGTTAAAAAGTGCCACATTTTGGAGCATGAAGAACCAATGTCTTTTTTCTGCTACAGGACCAAATTTTTCTCACAAGGTATAAGCTTCTGGTGCTGTTGGCAGCCTCAGATGTGTGTTGTCCCCACAAATGCTCAAGGCAGCTAATGCGAAGCCCGCTGTGGCCGCCTACAGCATGCTGAGCGCATGCTCCTGTTTAGGTTTTCAGACTGAGTCACTCCATGGGAAGCATTTCCATTGATAAGTGGGAGAGGAGTATAATTTTCTTCCCCACTCTTTTATAAAAAGTCATCCAAACTGTTGTTGTAAGATGAAGAGCTCTCACTCCTGCCGTGTAGAGAATTGAGCTTATCAGATTATTAGTTTGTCAGTGCTTCCTGCTGTGGTTTCAAGACACAGCAAAGGGTTAAGAAATTCCAAATCTTTTCATGGACGAAAATATTTTCTATGCAAAATCTACACAGTATTTCCAAGTGATTCATTATCTGCCCACATATTGTCACTTAGGATTAGCTTTTTATTTGCTATTTATAAAGAGTGTTATAGAGCATGTAAATTATTTTTGAGAAATACTGTGTTATTACAGTGGGAACACTTCCGAACTTTCATAAATTTCATATTGTTTATAGCAGCTGGCATTGTAGAGAGTTGCAAAATTATATGATAAACTTGTTCTTTTCAATAAGGACCAGTGTGCCTAATATTTGGACCTAGTGTACAATTTCTTCCATTGGAGAGAGGCGTGCAGTATGACTTTGTGGAAAGAACACAGGCTTTGCAGGCAAACTAATATTTGACAGCGTTGAACCCCTGCTCTATCTTCAACTTATTAGTCCTAGGGCCTTAGGGAGGTTATATATACTATCTGGGGCTCAGCTTACTCACCTGGAAAAGTGGAATTCCACCTCACAGTGTTGTAGGTTTTCATGAAACAGTAGCCATCATCATCAATAATAGGTTTTTAGTACCCTGTTCTAAATACAAGTATTGATTCATTTAATACAGTAAGCCTTAAAGAAGGCAGATGATCTCTTAGGAAGATTACTTGGCCCATTGCTGTGGCACAATAAGTGATGGCAAAGATCAAAACAGTAATAATTCATTTAATATTTCTTACAAATATCACTGTGTTATTAAAAAGGCTGTTAATCATGTTTCACAAATAGGAGAAGCTGGAATCCAGGATTCATCAGGTCCTCTTATCTCCAACAGCCACAACCATCTCTCAAAGGGCTTTTGTATACAGGACAGAGCTTCTAACTGTGCCTGTGGCTTTTGCCCCCAAATGTGCCTTTCTGCTCTCTTATTCTGCTTCATTGCACTGGATCCTGTGTGGACTTCCATGATGCCCTGTCTTAAGTGGAGTCATTTTTCTTCATCCCGCCCACACATCTTTCTCCTATTTCTGGAACCTCCCTTACTCTTCCTTATGAAAAACATGGGAGGGAAAAGAGAGGAGAATAAAATCAGCACACAATTGTAATAATAATAAAACAATTGTCAGAGTCCTTTTCTGTCTTAAGTAGCTTTCCTCTCCCAAGAAACCCCACCCTCCAGCATGATGATCTGTATCTTTGAGATATCTTTTGGGCTTGATCCCTACCTGAAGGTTTAAGGAGGTGGAGGGAGAGACTAGATCTCCCCTGTGCATATTCAGCTTATTGGTAAACAAATTTAGATCACATATTAGCCCTCTAATTCATCTCAGTGGGATTAGCTCTCTTACAGTTTGTCCTAGACTCTTTGTTACATTGGCTCTATTTTGGGAGGCCAAGCCACTTAATGTTAATTACTCTCTTTTCCCAGATAGAAGAACAAATGGCTCAGAGTCAATTAGCATAGTGGCTGAAAGCATATAACTCCTTGTTAGGTTAAACAGGGTTTGAGTTCAAGTGCTGTGATGCACACCTTGTTTTCCTTACCATGCCCTAGGATTGCAATAAGGATTCAGTGTGAAGAGGGCTGTGACGTGCTCAGTACTCAATAAATTACTCTTTTGTTGAGAATCCTAATGGTGGTGATGGAGGTGATTTCCTATGAAAATCACTTCTAGTACTCACGCAGACTGTCTTGACTTTGCCCTGACACTTGTCTGAAGTTGGAATCTGTGACTCTATTTTAGATAATCCATGTCTTTCATTTCTGACCCTGTTTCTTCTTATTCACATTGATTAACTCAGCAGTTCCTGGCTCTGACCCAGATTTTATTTCTGGAATGTATGTTGGCTGCATAATCTCTTTTGCCTCATCTCTGGGTTTGGTTCCTATTTGTTGTACTGCTTCAGGCCGAATTTCCTGTTGGTGGCTTCTCTGGGTCCATGTAGCTTAAGTTTTTCAATACCTGAATCTTGTAGTAGTAAAAGAAAGTAATAACTATGAATGTCTGAGTTTCCATTATTTCAGTATCCTGAAAAAACATCGTTTTCAATGACTTTTAACATCTATTTTTTTCAACTTTTCAAAATTGCCCCAAAGCCGTAAATTAAGATTTATGGTCAAACAAACTTTAATATTGAAGTTAGTATTTCTGAGAAGTATTTTGATCAGAGTGGACCGAATTGGGCTATGACTGGAAAAATTAACAAAATCTCAGTGGCTTAACAAAACAGAAGCTTATTTCTTGCTCCTATTTACATTTCCAAATCTGAATCAGCAAATGGTTTAATTTCACATTGTCCTTAATCAAGTCCCAGTCAGATGGAGTAGTCCTCAGCTTTAAAACTTGGCACATGCTGTGACAGAGAGAATTAGACTTTGTACATTGGGGGCTGACTCTTAAGACTTCATCCTGATAACGTCATTGCTTACGTTTCTTTGGCCCAAGCAATCCACATGATCACATCTAACTTGAAGGGAGTACAGAAGTGCACTCCTTCTGTCTGTATAGCATCGGGAAAGATAGAAATATTTGGTGAAAACTACAAATGTGAACAGTAACTCACAAGTATTTCCTATGGAACATTAAGAAAGTCATTGCAATCTCTTTAATGTTCTGTTTCTTCACCTTATAAAATGAGGCTAGTACTCCCCACTTATAAATAATTAGTCTTGTTGTTTTTACCAATATTAGTATGATGAATTGTAACAAGCGTTATCACAAAAATTCATGCAGGTTAAATAATGCACTTCATCCTTAACTGAGTTGTAAATTAAAGGTTGTTATTTTCTAGAAATTTCCATAGATGCTGCCATCTACATTTTAGCAGGAAGTGCCCCCCACACACATATGCACGCACGCACACACAAACACACACACACTAATATGAGTATATATAATTCAGTTCAGTCACTCAGTCTTGTCCAACTCTTAGCGACCCCGGGAACCGCAGCATGCCAGGCCTCCCTGTCTATCACCAACTCCCGGAGTCCACCCAAACTCATGTCCGTTGAGTCGTTGATACCATCCAGCCATCTCATCCTGTTGTCCCTTTCTCCTGCCCCCAGTCTTTCCCAGCATCAGGGTCATTTCCAATGAGTCAACTCTTCGCATGAGGTGGCCAAAGTACTGGAGTTTCAGCTTCAACATCAGTCCTTCCAATGAACACCCAGGACTGATCTCCTTTAGTATGGACTGGGTGGATCTCCTTGCAGTCCAAGGGACTCTCAAGAGTCTTCTCCAACACCACAGTTCAAAAACATCAATTCTTCGGCG
>NW_011495039.1:3052237-3056423 GCF_000754665.1 Bison bison bison | reverse complement strand
TTCTTCACAGTCCAACTCTCACATCCATACATGACCACTGGAAAAACCATAGCCCTGACTAGATGGACCTTTGTTGGCAAAGTAATGTCTCTGCTTTTTAATATGCTATCTAGGTTGGTCATAACTTTCCTTCCAGAGAGTGAATGTCTTTTAATTTCATGGCTGCAGTCACCATCTGCAGTGATATTGTAGCCCCAAAAAATAAAGCCTGACACTGTTTCCACTGTTCCCCATCTATTTAGAGGAATTTAATTTTACTCATTGCTTGTCATTCAGTCAGAAGTATTTAGTACCTTTTACTCTTAGGCAGTATGCTTGGTTTCAGAAAATACAGAAATGAATATCATGGTTCTTTTAATCAAAGAGCTTAGTCTATTCAGAGAGACTAAATACCATGGCAAATGATGATAAAGCAATAAAATACTTAACTCCTGCTATTATATATGCAAGGTTCTTTTAAAATGAGATACAGTTGAGATATAACATTGTATTAGGTGTACAACACAATGATTTGATATGTATTGCAAAATGATGAGCACAATAAATTTAGTTAGCATCTATCACCACAATTACGATTTTTTCCTTATGATGAGAACTTTTAAGATGCACTCTCTTAGCAACTTACAAATATATAATACAGCATTGTTAACTGTTGTCACTATGCTGTTCTTATAAAGGGGAGTTTGTACCTTTTAAACACACTTACGCATTCTACTCACACCCTGCCCCTTGCCTTTGGAGAAGCACGATTTTCTTCCTGTAAGATTCTGAGTTCCACATGTAAGTGAGATTATACAATATTTGTCTCTCTTCTGACGTACGTCACTTAGTATAATGTCCTTAACGACCACACATGTTGTCACAAATGTCTTTCTTTCTAATGGATAGATAACATATGTATAGCTATATTATAAATTAGAGATATATATGTATATATACACATAATTTTATTTGCCATTTATTTGTCTCTGGACAGTTAGATTGTTTATATATCTTGCCTATTGCAAATAATGCTGCAATGAAAATGAAGGTACAGAGATCTCTTCAGGATATTGATTTTATTTCTTTCAGATGAATACTCAGATGTGGAATTGCTGGAAAATATGGTAGCTCTATTTTAAAATTTTTGAAGAATCTCCATACTGTTTTCCATAGTGGCTTCACCAATTTTTATTTCCATCAACAGTGTACAAGGTTCTCGTGCACATCCTTGCTGATACTTGTTACCTCTTTTTGATGATGGCCATTTTAAGAGGTGTGAAGTGTTATCTCATTGTGATTTCATTTGGCATTTTCTTAATGATAAGTGATGTAGAGCACCCCTGTTGGTATCTGAAATAATCGTCTTTCTCTGAGCAAATGGGTGTTTCAGTCCATAGCTTCTGCACTGTGCCCTGTGGGTCAGACTGATATTCTGTTATAGATATCTGATATTCTGTTATAGACTTGTGAGACTTTGGAACATAAACCCTGCTAGCCAGGAGAGCCAGATAATTCGGGGGTATATCCTCTGGGCACAGCTGCAAAAGCTGGGGTACCAGACCTGTGTGCAAAATCCTTTCTGGAATATCAGGCCACCTGGAGCAAGGCAGGTAAAGAGAGAGAGCAAAGATGGTGCCTGCCAGCCTCCTGTCTCTGGAGAGTATTACAGTCAGCCCCTAGATGGGTATTAAATTAGATGCTTGCTCCTCAGGCCACAGCTTTTAAGCTAAGAAAATAGTCCTTTTTAATGAAAAGACTGGACATCTTTCCCACACAAAATGTTGCATATTTTCTCCTAGAAGAAATCATTTTACTCATTTAAAATTCTGCATCACTCCGTGATCTCTCAGTGGTATTGATTACATTAATATACCTATATCTACATCCCTCTATGTATGTACAGATGTCTGATAAACAGTACATAATATAGTTTCATTTTGAAATCTGAGCATTACATATTTAATTTGCTGCTTCTGCACTGGACCTGGGGGCTTAGCTACAGTAAGTCTGCTTGGGCTGTAATAAACATTTTCTCAGTTCCCAAAAGCCTTGTGGGCCTTCTAGACACAAGCCCCATTGGCTTTCACAGATATATGTTTTGGAGGCTCCTCTCTCAAGTGAAAGGATTCAAAGCTGGGGCACCATATGTGGTGTTCAGACCCCTGGCTCATCAGGGAAAAGCTGGTAGTTATGAGTTCCCTCCTGGTTGTGGATCACCACAGTGGGGCTGGGGCTCATGGCAGAATTGTACCTCAGCCTTTACTACCTATTTTGATGTGGATTTTTTCTTGTTTGCCCTATACGTAGGGGTTATTCACATCCTCCTTGTTTACAGAGTTCTTACTTAGGGAATTATTCCATGTAGCTGTAGAGGAAGTGAGTTCAGGAGCTTCCTGTGTCACCATCTTGAACCAAAATCTAGCAAGACTCTGAGAGCTTTTAACTCTTCTTCACATGGATAGGTGTTGAAAAGGGAGAGGAATTTTAATTGAAAGTATTGAATAGAGTTTTTCAAAAAACAGAGAAACTCCAAATAGATATCAGAGCACGTGTTGAGGCATGAAAGAAAGTTGGGAAAGTAGGGAAGAGTTGGAAATGTGTGTTGGTGTGTGTATATATTTGTGTCTCAGCAGGTATGTGTGTACACGGACATGTGTATGAAGACAATACTAAAGAATTCACCACCAGTCATATAATACAAATCTGTAAGTGGCATTAATAAAACATTGCCTATCAACATATAATCATTGGGAGAAATTAAAGATATTGAGTGGAAGAGAGGCAGAATATATACAAGCTCTTTATAGAATCTTAGCCATGAGAAAAAAGAAAGACTCAAAGTTAATCAAATAAAAAGAGGAATTTTGTTCTTTCATGTAGGAAAGAAAGACATGTTTATAGGAAACAAGTTGGGAAGCATATAAAGAGAAACACTTGATGATGAAAGATTTTGAGCTTATGGCCAAATCTAGAATTATGTTTTGGTTTTACTCAGTTTTCTTAAGTCCTTCTCTACTGTTTATTTTCTTAATGTATTAGTTTTGGTCATTATCAAGTTACATAACCTTTCTAAAGTTTAATTTTCTCTACTGTGTAATTAAGAAAATAAAAAACCCACTCACAAGAATGTTGTAAGTCTCAAATAAAATAATACGTGTGGAAATGCTTTGTAAATGGCAAACTACCATATGTAAATTAATTATTGTTTTTATTGTTACTATCATTAGAATGTTCTGAGTTATCATTCTGCTATTTCTTTTCCTTTTTGTAGTTTAGTATCTCTGTTTCTCCCAAATACACATTTATAATTTTATTATTTATTGAATTGTACAGTTTGTTTCTGTGAGATTATGTGAGAAATACCATCCTGTTTCTTGTGGCCTAATTTTCCACAATTTATCTTCAAATCCTGTTGCCTCTTTCAAAGCCTTGCCTAGGCATCATCAAGTACAAGGATTATTTTTGCATACTCCCAAAATGTATTTTATAAGGAAGAACATTGGCAAGACTATAGTGGGTCTGAGATCTTACCCTACTTATAGCCTTAGAAGTTAGCTTGCTGTGGCTTCATGATGCTAGAAGATGCAAGACTCCTGGGTCAGAGAAAGAGGAGTTTATTAATCATGTCACAGAAAACATGATGTTTCTTGTGTTTTTATTGGCTCCCCTACTTTAGTTTCCACAGGGAAACAGGAAAAGGGCCAGGTGACCTTTTTACAAGCAGTGAGTTGAGTAAGGGGAACTCCCAAGTTTGGGGAACCTGAATATTTTATAACAGACAGTAAACAAATATGTCTTTTTGTCCAAAATGGGGTCATGGTTTTCCTCTCCAAAAGCATCCTTGAAATGATAGTTTTGGGAAAAAATTAGTCTGTGCCTATGCTTGCAAAACCGGCAGAAACATGAAAGAAACATTGAGAATTGTTTCCCAATGAATATAAACTTGTGATGGTCTTTACCACCATAATCAGTTCAGTTCAGTTCAGTTGCTCAGTTGTGTCCGACTCTTTGTGACCCCATGAATCGCAGCACGCCAGGCCTCCCTGTCCATCACCAACTCCCGGAGTTCACTCAGACTCACGTCCATCTAGTCAGTGATACCATCCAGACATCTCATCCTCTGTCGTCCCCTTCTCCTCCTGCCCCCAATCCCTCCCCAGCATCAGAGTCTTTTCCAATGAGTCAACTCTTCACATGAGGTGGA